>NC_139589.1:14498668-15103668 GCF_946808225.1 Silurus aristotelis
CACAACCAAAGAAGCATCATCAAGGCAGTGCTGTGCATTTAGATTTGAGTTTTTTGCCAAGACTCATCTAGCATCCATAATCTCAACAATCAACTGACTTCTTTCCATTGACCTTCCACTTTTTTCCCAAACTGCTCTGTGATCTCTTGCTCCAGTTTAGCTTAAAATTTAAGAGCACAGATTCCATTCGAGAAACACACAAGAGACACACTGAGAGCCTGACAGCTTGAGCATTTTACAGCTTGTGGTCATGGTTGTGTTTAATAAAATGCTGTGGGAATCCAGCAATATCACGTTAGTGTCTCTGGCCATTCAGTTTCTGAGCAGAGGTTCTGGTTCTTACTCCATGAATGAGAAAGAAAGTAGATGTGAAGCAGGCATGGGAAAGAATTCATCATTTCTAACTTGCCTAATTCCTGTGCTTTCCTAACACCAGATATACAGTTACAGGTAACTTGTAAGAGAGGGTTCGCAGTTGAATGAGAAACTATGCTTAATACGTGCTGCGAGTGTAAGAGAGAGAGAGTAAAGAAGACCTGAATAGATTGATGATGGAAATGGGCAAACAGAGGCATTTTGACAAAGCAGCCGTAGTTCTAGCTCAGTGGTTATGATGTAGTTCTGAGCAGATGGGTGTTCAAAACTCAGTACTACTAAGCTGCCTTTGGGCAAAGCCCTTAACCCTTAACTGTATAAATGAACGTAGCTCTGGATAAGGGTGTCTGCCACATACCACACATGTAAATATATATCTAACAGACATTAAATTTCTAAATAAAAACTTTTAATGAAAGTTTTTTTGTCCTGCACACTTTTTATGTGAGAGCTAAATTTGGATTATGGAGCAGTTTTGAGAAATAGGATTTGGTTGCTTGACTTTTTTTTTTTTTTTTTTTTTTAAGTTAGCATTTTCCTGTCCTTGCGTCACTGGATCTCCACCCTGCGCTCTCAGACCTTAAAAATTCATGACTCATGCTAGCCTTTCACAAACTCACATCTTTTCTGTATCTATTCTTTTTCTATGCCCACTCTTCATTATTTTATACTTTTTTTATTATTGTTTTTTTTTATCTCAATTTGAAAGTGCCAAGGTAGCTGGGCAATGCAGTATGTGTAATGGCCTATACTCTCACTGGAATCCTGCCTACTCTAGCATGTAATTCAGCAAACAATTGCTGGGGTGTGGTGAGTATGGGTTGGACGGAGAGGCGTGGAGGCAGGCATGAGGTGGGCATGGGGGCAAGCAGTTGGGATGCCAGACTGGAGCATGGAGGCACCATCTGGCAAGGCACCTCCTCAATTTTCTCCGAATCTTCACGGCTTTGCTCTCACCCCTCCCCAGAACAAAATAAATGTCCATGCCAGCCTGAGAAAGCTGAATAACAGAGGTAGCATGCTATTCCAACCAATCTCTCGCTTGACAATGCCAAAGACATCACCTTGATAGGACTCATGGATCTCGTTTTGATACTTGCAGACTGGTCACAAATCTGTCTTGTTGCAATGTCTACAACCTCTATATATCGTCACAATCGGCACACATTGTTTAAACACTTAAGCACCCAGGACTCATTTTCAGGCTGAGACTTTTTACATTCATTTAACTGGAATCCTATAATACACCTATTCTATTATTTTACAGCTATTATCCATGATGAACAATTAGGAGTAGTTAATATGCTTTATTAATAGCTGGTAAATGAGCTGGAATTTCAAGGGGTTAACTGAAACAGTAAATAACAGAAACACTAGTACCAGAAGCTTTAAGTACCAGAGGCTTCTATTTTAAACAGGGTTACTGGATGCGGGGATCATCCTACTTGTCAGTTGAGATGTTGGCTTACAATGGCGGACAATTGATACATTGTTTGATGTTTAGGTGTACTTTACACCACACAATGACACTGAAAGTGATATCATTGCAGCCAATGCTGTAGCTGGCAAGCTCATACAATATAGTCAATTCAGTTGCTTTTCTTTCACTTTGAGAGAAAAGGGCCAAGGGCTTTTAAAAGTGCACAGAATGCATCACTGTCTACCTGCTGCTCTATGCTAGTAGACCGCATTAATCCATCTTATCACACATTCTATAAAGGGGTCAACCTTATTTCTTTTCTTAATCTCATGACACAATTTCCACACTGGAAAGGAATAGATAATTTATAATGAAATAAAATATACTTGTGTTTGAAATCTTACTAGTCTTAGTAACTGTTGCAGCAGCAGATCAAATCACATTGTGCAATTAATTCTATCACTCTGTAATAACTCAGAAAGAGAGATGAATTAGCCATACGAGCTACACAAATTAGAACAAGCCAATCTTGACCTCTTTCTCTATTTAGCAGTTTACAAATAGAAATTCTCAACAAGTGGAAAATAATTTTCTGGTTGTGTTGAGTTGTTATAAGTCAGTGTTATTAGGTCAGTCATTTCAGAACTTTGATATTCTTGGCCTCTTTTTAAAAGATATCGAATAAAGCTATGGTTTTAAGGACATAAGTTCTGCTTTTGTCTGCATATATCTGTCAAAAGTATAAGTATCATTTGTAATGCATGTAATCTTGCCAACTGCACTTTCCTTCTCCGGATCCTTCGACAACTTCGATATAAACAAACCCTATAAATATGTGGAAACGTGTTTCCTACAAGGTTAGAATCATCTGTTAGCGTGCCAACACCACGTCCTTTTTTTCCAGGCTGCTGTGTGACTTTAAAGAATTGCCGCAATTTCCTTCTTTGTTCCCAAACATTCACAACACACACACACACACACACACACACACACACACACACACACACATAAATACACAGTTATTCCACCACACCCCACACCAAATATATAGATATTCAGTTTTATAAAGCAGAAAATCACAAATGATCAATAAGCAAATGATAGCGGATAGAAGAGGAACAGCTAGAGGACTGGTTTTCCTCATAGTATAAATGAATAAGAGATGGTAATGGTTAAAAGTTAAATCATAAAAAAATATAAAATTATCTAAAAAAAAAAAAAAAAAAAATCAATCCTCTGTCTTCCTATGGGTTCTGTAACAGATCTGACTTAGCTGATATTATGCCTGGTGCTGCTGTACTAATATCAAGTAAACATCTACTATTATCTTTCATGTAAACATCTAATGTTATTTAAAGGACATTGCAAGGCTTACAGATTTTTTTTTTTTAATTTTAAAAAATTATATACCTGAAAAGCATAACTTGCAAGAAAACATCATTAGATATTGCCCTCTGTATTACTACAAATGTATAATCTAGGGCAAAATGTCCATAATTAGCTCTGTTGTGCATTAGTGTCATAAATCCTGCTGTCAAAAAGTCAAGCAATAAAATAAATCACTAAGACCTTTTATACATTAAGCCTGAGCTTGAGTGAAAGGCACAGTAACATACACAAATGTTTGTCGGATCTGGGTAGGCAACACAAAAAAGTGACTCAGCTCCAGTTTCACACAATCAAGACTAATAGCACATGAACACTTTTCAGAATTCCTTAAGATCTCATGCTCAGATAAGTTTGATAAGGACCAGGGAGGGTCTTTCAATATTCAGTCCATTACTATCACGCTTATTGATGTATTTGGGGGTAGGGGGGTGGAACTTGCCCCAGGTGGGCGGGGACAGAGGAATACGTGTGGGTGCTGGTAATAATAAGCTTACTACTGAAAAGCCGATACCTGTAAGAGCGGCGCATTGGTGTTAGTGACGACGTTAGTACTTGTCGACTGCTTTTACGCTTCATTAAATGAAAGAGAAACTCGCAATCTAGAAAATACGTTTTTCAGTTACTGTGTCATATTAGGAGCTGCATGTTTCCGTCACAAATCTGCACTCTTTCTAGGCAATGCAAATGACTATCTTATTCCATCTTTTTTCTGTTACATCTGTTCCGTTAGAGTTAAATATAGTCTGAGTTCTAAAACCTACGAAGAAATCTACAAAGTATCTGCAAGAGAGAATTTAAAGTGACATGTTGATTATTTTCTCCCCCTTTTTTCCCTTTAACTTTGTACTGATAAGCAGGAAGAGACAAGGAGCACAACAAAAAGCGCTAATCCTCCCACGAAGTGTGGCAAAGCAGTGAGTTAGGAAACGCGATGATGCCGCAGATGACACACATAGACCGCGCGCGTGCGTGCGTGCGTGCGTGCGTGCGTGTGTGTGTGTGTGAGAGAGAGAGAGAGAGAGAGAGAGAGAGAGAGAGAGAGAGAGAGAGAGAGAGAGAGAGAGAGAGAGAGAGAGAGCATCGTCTGCAGATGTTAGTGACCGCAGTACATCCCATCTCGACTCACACTCGATGGACAAATTCTTGCTATAATGAATGACTGGAGAAGCCAAACATGCCCCCCAGGCTACCACCTAAACGTGCAGCTGACACCAATATAAGTCCTTGGAAAAATATAATTGACCATGGTTTTGTCCTTTTTGTCTAAAAACCTGTATTAATCTATTCGTAGACGCATGTGTCAGCAGTCCAGAGATTTCCTAAAACCGGTCAATTCGCATGCATTATTTTTTGCATGAAACTGATGTATGCATTATAATGCGCGCAGGACAATGACATGAGTAGTTTATGAGAGTGTGCACGAATGAAAGAGCGATTCGGTGGTGTGTAGCGACAGACCTTAAGAGCGCGCGCTTGGACTTTGCGGCGGGGTATAAAACTAGAGTATAGCACTGGTTTATAACCGGCAGCACTCTCACTGGACCACTGAAGTGTTTCTCACTTTTTTCGCTTGAACAAGTGCTCACTGAGATTTTGGATTGCAAAACATAAATGAGCTCATTTTCTAGAGCAGCCTAAATGCTGTTTTGAAAACTCCAGTTGCTTGTTTTGCTCCGTTGCATTGCGCATGCAGGTTCTGACTTTTGACTTGAGGGTGTCCCGTAAAACACCTGGGTTAAGTTCTACTCGATACGATGAATAAATTAACAAAACAAAAAAAATATTCTACAGATACTACTTTAGGAAATGTTTAAAACATAGAATATTCCTCCTATTCATAAACATATGTAAAAAATAGTATTGACATAAATGTTATGAACAGTAATGTGAATTATATAATTTCTACTGTATTTGTTATCTTGTAAGTTTTGCATTTGTTAAATTATTTTTTCAATACACGTCCATTGAAGAAGTGCTCACTAAGATTTTGGAATGCAAAGAATAAGTTCATTTTTGTGAATCGCACTTTGTGAGAGAATGCTAAGCAAGGACAACAAACAGCCTCAGCCAGCACCAGTGAGCTTCGAGGAAATTCAGTTCTCGCTTTTCTAATGAATACCCAGCCTAATGAGCCTCCATGTGCCATTAGGTTTTAAAAAATCTGGCTTAAAATCAGCTTCTTTGCTCATATATTTTAACAATTTAAAAAGTAGTTGGCGGTGGCAATCTATTACATCTGTTTTTAATCATCCATAACTATCCCCAGCAACGAAGAACTTCTTGTATTTCTCATAAACAACAACAACAAAACATTTAACTAACTAATCAACAATCTAACAGGGTCTTAATGTATCCAACTGCAACAGCAGCTTTTACATCGCAGCTCTGCACCGTGTACAGTAGAAACAGTAGAACAGTAGAAAATATGAAACTCTATGGCCTGCTCTTTAGGACTGCAGAGCACTGTGTGGTTTGGCGCGAGGCCAACCTGATATATTTTCTTATGCTAAACAGATGGATAAATAAAGTATTTTATGTTTGTTTGTTTTTTAAGACAGCATTTTACCTGTTTGGTCATTGAATCAATGAGGCGCACGTAAAAATCCTGCTCTGTCCTAATGCCTGCAAACAGAGCAAACACAGTGGGATTAGAACTTTTGGTGTGTTTTTTGTTTTTTTTTGTCATTTTTCTTTTTGCTTTTATAACACAGAATATGGCAGTAAAATCACACTTAAATATGCGAGTGAGCCATTCTATGCAACAAATGTCCTCTTGCTAATTGCAGGCATGTCATATAAAGACACGTGCATTCGATTTCAACCAGACCTGTGAAACGTTAAACTATAAGCCTATAAACGCTTATAGCGTATAATAGTTTAATATATATATATATATATATATATATATATATATATATATATATATATATATATATATATATATATATATATATATATATAAAAATCACACTTTTTATTTATTGTATTTTTTTACTTACTATTATATTTATTTTTAAATATATATATATATATATATATATATATATATATATATATATATATATATATATATATATATATATATATATATAAAATACAAATGTTAATTATATGCTAAAAAAATTCACATAAATATTTAAATATACTTAAGATTGGGGAAAAAGCACGGTGCTTTACACTTCAGGCCTACAGCTTACCCATGCTAAAGTCTCACCTTAACACAACCGGTCATAAAATTAATCACGTGACCAGGCACCCACCAGCCCGAATACGGAGCAGTGGTCAGTGTGGACGTCACCAGCGTACATGCAGCTTAATGGGACAGCTTCATCTCCCCTGGGGTATAACCCAGCCCGTTAACTGTTTCCCTCAAAAGTAAACAAGCAGTTTAGGTTGTTTAGGCCCGATTATATTTTTGGAGAGATTGGTTACGTTTTGAATTTTTATTTCATTGCTATTTTAAGAAAATGATTCATAGAGTGCATCTCTACATGATTGTTAAAAATGTTCTATCAGTACTATGCATCTGGATCAGACAGTGTAAGAAATGATGGCACCTTCTTTTAATGTTATTTTGCATTTTGTTGTCGGATGTGAGGTACAGCAGAATGAAAAAGGTTTCGAGATGCAGCCCTCACCGTTACTGTAGAGAAGCTGAAGTCTGTAATGGATCCCATTGTTCGTCTTTTCTCCTGTCGACTCCTGGGCACAAAATATAACGTTACATATCCTATAGCAGTACAACGGATGTCAAATTTCCGTACAATCCATATACAAATATAGCAGGGCTTTGATAAATGGGAAGATCGCGGTTTAAATGACTCGAGACGTTTTGTATACAGCATTAATCCCATGGATAAATGTGTGTTAGCTCTCGGTGAGAAAGTGTCTGAATGAGAGGCACATGATCACATTTTTAGTTACTTGAACCGTAGACCCAGGGCAACTAAAATCCTAGTAAAATTTATGTTTTTGATTTCTATACAAAAACGTTGCACGCAATTACAAACAAAAAGTTAAATCAATAAGTTTTAATGAAAAACATTTGTCAGGCACCTGAAAAAAAAACACTAAATGACTTACCTAGATTTGACTTTGTAAAAGCATCGATGGCCATTCTTTTCGGGGTTTATTTTGTTTGTTTGATTGTTTTTGTTCTATTTTTGCAATATATACTATTAACTGCATATGAAAAAGTTCATGCAAGATGTAAAAGCTTAATGCGATACGAAATGTTTTTTGTTCATCCCCCTGGATTTAGCTGTTTTACACATTTTTCTATTCGGAGAACGGTGTGTACATTTCTTAATGTTTTATTTACTTCTTGCAAACGGGTTCACACCTTTTCTTTTTCCACGAATCCGACAAATGACGTTCTCTCGATCTCTACGGGCTGCCCCTGCCGGTCATAAAGAGCCAACACGAAGTGGAAGAAGTTGGATTTTCGCAGGTTGGATGGCGGTTGTTTCTCAAAGTGCGCGCGGGCCAAACCCACTCCACTGCGGACACACACATGACCACAGCACCGGTTACACACAGACACACACACACGCACACTCAACACAGCAGGATCTTTATCCTAATTTTATCCTTATGTTCAACTATTTAACCAATCATTTACCAAATGCGCCTATAATTCATTAGTATAATACACTTCTGAGAACTGAAAAATAAATATTAGAAAATGCCCTAAAGCTGTACTTCAACGCTTAGGCCTTAACTTAGTTCTAATTAGTTTAACTTCGTGTACATTTACTCTTATTACTACTGCTAATAATAATAATTAATGTAAAATAATAATAATAATAATAATAATAATAATAATAATAATAATAATAATAATAATAATAATAATAATAATAACAACAACAATAATGCAACAGCAACTAAGATCAGTTGTCTGACAGCTAATTGTAAGCATTGTTGTAAATATTCCTAAAATAATGAATTGTTCTTTAATGTATTCTGACGGAAGCTAGATTCCTTTCTGTTCTACTTTATATACACGATTCATCGTTGTGTTGTTAGAAAGTGAATATAAACTACGGGTTTAAAAATCCAAAGTTCCGTAAAGAATGAAGATCACAGTCCATTTCTCTAACGCAATTGAAATCAAACAATTCATCCCGGTCCATAAGAGTGTGTACAATGTATTCGTCAAAAATACAAGCCTGTCCACGGTCCCGGGAGTGTGTCCCGTGTGTCTCCTCACCTCTGCGCGGCGGTGTTAGCATCCAGCACACCGGCGCTCTGCATCCACGTCCTCACGGCGTTCATCCCGGCTCCCAGCGGCTCCTGCTTCAGAGTGCTACCGCCGCGCTGCACACTCTCTGGGATCCCGAACATGAAGGATCCCCCTTAAAACTAAAGGTCTCCCGGCCCCCTCTCCTCCTCCTCCACGAACACCCGTGTGTGTGTTTCCTCTCGCTGTCCGCGTGCCGCCAAGCACCAGAGGAGACGAAGAGTCCGCGCGCGGTCGCGCACACAAACACACACACAAACACACAAACACACACACACACACACACACACACACACACACACACACACACAGAGCGGGAGATAAAGTGAACGGGAGGGACGAAATTAAAGAGCCTTTTCAAAAAACAATTCCAAGCGTGGGGGGGGGGGGGGGACGGGGGGACAGAATTGCTAACAAAACCCGTTCAGGTTTCTGTCACGGCTTCTTTCCCTCGCGCTGAGATCTGAATAGTGACAGTTCTCACAAATGACAGGGACTGAATGTTTACAGCCTGAGAGAGTGCGCTACATTCAATGTCATCATCCTCCAACAACTTTTCTCCTCTTTTGCTTTTTTTTCTCATCGGAATGGATCCGTCCCAAGAACAAAAAGTAATGCATTAATCAAGACTGAGGGTCGTTCAGCATTTGGTCGTTGCACCGTCTTGGTCTAACTTAAGTGATTTTTGCCCCTTCTCTATAGGACTCTTTCTCCTCCTTTGACTATAGGCTCTAGGAGCTAAGCACGAGCGAGCACACTGTGCCTGGAGGGTACAAGGGAGGAACCGAGATGGTCGGACCGCCCTCGAACAAAGCCTAAAGGCCCGTGTCAGTTCCGCCTCATTACATATTTAATCCCTCCTTCCCTGCTCCGTGTACTGAACAAGCCTGCCAGGAGTCACACGCCAGACAGGGCAAGGCTGGAGACAGACGCGGGCAACACAAAAATTACACAAAAACCATTCCTTCGATTAGCGCTTTCTGCCCCGCGCACATCCGCCCTTAACCCCAGACCAAAGCGAGTTACAGCATATAATATTGCCCTAAATGCTTATAGCAAATTAGTGTTTACTGAAACTTTACCTAGAAAGGCTATTAGTTTAGTCTGCTAGATTATACAGGGCAAATACAGGTCAATAAGCGTGGGCTAAATCATTATAAAAATATTCAATTCCGTTTTAATTTGTTAAATCATATATTCAACAAATATAAACCAAATTCAATGAACTGACTGGTCTATAGAATTTGTCCTAAACCTGGCTATCAAAACTCACAATTAAAGAATCCCACATATTAGATATAAAATATATGAAATTTACCTTAAATCAATTGTCTGTGTAATTGTCAAATCACAAATTCCCCTTTTTTATTTCATTCTATAAAATCGAAACTATTGCAGAAGTAGTCTAGATATCGCATATGATCTTTCAGCAGCCATAGCGACAAACGAATCGTAGTTTATTATAATCTAAAACAAATTGCTCATCATAAATCAATCTTATAGTTTTATTGGGTTAAGTACTGTGGATATGACTGGACATTCACAGAAGTAAATATGTCCTGTGAACGATGGCGATTTACAAAATAAAATGAATAATCAAATAATTAAACCGAAATCCCTGTGGGTTTATATGGGAAGAAAATGTGAACGAATGCTGGTTTGTTTGTGTGTTTGTTTTAACACAAGCCAAACTAATTAAATTCAATCCAATTCAATTCAATTCAGTTTTATATTGTATATATAAGGTATATACTTGTATAATATTTTGTACAATAAACATTGTCCCAAAGCAGCTTTATAGAGATAAATATGTTATGAATTGATATGTTAGTGCCTATAAGTTTAACCGTTATAAGTTTATCCAAATAAAATCCTGGAAATATTAAAAGTTTAAAAACATCAAAAAGTCTCTTTACAAGCAAAGAATTGCTGCATTGATCTGTAAACGGGTGACCATACCTTTAATGCTAGTTTACAGACTACAACACTAAAAATATGACTGTGTCTATCCTGAGCTCTGCGTGTGTGTGTGTGTGTGTGTGTGTGTGTGTGTGTGTGTGTGTGTGTGTGTGTGTGTGTGTGTGTGTGTGTGTGTGTGTCTTTTTGAGCAATAAGACCTTTGCTGATCTCACTTATGGGTTTTTTTTTCCATACACGCAAACAAACAAAGAAATTAATACATAAACATAAAAAAAAGTTAAATAAGACTCCTGATTATCTTAGTGGATAATGCTGTATTGGTTTTTTTTTTTTTTTTTTTTTTTTTTTACATGTTTTTTTATGTTTTAATACCTAGCAAGAGACGATTCAATTTGATATTAATAATAACAATAACAATAACAATAACAATAATTATTATTATTGTTATTGTTATTGTTATTATTATTATTATTATTATTATTATTATTATTATTATTATTATTATTATTATAAAACATCCATGTTGTATCAGATACATTAAAAAAACAGTTATGTTAGAAGGAAACATTTGGAAGTTACAGTTTTTTTCTTAATGCACAGTTCTCTAATTTTCGATCAATAATAACAAAAATAGCAAGAAGAAGAAGAATAAGTAGTCGTCAGCCAGGTGCTTACAAAAAGCCAGTAAACGATTTTAACAATTTATATTTAAGATTAGATTGGGTGAAAAGTGCGCGGCTTTCATTTACAGCACATCCATCGAGCTTGCAAATAGATGTTTTAGGAACTGCAACAGCGCCACCATGTGTTAAAATTCAAACAACCACAATTTTGATTCAGTAATTAACAGTGCCATGTGAGATAAAATGTCTAAGTATAACAATGTTATAAAAAAAAAAAAATGTTCTTTCCTTGCAGAGGTGATGTGTTCACAGCCTGCCTGACCTCAAAGCAACCACAGCAAGCAACATGTTTAAGAATCGCATAGTCCTCTGCCTTGAGTTTTGCACGAGTGCCGGAAGTATTCATTTAGAAAACATAGCATTTGTTAGTGTGTTTTGCTGGTACACATCAGCATTGATGGCATTTGTAAACAACTCAGTGTAACACCTGCCAAGCAAAAATATTAAAACCAAAAATTTCTGCATTTGCATTGATCTGGACTTCTTGTCTTACTATTAGTGACTCCCATTGGGGTCGCCACAGCGGATCATCCGTCTCCATACTACTGTGTCCTCTACATCTCCCTATTTTAAACCAACTACCTGCATTTCTTCCCTCACCCACATCTATAAACCTCCTCCGTGGTCTTCCTCTTTTCCTCCATCCTGGTGGCTCCATCCTCAGCATTCTCCTACCGATATACCCTATGTCCCTCCTCTGCACATGTCCAAACCATCTCAATCTCGCCTCCCTCACCTTGTCTCTAAAACATCCTACATGCACTGTTCTGTTCCTCTAATAAACTCTTTTCTAATCCTGTCCATCCTCGTCACTCCCAATGAAAATGCCAACATCTTCAGCTCTGCTACCTCCAGCTCCACCTCCTGTCTTTTACTCAATGCCACTGTCTCTAAATCATACTGCATTGCAGGTCTCACCACAGTCCTATAAACTTTCACTTTCACTCTTGCAGACTCTTCTCTATTACTTTGCATTGTTGACACCAGGTACCTTAACTCCTCCACCTTTTCCACCTCTTCTGCCTGCAACCGCACCACTCCACTGCCCTCCCTCTAATTTACACACATGTACTCTGTCTTACGCCTACTGACTTTAATTCCCCTTCTCTCCAGCAAGTATCTCCACCTTTCCAGGCTCCTCTTACACTGCTCCCTACTCTCACCACTAATCACAATATCATCCACAAACATCATAGTCCATGGAGACTCCTGTCTGACCTCAACTGTCAATGTGTCCATCACCACTGCAAACAGGAAAGGGCTCAGAGCCGATCCACAAACACACAATGCAACTCGATCTGACTATCTCTATACTTTTCCATCAACATTCTCAAAGGACATATTGTGTCTGTAGTGCTTTTGCTTGGCCTGAAACAAAACTGTCTCTTACAGATGGTCACCTCTTCTCCCAGCCTGGCTTCCACTAGTCTTTCCCATAACTTTATGGTGTGATTGATTAACTTTATTACCCTGTAGTTACTGCAGGTCTGCACATTTCCCTTATTTAAAAAAATTGGTACCAGCACACACCTTCTCCATTCTTCAGGCAGCCTCTCACCTTCCAAAATTTGATTTAAAAACCTGGTTAAAAACTCCACTGCCATCTCTCCTAAACATCTCCACACTTCTGCTGGTATGTTATCTGGTCCAACCGACTTTCCACTCTTCATCCTCTTAAAAGCTGCTTTCACTTCCTCCTTACTAATCCTATCCACTTCCTGATTCACCATCTCCGCATAATCCAACCTTCTCTTTCTGTTATTTTCTTCATTCATCAGCTGCTCAAAATACTCCCTCCATCTTCTCAACACACTCTCCTCACTAGTCAACACATTTCCATCTCCATCCTTAATTGCTTTAACTTGTAGTACATCCTTCCCAGCTCGGTCCCTCTGCCTGGCCAATCGGTATAAATCCTTTTCTCCTTCCTTTGTGTCCAATTTCTCATACAGCTCCTCATATGCCTTTTCCTTGGCTTTTGTCACATCCCTTTTCACCTGCTGCCACATCTCCTTGTACTCCTGCCTACTTTTCTCATCTCTCTGTTTTCCTGCACTTCTTCATTCCACCCCGACGTCTCTTTGTCCTCCTTTCTCTTTCTAGGTGTCACACCAAGTACCTCTCCAGCTGTATCCCTTATCACTTCTGCAGTAGTTTTACAATCATTCAGCACCTCTTCACCACCACTGAGCCTCTGTCTGACCTCTTCCCTGAACCTCACATTTCAGTCTTCCTTCTTCAGTTTCCACCATCTTATTCTTTTTCAGTCCTCACTCTCCTCCTCTTCTTCTTCACCTCCAACGCAATCCTACAGACCACCAACACAATGCTGTCTAGCTACACTGTCCCCTGCCAACACCTTACAGTCTCCAATCTCTTCTCATGTAGTCCACATTCCTCTACCTAAGGCCATACCTACCCATCACCTCCTCATTACCTTTGTTCCCTTCACCAACATGCCCATTAAAGTCTGCTACAACCACTAATCGTTCATTTCTAGGTACACTCTCCACCACTTCATCTCACTCACTTCAGAATTTTTTCCTTCTCCTCCATCTCACAACCCACTTGCGGAGCATAAGCACTGATGACATTTATCATCACCCCTTTAACTTCCAGCTTCACGTTTATCACCCTATCAGAAACTCTCTTCACCTCCATCCGGGGCTTGGGACCGGGCATTAAGGCTGCACTGGCTTGTGCAACCCTAATGGCTGGGCTGTTTCTGGAACTTTATATATTTTACTTCTCATTCAAATACTGTAATCATTCACGCTTCAGTGCATCTCAACTGGAAACTGCAGATTTTGACAGACATTCCACTTCTTAATGATGCTCTAAATCAGGGGTCACCAACATGAGTAGCCTGCGGGCCTTTTCTTAAAATAGCTGTTCCCTACTTTGTTAAATAATTGTTGATAATTATTATGAAAAATCATTAACATGATCAGTGTCTTCACATAGATGAATATAATTAATTATTAATAATAACATAATAAAAAGGAAAATTGAGCAAATTTGTTATTTCAGATCAAACTGAAAACTGTGTGCATTAAACTGGTAGCCCTTCAAACTAATCGGTACCCAAGAAGTAGCTCTCAGTTTGAAAAAGGTTGGTGACCCCTGCTCTAAATAGTACTTTGAGGAATAGCTAAAGCTTTCAAAATCTTTTTGTAGCCTTCTCCTAACTTTAGCCTTTCTACAACTTAATCCTAGAGGCCTTTTGAAAGCACTTTCCCAACCATGGCGAAAGCATTGCAGTAAAAATTCACTACTAACAATAAAATCGTCAAGAAACAGCTGGCTTTGTTCTGAAGTAATTAAAACCATTAAAACTGAAATGAGGTGTGGCATTAAGCCTGGTCTTTGATCTGGAAATTGATTGGTTGCAAATGAGCAAATTTATAATGGTGTACTCTTAGGGGCTAATCACTTATCAAACTAAGTATTTCAGTCATTCATTTTTAATAATCCTCCAGAAAAATATTGAAATGTTACTTTTCTTAATTCTATTGTAGAAATTTTAAGTGATTAAGATTTAAGAACTTTTAAATCTTTAAGAAATCGAAATAAATGTGGTCATTTGTGGTGCAATAGAAAGTTGAGGACAATTTGAACACCGTCTTCACAGAAATTATGGCAAAAGAAAGATTTAATGCAATTTTCACTTATAAAGTTATTTATTTTCCAGTATGTAATGTGACAAAAGGTAAAGGTCTTCACAGGGTATGATGACTTCCTACAGGGACTATATATTAAAGGAACTATACCAATAAAAATACAACACAGACAATAAATGCTCAATCATCCCTGGTTCTATGCTGAATTCAGGTTACTGTTTGACTGGAGTTTATAAAATCCAATGAGCAGATTATATAGTCCTATAGACCTCAGACTTCATCCCACCACTTTCATTAGCAGTCATCAATAAATACAAATTCAAACAAAAATCCTTTTCGATTTTTTTATTTTTCTTCCAAAATGTGCAAAGTGAAGACACCAGTAACTATCAGTTACAGTTGGTGCTTTGTGTTCATACACTGTGCATGTATTCATATACACAAATTCAACAAATATCTTAATACTGTCAATCTGACATTAGTAAGCAGTAAAGCCCCATTCAGCAGCTTTAGGTTCAATCCCACTTCTACCTGTAGAGGGCATCAAAGTGTTCCCGCAAACCCAAAGGCCACATCATTATGGTTGCTACCGATTCAATACTGTTCGGCATATCAAACAAATCTAAGTTTTATTTATTTTTTATTTTTTTAGTATTTTAAAGCATAGGCATAGATATATAGGTAGGTATATATGTGAACATTTGTACACATACATTCAAACAGCTGTAGCTCATGCTCACAAGGATTATATGCTGAAATGGACAGCGCTGACTTGGAAGCATAAATGAGTCATAGCAGGATGGCATGGTATCAAGCTACATAAAAAGGACATCCCACTATGAGAAGTCTACCTGCTCTTTCGGCAATTATTTAAAGCAGCGAGGCTCCTGGTAGATATGAAAGTAGCTAAGATGGCTCATAAGCAGCTGACATAGTGCAATATTTCCAATATTAATTTCCAGTGCTTGCATTGTTGATAATACAAGCAAAAAACATTTTGTTAATGTTCAACCCTACAGATGTCCAAGCATCCAAATTGAATGTTTCAGGTTGGGTGGGCAGTATCTTTCAAAATGTAATTTACATTAAAATATTGAAATGTATCTTTTCTTAATTCTATTGTAGAAATTTTAAGTGACTAAGTTTTAAGAATTTTTAGATCTTTAGGAAATCTTGAAATAAATGTGGATAATTTGTGGTGCAATAGAAAGTTAGAGACATTTGAACACAGTGTTTACAGAAATTATGGCAACTTACAAAAAAAAATATTCAACAAAAATCCACCCTCATGTAGAATTAATGTTCAGTTAGAAATATTAACTAAAAAACAATCTCACAAAAATTAAGACTCCCCACGCCCTCCAAAATAACCCCTGATTCAATGGATTTATAACAGTCATGTTGTGCGAGTATGAAATTTGTGGGGAGAAACTGTCTTGTTTAAACCATTAACCACCAGGACTCAAGTAAGTCCTGTTATCATAGGACTTCAACATTGGCAGCATTACAGTGAAACCTGAAGAATCACTACTGAGAAACTCACAGAGCACAGCTCTGTTCATGGGGGTGGAAAGACACTTGCTTCCAGGTTTTATTTAACCACGTCAGAATCACATTTGCAGGTATCTTCTTGAATCATGCGACTTTTAAGCTCTGGCTCAGATGAACTTTGAAGACATGAGTGGGTTTCAACATTTGCGGAGGTCTCTCCAGCTTGTGTTAAATCTTGTACAGCCTCTAAACCTTGACATGTTACTTGTTCTGGATTTGGATTGGCTGGTGATGTATCAGGAGGTGCTGAGACAGGAGTGCTGGTGGGTGGTGATTGGCTCTTGAGAGGACCATGGCAAAGGGGGCAGGATTCCTGCACATACAGCCATTTTTTCAGGCAGCCCGCATGGAAAAAGTGACCGCAAGGTGTGATGACTGCTGACTTCATGTCCTACACACAAAAAAAAAAGATCAAATTCAAACACAATTTTAAATGAAATTATATCTTGTGACTGCAGCACTAACAAAATTAAAACACACCATATCGAGTGCATCACACTTTCTCTCAACTGCTATTTTCTCAGCATTAAGAAATGGAACCATAGTGAAGCTGGACAGGAATCTTGGTAATTGTGGGATTCTATGTTAAATGGTCTAACAGATTGTTAACATATGCATGTTTGGCCAAGAACCCCGAATGACAAATCCACCCTTACGAACACACGCACCTGATAGCAGATGGCACAGATGTCATTATACTGCTGTAATTGCAGTGCTGAGGCCATGGGCAAGCTCTGAATCTTGTGTACAGCATCACGACGCAACAGGAAACTCTGCCAGCCAAGCTGTGCTCGCAGCCACACGTTGTAGTAGGCATGAAGCAGAATGATGGTGGAACCCATTACGCTCCACTGTCCGAAAAGCGTCTCACACACACCATAGGCCACAACGAAGAGTGCCACCACAAACTCCAGCAGTCTATACGTCCCGTTCACGAAATACATGACCTCATCCATGTTCTCAACTGGAGCCTTGCGCAGTTCCTCCACCATGAAGAGAACATAGATCAACAGTGTTCCAAGGACCTGCAGGAGACTTGATGCTTTAAAAAAGTGTGCAAATTCATGGTGGTGTCATGCACTTAAAATTAAAAGACCATGTATTCAAAACATAACATTTACTTTAATTATTGGTGGATAATCTGCATGTATCTCTTGCCAAGGTGTAAAACAAAAACAAAATGAGTATGTGTACCTGCAGTGAAGTAAGGATGCTGGAGGAGATAATAATAAGCAACCAGAAGTCCATATGAAAAAACTGGCAGATCATGTACACCATGTATGCAGGAAAAATCAGCAGGAACAAACACAGGCTTACTGCTCGGAAGTGTTTCCACAGACTCCTACAATAGACACAGGTTACAAAAACAATCCATGCTCATTATAACATCATCAAGGACTCTTCACATCCCAGTCACAAACTGTTAAACCTCCTTCTATTAATAGGAACAGGATACAGGAACATACGCACCAGAACCAACAGGTTTGGGGACAGCTTTTTTCCATCCACCATCACCCTACTGAACTCTACTTTACACCGTTAGATCACTGTATAAACACTGTATATAACTTCTGTACAATTATATAATTTTACATACTACATAATTGTATTTTTTTTTAATACTCCTCATTTTCTACACATAATCTATATATACACACCTTACTGCGCATCCTGCCTAATATTTCACATCCGTATGTATATAGTGGACTTATTTATTCATCTTGCACATTTTTTTTTCAATGCTAAAGCCTTATTACCTTCTACTTGTACCTTTACAACAGTGTCTGCACATTTTTCACTGCCATAAACATTGACTTGTACTTTTCAACAATGTCTACACATCTCTATCTCTCTCTCCATCTAAGTAGAGCCCAATGCCTAAAAAGTGAATGAGGAGGACACCAAAGGCAAGTCCAGTCTTTCTTTTACTTATTTTATGGCTCAAATTCCCTTGCAATTTACTTCCAAACAGGTTAGAAATCTATATAAAAAAAAAATAGTTCAGACATTTGACCTCACCCCTGTTTTGCAGCAAATATAACACCTCAAGCATTGTTTTTTCCTTCCCTCAATTCATTTTATTTTGAATCAATGGCTATTCTTATTTAAAATTCCTTTTTAAAGAAGCATTTAATTAATTACACCAGAAAAAAGCCATACACAACAGCAATACCAGATTTCTAGCACAATAAGTTACAGGGAATAGCCAGGTGTCCTCTGGCTGAAACATCAAATGAACAAAAAATACAATGTAACATTTCCCACTATATTTAGAATTCACTGAAAACTGTGACACAATAACATGGCAGTACTAATCATATAATATATAAAGTAGTGTGTGTGTGTGTGTGTGTGTGTGTGTGTGTGTGTGTGTGTGTGTGTGTGTGTGTGTGTGTGTGTGTGTGTAAGAGAAGATGCTCACTTGTCCCTGGAGGCCCCCAGTGCCAGCACTATGGGGTCAGCAATTTCCAGCATGGATTGCAAAATAGAGGCCACAACGATAAATAGGATTATGCTCAGAAGAAACGCCCGGTGGATCACCTGCAGCTCAATTAGACCTGTCTGAACAGACAGAATCAGCAAAGTGATTCCTTCTGTCATTCCCCTGAGAAGGAAAAATAAGAGAGAGAATCAATAGCCTGTAAGGCACCAAAAGCCATTTACATTAATGTAAGTTTTTTATCATGCCCAAAAAAAAACACTAACAATTACTTTCATAAAAACAAATAAATAAATAAACAGAAATTCATACTATTAAGATATGTGTTCTAGATCTGTTAACAAGATGATGCACAAGCTAAAAAAGTAGACTTACCACATATAGAGGAAAAACTGACCTGTGCATGGCATTGTCATTCATGAAGGCTCTGTAGCCTTGTAGGTAGAACTTGCAGAGTGTGAGGACGCCCAGCGCCACAAAAGACACAGTAAAGACCAGCCCCAACAGTGAGTATGGAGAACAGCAGCACTCTGCAATGCTGCACACATTCAGAGAAATGTACACCCACGGGCCGCAAAACAATGCTTACATTTTCCTGCACCGTAGTGTGTACTTTATCTAAATAACCTTAACTAAATACTATACACACACACCTTAATATACCTTTATCTAGACACTTTTTTTTTTTAAGTGCTTGAAATGTTAACTCAAACATTTATTTTACTGTACTGTATGAATCACTCTAAATATTGCAGAACCTCTTAAGTCTTTTGGACCTTTTGATGCAAGACTTTGAATAACCTGAATAAACAGCAGCTTGGGAGAGGGTTAAACAACCAAAATAATCAGTGGAAGATGCAGTCTAGTTAAAGAGTGAGTAGAAGAACCCTTTCAATGACAAAAACTCGTTGGACCAATTAGGGTGTTTAGTGGCAAGTCTGCTAAATGTGATAACTATTCAATAAAAATTGCCCACAATGTTGCTGGCTAAATAATTATGTCTATTAAAAAAGCAGAAATAGTTTTGGTTAAAAAGAGTATAATTGAGCCACTTTTTCTAAAATCAACATAAAGTTCCCTAGGCAGAATATTTTCGATATAAAAAACAAAACAAAAGAGCATTTGTCAGGAGATCGCAAGTTCAAATCCCGACAAGGTCACAGCCATCTGTGGCCTGGTGTCCAAAGAAACCTAACTGGCCCTGTTATCTGCATTACTGATTAATGTGTGGGTGGCTCTGCACTAATGTGGAAAAACACAAATAGCTTTTGCTTTCAAACCTGGTAAGAAAGAGGAAAAGCAATCTCTCGCGTGAGGGAGGCTGGTCCCTTGTGCTGAAGTATGTGTAGATCTGCAGCGTGAATAGCACCAACCAGAAGCACATAAAGAGCATTGGCAAAATGAGCTGATTCCATAAAGACATGCCCAGAGCCAGTAGACCATACACCTCCACTACCTAGAAAGAGAGAGGTAAAGGAGAGCGCGAGTGAATGAGTGAGTCACAATTTTGACATTTTTAATCACTATATTTCCATACGCTTAGCTGTCACTTCAATGCCTGTAAAGATGCTCATTTATGCAGTTATCAAATCAGTCAATCATGTGGAAGCAGCATAATGCATCAAATCATGTAAACAAAGCCTCAGATAACACTCACACTAAACATCAGAATAAGGATAAATAATCAATATCTATGACTTGGAACCCCGGCATGGTTGTTGATGCCAGATGGGTTGGTTTCAGCATTTTAGAAACTGCTAATCTCCTGCGAATTACACACTGTGACTCGAGAGTCAGATTAACTGAAGCACTTATTGTACTGATATCACATGATTGGCTAATTGGATGTCTGTATTGTGTTCCTAATAAAACAAACTGTTAGTGTATATTTTAAACACAAAGCAACACAGACATTACAGGACAAGAGGTTACTAGAAAAGATTGCGAAAGGATATGTATGCTGCTGTAAGTGGTTACCTGTGTAAGTTCCCTGTAGGCATTCTTTGCCAGGTTGTAGGGCACCAGTAGGTTAGATGCAAGGAAGTAGAGCACCTCAAGCCCAGTGAAGATCATGGCAAAATGGTTAATAAAAACAATAGTTTCCAAAGGAACAAGGCACAGACGGGCCACCAGGGGAAGCAGGTGAGCAGAGAACAACCAGATCTGTTTAGTCTGCATCACACAAGAGCACAGTGTACATACCACCAGCTGACCTGTTAAAAAATTATAGCGATAAATTATTTATTTATATACCACTCCTTTTGTAATTTCCCAACCACTCACACTTGGGTATAACCTAGTGAAGAGACATTAATGCAAAACTCCACACAAGACGGCTTACTATTAGATACTATGCATTTGCATGGAAATTTTAACAAACTCCATCCAAATCCACTACATATGCAAATTTATAAACTTGAATAAACACTAAACTTTTGACTGCCATCAATTTTTAGGGAGAACCAAGTGCTATTTTTTACTTCATTAGGTCTACTTATCATGAAACAAATGCTATTTGTAGGCAAATAGGATTGATAAACAAGTGAAGTGGCACATCATCAAAGTAGTTAAATGATATTGTAAAGTACATCTCCGACAGGAATGAACTAAAAACACAGTATGTATAGATTTACCTGTACACATTTTGGATAACTCCCTAAACTTCAGACTTGCTTTCGCTGAAGACTGGCTTCAGAATCCTCTACTGCATTACAGCATTACTTTAAATTGACTAAACGTTTTTTGGACATAAATCTATACAGAATTGCTAATAAAGAAAAAAAATAACATTTATGTTTGCAAACCTATTAAAAACCAAAAAACTGAAAGCTCTTATAGACATGAATTCGGACCATTGGCTAAGGCACTCCAAATGAGCTCAGGTGCATTTTATTTGAAAAGTATCTAGAACTTGACTGGAGTCTACCAGGGGTGCCTGCAATTGATAGGACACCTGTATCAGTTTCCAGCACAATCAAAGTGTGTTGAGACCTACACTATATGGACAAACATATTGGGACACCTGACTTTCCCAGCCATATGTGGTTCTTTCCCAAACTGTTATCGCAAAGCTGAATACATACAATTTTACATGACGTCTTTGGATGTAGTAACATGAAATTTTCCCTACATTTTAACTAGGAAACCGAAACCTGTTCCAGCATGACAATGCCCCTGTGCACAAAGCAAACTCCATGAAGATATGGTTTGCATGGGTTGGAATGGAAGATCTCCTCACCTCAACCCTATTGAATGCCTTTGGGATGAATTGAAATGCTCTTTGCTCCCCAGACCTCCTCATCTTATCAGTACCTGACTTTACTAACACCCTTGTGGCTGCATGAGCACAAATCTCCACAAGCACACTCCTAAATCTATTGGAACATTTTCCCACAAGAGTAAAGGGAATTATAAGAGCAAATTGGGACTAAATGTGGAATGTGATGCTCAAAAAGCAGATAACCATACTTTTGACCAGGTGTCTGCAAACTTGTCAATAAAGTGTAGATGTGAAAAATAGTATAAAACAGATTCAGTAACCAGGCTAAAGGTTTGGTCATGGAGGTGACCAAAAGTCCAAAACCTGCTTTAATACATGATTTAAAGGTATAATTGCTGCCAAAATGCTTCTCCGAAATGCTTAAATAATGACCTGATTTATAAACAAATATTGTTTTTTTTAGTTGATATAGAATAGTGGATTTTTAATAAATCAGCTGCATTTTGCTTTATTTTGTGTATACTAATGCACAAAATTCCAATTCATTCTGATTTACATACAATCTATAATACAACATGGCATGCAATCTCATAAAAAATTTCTGAACTATATTTCTAAACAAAATAGAAAGGAAAACTTTAATCTTGCCAAATACAACAAATCTCTCTACAAAAATGTAAATTATAAATAAAAAATTAACAAAACAGGCATTTTTCCTAAACCAGCACACTACCTGTCAATGAGTGACTTGCCTAGATTGTAGATCTGTTGAGCCATTAGCATTATTATACTTTGTATAAATCGAGTAGTTTAGGTTGTTTGTTTTTTGAAATATTATTTAATTTAAAAAAATAGAAACAATGAAATTGCAAGTGTTAAACTAGCTGTATAAGTTTTTTTACACAGAAAGGTTTTTTATTATTATTTATTTTTTTTTAAACTACTTAACTGATTCAATAACTTAAAATTCAACTCAAGACCCAACCAATGGCCACTGAGGTGACTAACATAATTCCACATGTTACTTTGAACAAGAAAATGAGACAATTCCTCCTCACTTTCAGACAGCTCAGTGATTTGGCACATGCTGTTTTGTTCACAGGCAGTCTATTCAGAGTGAAATCTAAGTTCCTTCCTTTTAGGTTTCGTGTATCACTGTGGTTAACCTTTTGAACCAGGAATGAGAATTGAAAGCATGTTATTTGAAACCCATTGCTAACACCTCCTACCATATAGAATGGTGCAACACAACAACAAATGCCCCAGAAATGATATAAGTAGTAAAAGCCCTGAAACATTAGCTATATTTTATTATGTTGTCTGGTGGAACAAATGTGAATTTTTACCAATTAGAGCTGTAGTGAATCGGTTCATGGAGAGTGGGTCCAGGTACAGTGGTCCTTCATAGCCAGAGTCCAGTTCACTACGAACATAATCCCTGCAAACACCACAATGACATGTAAGTAAGTTTATATATTATTGCATATTAGTTTATTCCTAACGAGCAAACCAGTGGTGACATTGTCAAGGACTCCCTGAAACTTTCCACTGTCCTGGGAAGGATTTCCACAACATTTTGTAGTGTGCCTGTGGGAATTTTTTGCCAATTCATCCAGAAGAACATTTTTTTATGTCAAACATTTGTGTGAGACGAGAGGGTTTAGCTCACAGTCTCAACTCCACTTCATCTTAAAGGTGTTTGATGTGGGATGAGGTCAGGGCTCTGTGCAGACAAGACAATTCAAGTTCTTCCAAACCAAATTCATCCAACCATGTCTTTCTTTCCTTGCTTGGCAAAGAACTTAGTGATGTGAGGCTTGCAGCTACCCGGTCACAGAAACCCATCCCATGAAGCTCAAGCCACAACAGCTTTTCTTATGTGCTTGTTATTAATGCCAGTTGAAGTTAAATCTTCTGCTTCATGGCTGAGTTTCTGCTGCTCCTAAATGCATTCAGCTTCCAATAATACCACTTACAGATGACTGTGGAATATCTAGCAAGGATGAAACTTCTAAAACTGACTAATAGCAAAGGTGGCTTCCAATCACAGAAACCAAGCTTTTTACAAATGCTTGAAAATGCAGACTACATGGCTAGGTACATGAATTTATGTCTTATTAAAACATCTGAATTCAATAATTTAGTGGTGTGTCCAAATACTTTTGCAAATAATGTAGGTATTTTTTAGCTTGGTAATCAACTATTCAATTATGTTAAATGAATGTAGAAATTCATACAAACCTTTTAGATTATTTGTTTATTATGCAAATAATAAAAGAAGGTAAGAAAGTAAAAGGAATGAAACTCACTGTCAGTCCTGATAGCCAATATTTATTAAAATCTTTTAAGTGGTTATTGCTAGTTAAAAAAATTTGGACCTGTGGCTGATCAAGGCAAGATCTCAGCAACATCCACTGCAAATTATTTCTTATATAGTTTCACTCAACCAGTGCTAGTGGTTCATTAGTGTTTGTGGACATACCTAGAGAGCTGGTGCCCAGCAAATAGGAGCAGAGCAGTAAGCACACAGAGATAGAGGCGCACCAAATGCTGCCGTGGCAAAGTCAGCAAGACCAGGCTGAGAATGTAGCCTGTGGTGAGAGGGGGGGAGAGAAGAAAGAAAAAAAAAAAAAAAGAAAGAATAAAAAAATGAATAATAATAAAAATAAAAAAACAAGAAAAAAACAAACAAACAAAAAACACTGATGATCCCATCAATAAAAACCAATATATGTTTAGGCACCTGCTTGTGTATTTTCTTCCACTACTATCTAATGAAGTTTTATTAGCTTACACTGTCATGCAGCCTACAACAAGGGGCCTAAAAATTCCAGGGATATTAATATAGTATGAAACAAGGTTATTCCCATTATCAAAATCCATCAATAAAAATAAAACAATCAATGAAAAAAACATTTCTGTTAACGGAATGTAAATAACACAAAAGAGAAAAACAAAAACTACAACTTATTGTCCAAGTATAAGAGCTCAATGGCACAGCCGTGAATTAAAAGAAAGCAGTGGTGCACTAATGGAGTATGCCCACCTGCATCCTATAGTATATAAGGTCCAGCATGTACTGCAAGTTGTAACAAGCATACTGTATTACGTTTTGGTGACATTATCACACATATGACAAAGTGAAGTTTAATAAACTTCATAAGCATATTAACCCACAAGTAGGGCTGAAACAATTCCTTGAGTAACTCGAGTAATTCGATTACAAAAATTAATTGAGGCTATTAATTGAGAGTGTAAGTATAACATTTGAGAAAGAATGAGAGTAAGTTTTTGGAGTTGTATTGTTAGCAAGTCTTCAACCAGCAGTAGTTTAGGCTACATGTAGGCTCAGGGAGCAAAACCTGCTAACAAGTGCACTGATTGAAAAGGATTGTGTTGTTCAATAAATTTTTAATTCAATTATTAGATTTTATGAGATAAAGAGGGAGAGAAAAATAAATAAACAAATAAAAATCGGCATCAAATATCGGCCATCGGCTGCCGTGATTTCTAAAATATTTCGGCTAGAGAAATCAGTCGACCTCTGATAATACCCTAAAATAGGGTTTTATACAGTTATAATAAGCAAAACATTTAATAAATAAGCAAAACATCCATTTTTTTTATCTGATTAATTAGGAAAAATAATCGTCTGATTAATCGATTATCAAAATAAACCTTAGTTGCAACCCTGATTAACATGCTTGAACAATAATAATAATCATGATAATAATAATAGCAAATATTGTAGAAAGTAATCATCTGCAGATTCCATGCACCATTTGGAAAAGCAGTGACAGGTTCATGTTGTGTGATGTGTGATGTGTTCTGAAGGAACTTTGTCTCATTTTCACTGTGTACTGTGCACGGCTGTGTTTGGTACAAATGACAATAAAAGTCTCTTGGCTTGACCCGATTATGCTAAAATATGCCATATTTTTAAGCCTGTCATGATTAAATGTTCCAATACACATTAGCACCATTCCTCATTTAAACTTGTCCTGTTCCCTCAGACTTGTCCTGAGCGTTCCATTTAGGTTGCATGCAAAATCCATAAAACCAAACAAAGGTTTCAGGTACTGGCAAATATTAAACTTCACCAGACTAGAACCGATAGATTTATGTCTGCATGTGGCAAGCATTTGCATTCCCAAATTTAATTAAACTTAATAAAGCAAATTCACCCCAAAGAGTTTGAACAAAGAAATTAATTTCCATACACCCCTACAATAAGGCTCTTGTCTTTTTCTCAGTCTTGTATATTTTTCTCAGTCATGAGTATTTCTCATTAAGACTATTTCAATCAAGTTAATACAACTTTACACTAGAACTAATGAGACACACAGGACAGCCTATTCAGAATGTACAGCAGTTACAACTTACACCATATATCAACAAAATAATTTCACAGCCTCAGTGTGCCACAGTACATACCCAAATAGTTTAGGTACAGAGCCAGGTACTTATACTGAAAGAGGGGGTTGTTATTCAGACTGCTCCTCTGAATCTTCTGGAAAAAGGAGCTAACATCCCAGCGGTACAGCACCTCCAGCAACATGATGCTGGGCACCCGGAGGCCCACATTCAGCACAGCCTCCACACGCTCCCACACTGCCATTGCCACTAGCTGGAGGGGAGAGAGGGGGAGAGAGAGAGAGAGAGAGAGAGGGGGAGAGAGAGAGAGAGAGAGAGAGAGAGAGAGAGAGAGAGAGAGAGAGAGAGAGAGAGAGAATGAGAACAACTTAATATGCAAGATAATTCTAATCATAGGGCCACAAAATACCAAGCATGCAGGTATTGAAACATATGTGCTAGCCATGACGAACTGAATCCAACCCTGCATTATGTTGCTTCTTACGTAAGAAATTGCATTTAAAAACATTGCAAAGGTACAGCTGACATTCAGCATGTATAAAGATCCATTCTACACCGATTATCAAGCAACATACTCACAGAATGAGTCTGGCAACTGTTTCTCAGTAAGGGACAAGATGTATTTAAATCTGATTATCCCACTTATATAATGCTCATTATTTACAAACCACCCAAACCTAAAGATTTAAAAGTACAACAATAAAGCTATATTAATTAAAAAAATAATAATACAAGTTTAAGTCAATGGACAATTTTAACATAAATAAAGGTTTGTACAAGTCCAACTGTATTCCGTTGGCTTGTTCCATCACGTATGCAGTAACAAAAAAGTTTTAACTAATACGTTTTTTAAGTAATCTAATCTAATGAAACACTTCTTTGGCATTGATGATGATGATGATGATGATGATGATGATAAATTGGTCCTGTGCAGGACATGTCTTATATAAGTCAATGCACAAAAGACTTCACAAATGCAGCACATTTCTAATTCGCTGATATACGCAGTAAATATGGATTAAAAATGCAGTGTACAAGAACAGTTTAATGCCTCAAATGTGTCAGTGACATGATAATCAATAGCACAATGAATATTCTAAAGCTGTCATGGTGAGTTCTTTTACATTTTTTATTAAAAATCTCAGTCAGTGGTCATTCATTTTTGATTCTCTAATCATTTTAATATTCAACATTTATTAGATATGATGTTGCTTTTTTTTTTTTTAAAGGGGTTGAGTCTATACACATGTCCATCCTCGGCTGGGGCACCAGCTTACAGTTTTTTCTCAGTTGCTTTGGCATGTTTCTCAGATCTGAAATGAAATTCTTAAAACTACTTGTTCAACCTCCACATCATTTAGTCATTTGAGCTTTTCATAAGAACATTTATTGTTGCTTTGATCAAATTGCAAATGCTTTGGTACATTCATTTAATTGATTGTGTACAATTGTCTGCTGTTTTCTACATTATCAGTTGTTTATGTCATCTTGATCAAAATATATTATACTTTTTTCACCTGAATGGTCTTAACCCCTAATATCTGAGCACCAGTTCATTGCATAAGTCATGTCATTGAATGCAAAATGGTTAAACCAGTTGTCATCTGTCATCTAAAATGTCTATTAAACTTTTATTTGCAAAATGTGACATGAATTGGGCAGATGAATCTTGAATGTCACTAATGAAGGACAGTGTATGGCATCAGATCAACCAATAACCAACTAGTTCTCTAAAACAAGTCAAAAGTGAATCTTGTGAACATTCAATTGAAGAGTGTATACAGACAGAACAAAACAGAGTTACAAGTTCTGAAAATGGATGAACAAATGAAAAATAAATAAACAGTAAAAATCCTGCCCGGTCTCTTGCAATCAATATAAATAAAATATGCCAATCAAATAAACGAATGTGTGCTGGTGAAATTCATAGATGCCGTTCAGAAGAAAATGAAATGTTGTGTATTTTCAATCATTGTAACCCAAACCGTAGTTTATATCAAGAAATACTGAAACTGTGTGCAGTCATACTGACAACACGACTAAACATGTTGATGATCCTGTTTATGAACAATGATAAAAGGAACTTTTTATTCAGATGGGAATGAGTTGTTCATTGACACAAATGCTTACTTTTGAGCGATGAACTAAGGATTTTTAGAAAGGTACGGGCTTTTGCTAGAAATCCAGTGTATTGTGCTGGTTCTACAAATTGTTTTTGAGAAATGCACTTATTGGTTTGCAAATATTAAGGATGACTCGAGAAATGCTCTAAAGCAGCTGAGAAAAACCGTAACGCCTTCATACTGACTTAATGAAACTGTTCAAAACCTGCAAAACTTGTAAATGAAGCAAATTGTTTATATACCTGATATGTTCGCTGTAATTTCTTGTGTCGTTTCTACACTATTAAGAAAAGATTGCTTAAGGCTGTAATAAGTGCTTCCTGATCGCCCCGCGTCCGCCATCGTGACCTATAGTAACCCCACGAATTCAAAATTAAGTCTCTGGACAAAGCACACTGGAAGTAATTAAAAGAAGCACAAACAAATGCGGTACAAAAAAAGAAAATTATACTTGAAAACATGCGACAAGCTTTAAGAGTTTCGGTTGTAATAAAGCTGCCCGGAGGCGGGGTAATATTAGCTAGCTAAGAAACTCAGCATCTATACCAACTGTTACTGTGGCAAATGTTTGTTCTCACGTTACTAAATTGTAAAGTCTGACATCCACAGTAATACTCTGTCCTGAGAATCCCTGGAAGTCAAACAGCACTTTTTAAACCAAGTAGCTTCCCAGTTCTGCTTTGGTTTAGTTTCAAACAGAGTGGCCGTTAGCTTAGCTGAACCCACCCCAGCTAGCAGCGTTGTATATAGTAATATGTTCCGTATAAACACTGCCTCTACTGACAACCCGAACACTTACATGATATCAGTTTACTTTGTCACTGTCCAGCACAGTCTTCTTGTATGTCTCCGTACAGACATACACCATTTTAACACTGTTTGTTCAGTGTTAAGAGTCTATTATATCCAAGAGTTTTCCAAAAGACGATAAGATATATCAAGTCTCACTTATACCATCTGGCAGCCATTACAAACGTTCCTCTGCACTGCGCATGCTCTTGCATCAAGCGCCAGAACACGAAAAAAAACAACAACCGCGAGATGGCGCAAATGTTTCACGACCATGAGTTTGTAAATGTACTGTGGTGAGACCTGCGATGTTGTATGATTTAGAGACAGTGGCATTGACTCAAAGACAGGAGGTGGAGCTGGAGGTAGCAGAGCTGAAGATGTTGTGGTTTTCGTTGGGAGGACGAGAATGGACAGGATTAGAAATGAGTTTAGAAGGACAGCGCATGTAGGACGTTTTGGAGACAAGGCGAGGGAGGCGAGATTGAGATGGTTTGGACATGTGCAGAGGAGGGACATGGGGTATATCGGTAGGAGAATGCTGAGGATGTAGCCACCAGGAAGGAGGAAAAGAGGAAGACCAAGGAGGAGGTGAGGGAGGTAAGGGAAGACATGCAGGTAGTTGGGTTGAAAGAAGCAAATGTAGAGGACAGAGGGGAATGGAGACGGATGATTCACTGTGGCGACTCCTAATGGGAGAAGCCGAAAGAAGAAGAAGAAGAGTTTGTAAATGAAACGAAATTAAATTTAATTAAATTATACGGAATTTTGACATGAAAAAAAACTATAAACTAATCTTTTTTTTTTCTTTTAGAAATCTACAAGTATTATGCTTACAGTGCTGACAGATGAGCAAGTTGGTCTGGCTTGCATGCTTGCCATAATGGCCTGGTCTCACCAGACTATGCATAGCACTGAGTGCTGTTATGACAAAGACAACACATTGTTAATTTTGATGCTGGCAGTGTATTAGTGATGGAAGTCTGTGACGGAATCTATTAAAACAGGAGTCCTAACCAGGATATGGTGCATCTCTCTGTCAAACTGCTTTTGGACATTATCATATATGATTAGCTCAGGCATTGCTACTGGCTGCATGCACGACAACCCTGTGGACAAAGAGGCTCTAAAAAGTGAGGCATGCACCTTTTTTTTTTTTATATATATAGGGAAGGCCTTGCATATTCCAGCAAGACAGTGCTCTATTACAACAGCATGGCTTCACATTACAAGAGTCTGAATGCTGAACTGACCTACCTGGAGTCCAGGCCTTTCACTAACTGAAAATATTTGACACGTCATGTAACAATAAATATGACAAAGAAGGCCCAGAACTGTTAAGCAGATGTATACAAACTGTAAACTGTTTTTATTTACATTTTACATTTTCCTAACTTTTTTTTTTAATTGGGGTTGTATAATAATATTATTATTATTGTTGTTGTAAATGTCACAAAAGTTCCTGAGTCTATTCCAGGGCACAATGAACAAACATTCATATACTCCTGGGGAAAGAAATGGTTGTTTATAAATGAGCAAAAATTTAACAATTGAATTTCTGAGAATCCAGTGCCACCATTAAATTGTTTGCATTTGCTGCTGTGAAATGTTTGGCAAAAAGCTACAAACTGGGAGAAACATGTACAGTATATAATTTTCTTGTACCCAAAGGTCAAATCTCATTAGTTTTATTCATTCATTTCCTTCTTGCTAATTACATTACATTAATATTTTTTCGTTACCCTTGGTGCATTTTATTTTGACCCAAAAATGTAAAAAATATTTGTTCATACATCTGGGAGATTTTGTAGTGGTCATCCTTTTATCATGTTGATAGGAGGGGGAAGGTAACCGGAAATCCCAAAAGAAACATCTAGGTTATTTATGTAACCCTGTTCCCTGACACTATGGAGAACACCTCAGAGTCAAGTGTCTGAAGCATAACTACAATAATGCAAATTGCTTACAACATCACCAGCACCACAAAAAGACATCTGCATCATCATATCCCCAGACTTCTCTCAGGGAAGATGTAGCCAGCATCAGTATGGCAAGTTATGCAGCATTTTGTTCCTTTCCTAGTGGTCAGTCACTAAACGCAACATAAGGAGCTCGAGCTATGGGAAAACAGTATCAAATGCGCAATACTACTAATGCGTGCCAAGCAGAAAAAGTGAAAGTCTAAACATAAGTTTGTGGGCAACCAAGAACAGACCCAACCAAAGGGGGCCTGCCCCATGATTAGGTGCATGCCTCTGGTGAGCCACACTCCTGGTTGCAAAATCTGTGGGAAAACTGAGTGAAGCAAGTTGTTTTGGCCTCCAACTAAACAAAGGAACAATTGATTACATTGCAAGTGCAATCTACAGTATGTAGGTCCCAACAGCCTGCACTGGGCATACTATATAGAGCAGTTCCAATTCAACTAACTGAATTGGTAGTAGAACAAAAGCTCATAAAACCACAGACTGAGCAGCAGAGGAAGCTACCTTCAGAACGTAACCTGATTTAGGGTACAACGAGACTTTAATGCTGCCAGGGGCAAAGTCCATGTCAGGGCTACCAGAATGTACTGTTGTAGTACAGTAAAGTGAAGACCACAGATGTGAGGATAGCTCTAAAATACCAGAGCTAAATATCATCTAATGTTAATCAGGGGCATCACAAGGGCTAATCATTTGGGGTTCAAATGCAGATGGATCTAAATCCTAGTGATGAGATGAACAGCAGAACATAATAATAAACAGTAATTCAATGCATTGTTTGGTGAAATCCCTTTGATTTCTGTAGCAGTATACAAGCAGAGAGGTGCTACTGTATTTGCACACATGTATGCTTTTTTATTTTATTACTTAAATAAGATTCAATATTTAAACTCAAATAAAATCCAGTATTTTGATTTAAAACAACGTATTTACGCTGAAAATCCTACAGGTGGTACTGGTGGACACATAATCTCAGCTCTACTGTATCATGTGTAAACATGGTGCCAGTTAGGAAGTTATGCTGCCTAAGAAGCCTAACTATATCTGCACACACCGTTTATAGTGTGAAATAAAGCCATGAAATGCGTTACATGTGCAGGATGGAAGCTTATTTATATGGGCGAAATACACTTCTGATGTCTGATGAAGAAAAGGCTTGTTTTTATTTTATATTTATATTTTTCATTCTACTGCATGTCGGTGTTGCGGTGTCGACTCATCCGCAGGCTTTCAATTAAACAAGTAGAGGTTCCGCCCGAGCTCTGCGTGTAGAAGTGAGCAGCATGGACCCTGAAAACACCGTGTCCGCTTGGGTGAACGTTTCGTGATATAATGTAATTCCTAGACGCCATGCACAGAGCATCGCATGACAGAATAGCGGAATAATATACCGGAGCCATTTTATTTCCAGCTGCTGCACACTTGATGCTAACGAGGAAGTGGCGACACACTGTGCCTCGTACGAACAACAGCTTCCTAACCGAAAGCACGTCCGTGTATTAACTAGCAGTGAACAAACACAGCACACAATGGATGCCATCGGCGTCTTAGACACCAACCCGCTGGACGATTACGAGCTGATTCACCGCATCGGGAGCGGAACTTACGGAGATGTTTTCAAGGTACACACTGGCCAGGCTCTCGACCTGTTTCACTTTACCCTGATCGAGGCAACATCCTCAACTGTCAGCATTGTGTTGCGCAGTAAAACTACTTCAAACTGATAGTCCAAATGGCTATTTTGACTACTAAATTATTGTCAGATATATATATATATATATATATATATATATATATATATATATATATATATATATATATATATATATATATATATATATATATTGGCCAGAGCCTTAATTGGCTTAGGTAATAGTGCTCAGTTTATCACTGCTATACTGGTCAGAAGAACAGCTGTACCTGTTGCGATGTTGTCTGTATTGTTATCACTTATATTTGTAAATAAATGAGATCCAAGTCTAGATTACTATGATTATCACATCTGATGTACTCTAGGAATATGGGTTTCATCAGTTAATCTACAGATTGTTGACTACAAAATGAAACTACAGACCTTTGCATTCATTTCTTATTTTGCAAACCTTTTATTTTACACATATTTCTGCTCAACTCTCCACAATCTAGGCTTATCAACATTTGTAAATATGAAACCACTTTTTTTTGTGATAAATCTAAAAACCCCTAAAGGTTTGCTGGTGCCCTCTGGGTTCTGTTGACTGTTAGACCACAGGAAACCCTGATTAATGCTGGAGCTTCACAGGGTTCACCTGATGTAAGGGTGAATATTGTAAAATTTTAGGAGAAAGCTGTGAACTTGCTTTAAGATAAACCTTCAACTTTTAAGCATAACATGCCTTACAAAGGCAAGCATTCGGCAAAAAATATAAGGGGTAACGCCCTCTAAACAACTTTGTATGTGGTAAAACATTAAGTCAAGCGCAACAGGAAAACCACACACTAGTGACTAAATAGGATGTCAGGGAGAGTCAACAGCAACACGTGTTATTTTTATAATTTTTTTAGTTTGTTGCCAAATGTGCGATTGCATTTAAAGCTGCCTGTATTTGCTTGAGCGTGCATGAATATTTAGCTTTGATTAATCATCCAATGTCTGACCATTATTATTGATTGTGCAGACATGTTTTAAAACATGTTTTGATTTCATACAGATAATTTCTCACAGGATGTGATCAGTAGAACAAGAAAGAAAACAGGAAACCAGTGGTGTTCTCTTTTTTTTTTTTAAATACTGAGGTAACCTTCCCTGTGGCAGCTGATACGTTATTGGTGCTATTATCACCATGGTTACGAGCAGGCAGCTCCTTCCTCCTGGCCAGGATCATAAGACAAATAGACTTCATACTAATGACATACAAAGTTTACAAAGCTTCAGAACAAACACTATTGCAGGGAGAGCAACAGAATCTACAGGCCTACAATCACAAGCAAGAAGTACATGCTTTTATACATTTAAACTGATTTCATTTAAATATAAAATCCTTATTTAAAGGGGTTTTCAGGAGAACAATGAGTCTATTGAGTATTAAGCAATGTTAGGTGTAGAATTTTGTGGTCAGTAATGTGAGGACTATCATGCATATTCTATCAATTTGATATACCAAGGTGTGGAGAGAGCTGAAATTGAGCTAAATTACACTTCCTTTTTGTGTAAGAGCTTCTCTTTTTAGAATTAACAGATCTCTCAGTTCTGCTGGCACATGCCACAGTTATAACCACTATTAAAAAGTAATTTTTGTATATTTAATAATAACTTTTTTAACTGAAGAAAACAAATCTGTTATTCTTTACCATTAAAATGGTCCCAGGTGTTGCAATATATTAGAGGTTTTTTTTATGTAAACGACAACCAACATAGCTTAAAAACGTACTTGTTCAAATTGCTTTCTTTTAAATGGTTTGCTATGTTATTCTGTGAATGTTTCATAATTGTTTCTCTTTTTCTCTAGAAATGTGATACTTACTTACTTACTTACTTACTTACTTACTTACTTACTTAACTGAAAAGCAAAATAAAGAAGTTTGAATGAGAAAACAGTAAATAACCTGGTTGCCAAAATATGCAGACCCTTTTGTAAACAGGTCATGTGTCTGCACAGGATAAACATCATACACACATTATAAACATCATCATTGAAGTAATTCTGAATTCTTGGTCACATTTGAAAGTTTATTCCATGATTCTCAGTGAGCTTACACAGAATATGGGATCTGGTTTTTAAAAGTTACTGTTTAGAAGAGGGCTACAACAGAATCCTCAAAAATTTATTTACATACATTCAGAGTCCACAAAATTAGATGTTGAACACAGGTAAAGGTCATAATCTAATAATAAGTAATGAGGAGGCAACAAAGTGACATTTTCAAGGACTTCTCTCTTAATGTAAACTGGTCCGGGAGGTGGCCAAGAGACCTACAACATGATTAAAGTAGAAGCTGTCAAAATCTGGTCACTCCTGCATTTTCACATGTCTGTGCTAAAGAAAAAGGCCCACCAAAATCTTCCATGTGACAAAATATATTATGGCTTGAAGAGACCAAGATACAGTCGTCTCTTGATTTATCACTGTTTGAATCCCACAGTCCCACTTTATCGTGATTTTTTTATTTGGCACATATTAATATCTCTAAGAATTTACACAAAATCCATCTTGCTAAATTCTTGCAAAGACTGTGGGAGGATGAAAAGCTTAAAGCTTAAAAAAAGCTTTTCTATAGCTTAAAAAAAAAGCATTTTTCGGGTGGTCCATTTATCGGCGGAAATTCGTTTTTCGCGGTCTGTTTTGGCACGTAACTACCGCGATAAAGGGGGGACGGCCGTAGAATTTTATGGGCATAGCTTAAAAACTATATATTTGTATCAAGGCATCTGTTTACTCAAAAAACACCATACCCACAGTGAAGCAAAGCAGTGGCAGCATCATGCTCGAAGACCGCTATTCTGCAGATGGAACTAGGGCTTTATTAAAGCTGGAAGTATTAATGGATGATGGGTTGGATTAGATATGAGAATACTGGAGGCAGACTTGAGGTTTTCCCTTGAAAATTCTTATGCTTTTAGTGATTTTATTTATTGAAGCAATCACACGCCTTACTCTGTGCTTGGCTATGTTATATTTGCTGCCACTCATTTACAATCTGGTGTTTGACCATGCCCTGGCGTCCTCACATGGCAGTGTACTTTTAAATACTAATCTATTTTCACCTGCAGGTGTATGGTTCCACAATAATGACCAAAAGAACTAATCCAAGTCAACAAAGGAAAGGCTTTAGAAAAACAAAGGTATAATATATAGATTAGATCCAAATTCTATCGAAACCCTGAAGAGGCTTTGCATAGGAGATCCCCTTGCAGTATGACCAAACTGGAGCTTGACAGGTTGTAGATCACAAATAAGTAGTGAACACAGTAAATACAACACACAAAACACTACCGATCAGGCATAGCATCCTGACCACTGGTGACAGGTGAGGTAAAAACCACTGATTGTCTCTTCAACATGGCACCTGTTTGTGTATGGCATATATTAGGCAGCAAGTGAACGTTTATGTTCTCAAAGTTGATTTGTTAGAAGCAGGAAAAATGGGCAAACTTAAAGATTTAAGTGAGTTTGACAAGTTTCAAATTGTAATGGTTAGCGACAGGATCAGAGCATCTCCAAAACTGCAGCTCTTGTGGCGTGTTCCTGGTCTGCAGTGGTCAGTATTTTTTCGTAAGGGTTCCAACAGGAGGAGTGGAATAAATTTAATGGTGCTTCAGCAAAATACTAAGTTTTTTTCTCTGTCTTTTAATTTGTTTATCTCTAGATTTTTTTTGGAGCTATATATTTTCAAAGGTGGAAAAAGATGTCTTCTTTTAGTTTTATTTTTGTACCACCTTTTATTTCAACACGGAAGTGTACAGTACATGAACGAGGAACAGCTTTTGAGAGTCAAGACTTTTTAAGCTATTGCTAAAGTTTGATATGGCAACCAATGTAGATCTTGACTTGTTTCTCTGAAATATGTCTACAGTGTTTTAATTGTCTCCTTTTTTTCGTTTGTTCATTTCTTTGTAGGCACGTAACATTAGGACATCGGTGATCGCAGCCATCAAAGTAGTCAAATTGGATGCTGGTAGGTCATTAGCACCTGACAAGTTAAAATTGCCTGCCCATGAAAAAATATTTCTTGGTATTGAGGGAATCATGACAGTACTTACAGAAAATGTATTATATGATGAGGTCACACATTTCCTTACTAAAATGAAAGTTGCACAGGCTTTTAACCCCAACATCGCTTTTTAGTTCAATTCATTCAATCAGGTTTTTTCCTCGTCACTTGGCCTAATCAAGCACTTTGCATCTTCATGTAATTGCATTTTGGTGCCCAACCACACCTGTCGAAAAATAAATACCAATGACAGACATTTCTTTACTGGACCACTGATGCTTAAATAGTGCAGAAGGAGTAACTTATAGTAAATAGCCAACTGTAGGGGTAATGGGTAATAGTTTTTAAAAATTGCTTTTTAAACCAAACCATTGTTCATGTACAACTGAACATGTAGATAGCAAGAGGTTATAGCAGTACACATTAAAATGTCATTTGGTCCCAGTTAAACAAAGCAATGTTCTGTTACTGTATCATGTTTGTTAATTTGTGTCCCTCAGCTCAAGTCACTGTATCTTCATGGTTACTGTAGATGAATGTTTACAAGCTGTCAAAGATAATAATAGTTTTAAAAGTGAATCGAAACTCTAAGGGCAGATTGCAGACAAAATTAAGACTGTCTGTGTTTCAGGAGATGACATTTCAAGCATTCAGCAGGAGATCACAATGATGAAGGACTGCATGCACAAAAACATTGTGGCCTATTTTGGAAGCTACCTCAGGTTCGTCTCTCATTTCATTAATCCTCAAACAGACATTCAAATGCATTTGGATTATATTTAATGAATTGCATATAGATAGCAATGACACTGAGAATCAAAACTTCACATTTAACAGAAACAACAAATTGTGGATCTGCATGGAATTCTGTGGAGGAGGATCATTGCAAGACATCTACCATGGTAATGCATAGCAGAATGTATTTCTGACATTTACCTCCAGATTTGTGATACTTTTAAAGTTTAATTTAAAAAGTGAATATTACTTTAAAAGTGAATATAGATTTAAGAATTCTTAATTTTAGGAGAACTCGTTATGACAGACAGGAACTGGGAGGGTGAAAGGATTTATTGCACTACACACCACCCTTCCTTGCAGTTTGTATTGAAATCTAGGATGTTTGATCAGCTTTACAAGTAGTACTGCATTTTATGTAGCTTCCAAATGTGCAATATCAGACTATAAGTTTGCGTTTGTAGCACTCTAGTTCCTCAGTGTATTTCAAGGACAATTTTTCCAAAATTCATTTAAAAGGTCTTTTTATTTTATTAACAAAAACTGAATTGAATAGTAAAAAGACAAATGGTGCTTGACAGGTTGTAGATCACAAATAAGTAGTGAACACAGTAAATACAACACACAAAACACTACCGATCAGGCATAGCATCCTGACCACTGGTGACAGGTGAAGTGAAAAACACTGATTGTCTCTTCAACATGGCACCTGTTTGTGTATGGCATATATTAGGCAGCAAGTGAACGTTTATGTTCTCAAAGTTGATTTGTTAGAAGCAGGAAAAATCGGCACGCCTAAAGATTTAAGTGAGTTTGACAAGTTTTAAATTGTAAAATGTAACAGGATCAGAGCATCTCCAAAACTGCAGCTCTTGTGGCGTGTTCCTGGTCTGCAGTGGTCAGTATTTTTTCGTAAGGGGTCCAAGGAAGTAACAATGGTGAACTGGCGACAGGGTCATGGGTGGCCAAGACTCATTGGTGCATGTGCGGAGCGAAGACTGGCCCATTGAGGTCCGATCAAACAGACGAACTTCTGTAGCTCAAAGTGCTGAATGCTATTTCTGATAGAAACGTGTCAGAATACACAATGCATTTACAGTTTTTTGCATATGTATGCTTAGCCACAGACCAGTCAGAGTGCCCATGCTGACCCATGTCCACCACCAAAAGTGCCAACAATTGGCACATGAGATTAAGAACTGGACCACATAGCAATGAAAGAAGGTGGCCTGGTCTAATGAATCACGTTTTTTTTTTCCTCATTTCATGGATAGCCAGGTGCATGTGCATCGCATACCTGGGGAACACATGGCACCAGGATGCACTATGGGAATAAGGCAAGCCAGTGGAGGCAGTGTGATGCTTTGGGGTCTATTAAGAAACCTTGGGTCCGGACATCCATGCTGATGTTACTTTGACACATATAACCTAAGCAAGCATTGTTGCAACCCATGTACACCCTTTCATGGAAACGGTATTTTCCTGATGACTGTGGCTGGATAATGCACCCTGCCACGAAGCAAAATTAGCTTAGGAATGTTTTGAGGAGCACAACAAAGAGTTTAAGGTGTTGATTCGGCTTACAAATTCCCCAGATCTCAATCCAATGGAGCATTTGTGAGATGTGCTGGACAAACATTCTGATCCATGGAGGCCCCACCTCGCAACTTGCAGAACTTAAAGGATCTGCTGCTAATATCTTAGTGCCAGATACCACAGCACACCTCCAGGGGGCTCGTGGAGTCCATGCCTCCCTGGGTCAGGGTTGTTTTGAGTGCAAAATGGGGACCAACACAATATTAGGAAGGTGGACATAATGTTACGCCTGATGGTGTATACTTAATACAGGAAAGCATTACAAACAGAGACAGCCCTTTTTAGGTGTACTGAACTATATAAAATCAATAGTATTTCATTTTAAGTTTCATGTGCAAATATTTGCCTGCTCCTGTGCTTATTTCAGTAACCAAACATTTACTAATTTAGGATGCTGATTTTTCTAAACCTCAAAAAAAGTCTCTAAACAAGTTAACTGGTGTTTTTACAGTGACTGGACCCCTAAAAGAGAGACAGATAGCATATGTATGCAGAGAAACACTACAGGTGAGGATGGGTTTAAACTCAAAATTCTAAGGATTTAATCACATTGTTCATTTAATTACATTAACAACAATCTTTTCTCTTACAGGGACTACATTATTTACATTTAATGGGGAAAATGCACAGAGATATAAAAGTAAGACTATTCATGACTCTTGTTGTGCCCTTCGCCACATTAACAAAATGTGTGTGTGTGTGTGTGTGTGTGTGTGTGTGTGTGTGTGTGTGTGTGTGTGTGTGTGTGCAAGCAAGTGAGAGGCAGAGAGAGAGACAGAGACAGAGAGTGTAAGAGAGAATGTCTGTGTGCACTTGTGAATTAGGAAGAATCTAGTGGCATGTGTGCACTCATTGTTTTATTTTGTGCTCTACAGGGAGCCAACATTCTTCTGACGGAGAGAGGAGATGTCAAATTAGGTCATTACAGTCTTCGTCTTGACACAAGCTGTCACACACACACACACACACACACACACACACACACACACACACACACACACACACACACACACACTAACGCACACAAACAGAGCTGTATAATTTTATTCCTCTTTTCCATTCTTTCACTCAGCTGATTTTGGAGTAGCAGCAGAGATCAATGCATCAATTGTGAAGAGGAAGTCTTTCATTGGTACTCCATACTGGTAAGTAGTAGATGCCACTTAAAAGCTTGGAAACCAAAAACCTTTTTTTTTTTTTAAATTGTGTCTTTGAAGATTTGTAAAGGCTGGACTCTACGGTTCAAATTGTAGTACCATTGAGTTATATCCTCTTTTGTACAATATACAGCAGCAATAGTGTGTGTAACATATTTGGATGAAGTGATGAGTGACTGTACTGATAATGCAGTACTTCCAGATATGAAGCAGGGCATATAATTAAGGATAGTTAATGAGGGTGATTGCCTGAGAAAGGAAACTGTTCCTGTGCCTGGCAGTTTTGGTGAACAAAGTTCTGTAGCACCTGCCAAAAGGGAGGATTTGAAAGAGGCTGTGTTCATGGAGTGATGGGTAGTCAGTAGTGATTTTTCCTGCCTGTTTCCTGGTTCTTGTACATTACAAGTCCTGGAAAGTGGGCAGGGGAGCACCAATTATTTTTTTCTGCTGTTTTAACTGTTTGCTGCAGTCTGTTCCTGTCCTGTTTTGTTGCTGCTCCAAACCAGATGGTAATGGATGTGCACAGGACCAATTCAATGACTGCACTGTAAAACTGCATCAGCAGCTCCTGTGGCAGGCCATACTTCCTTAATTGGCGTAGAAAGAGAGTAGGCTCTGCTGGGCCTTTTTAAAAAATACAGTTTATGTTGGACTCCCATTTCAGGTCTTGGGAAATGGTAGTTCCCAGAAACTTGAAGGTCTCCACAGATGACACAGGGCTGCTGGTTATTGTGAGGGGGAGTAGTGTTGAGGGGTGTTTTCTGAAGTCCACTATCATCTCCACAGTTTTGACCATGTTTAGCTCTTTGTTTGCAACAGCCGCTTCACCTCCTTCTGCTATGCAGACTCGTCGCCATCTTGGATGAGCATAGTATCAAATGCAGGAATTTCAGGAAGTGATTATAAAACAAACAGCAAAACCTTAAAGTGGATTTTGTATTTGACCTGAGGGCAAAACAAGGGTGATCTGATCCCCTGATTTCGCCTGCTAATAACCTGGCTGTGGCGTTTCGGACAAGCTGCAGCTGTGGAAATGAGTGCTAACTGAGTGCTAACCAAATTACAGTAAAGGAAAAAGGATTTCAGATTTGTTTCCACACCCTAAAAGCAACCTACTGGGAAGTTTTAGGAAACAAATTTCATCAATCTGTAATTAAAGTACATATAACAGAGAACAAAGCACATTATGTATATATAAACAGCAACTCCAATCTGTCGAAGCTCCTCCAGAAACTCGATGCCTCGATGAAGCTAGAAGCTAACCCGGTGTTCTACATTGTTGATAGTTTTCATACTTAAGCTGTGAAAGGAACATTTTTAAGGGCTCAACACAACAGCTTTTATGATGCAGAAGCCACTTTGGTTTTTGATTCTAAATATATTATTCAGCTTGTTTTGTTATTTATTTAAAAAATCCTTGTGATATATTCAGTTTGTGCTGGTCTGACTTAATAAAATAGTGTTTAAAAATTACTTTGTGTTTAAGTAAGTTTTGTGTTTGTATAGATCATAACGCATAAAAGGGCATTAATGGGAACATTTTCTTTAAAAAAAGTAACTAAAAAGTTACTTTTAACAGTAACGCATTACTTTTTTGTGTAAGTAATCAACAAAGTAATTGAGTTACTTTTTGAATGAAGTAACGAGTAACTGTAACTAGTTACTATTTCTTAGTAACTAGCACAACACTGGTTCCCACAGGAACTTATTAAGTGGTGAACCGCAGGTTTGTTTAGTCTCCGCCTCGGACATGAGTGCAGCTTCACTTTTTTATTATTATTATTGTTGTTATTAAACTTGAAAACTTACACAACAATTCCAGGAGTATAAAAAAAGAAACTAGAGTTAGCGAAGTGTCAGTATGGCTACTTACTCCGTACCAAAAATGCGATTTGTAGTGTGCCAAACTGTGATTTGTTGTGCGTTGTTAAACTTAAATTTGTGCATGTGCGACATTGAGCCACTTTCCATTTTTAAGTCCGTTTCATGATATTAAAAGAAGAAAATCCTGACGGTTCTGCATATCAAGGGAATAAATGAATGCATGAAGGATAAAAGGAATAAAGACATTGTTAAAGTATGTGTAAATAAGAAAATGAAATATAAGTTGTAAAACATCCGTGGGCAGACACACACACACACACACACATTTATATACACATCTGTATTACCCAAATGGGGTCTAACAAATGTAAACTATTTCATTTGATTTTTCCATTTATTTAATTTTATTTAATCAAGTTCATTTGTGCCAATCACTTGCTAAATGTAATTAATATAATAAATAAGTTTATTGCATTAATTAGATTTATTCTAAATTATTTTAATAAATTTTATTTTTGATAATATATTTTATTTTATATTATTTAACCGCGCAGGCATTTTATTTAAAATTGTTTTAAAAATGTAAACTGTTGATGTTGACAAATGTTAATAATAAAAAAAGTGTTAATAAAAAATTACAAGCAAATTTGAGTTGCATTTCTTCCCCCTAACTGTACCGAGATAGATAGATTTAATTATTTATTTATATATTATATAATTGTTGTCCACAGCTTCTGTATTAAAAGCAGCAGAGAAAAGATGTGGCTAGTCTGGTACTGTTATGTTGGTGTTTTTTCCACAGAAATCCTTCCTGTGTACATAATCAAAGTGAAAAATGACTAAACTTCCTTGAATACTCTCTCACACACACACACACACACACACACACACACACACACACACACACACACACACACACAAACAAACATCGGTTTAGCTAACAACAGAAGAGATTATTTAGTTACTAGCTGTTAATAGTTAATAGAAAATGTCCCTTTGCTTTTGTTTTGCACTTTCCTATGTCTCAGGATGGCTCCAGAGGTGGCAGCGGTAGAGAGAAAAGGTGGCTATAACCAGTTGTGTGACATCTGGGCAGTGGGCATCACAGCCATAGAGCTAGCAGAACTTCAGCCACCAATGTTTGATCTACACCCAATGAGGTGAGGACAAGAACACACAGACACCCACACGTTAACACCCAGGTCTTTATTATTATAGTAACCTACAATATCAAAACATTTACTTACATTTTAATACTTAAAATACCATGTGGTGCACCATAAAATACCAATGTTTGCACCAGGGCCAAATGTGCTTCAGACCCGATCTTTACTATTGAAGCATGTGTACCGACAACACTACTTTTGAGTTCTACTAATGGATTCTATTTTGCACAGTAGTTTTTGTGAGTAATGTCATTTGTGAGAAACTATGCTGTTGAATTATATTCTCCCAGAGCTTTAATGCTGATGTCCAAAAGCAGCTTCCAGCCACCCAAACTGAGGGACAAGACTAAATGGTAAACATTAAGAATGATGGTTTAGTTTTCTCAGTCCTGTTCACATTTTTATTTTTTATTTGTTTTTGATTTTCCATTTTTATTGTAGGTCAAGGGAATTTCACTGTTTTATAAAGATGACACTTACAAAAAGTCCTCGAAAGAGGCCAACAGCTGAGAAACTGCTGCAGGTACATATCTAAATAACACACTGCGGTTTTAATTCAAATGTTTCACATGTCTAAATATTTTTTGCTTAAAGGTGGGAAATGGATCTGCACAGTGTTTCACATTATTATTGTTATTATTATTATTATTATTATTAATAATAATTATCGTTATTATTATTATTATTAATAATAATAACAATACTTTTTTTTTTAAGGAAAACTGATGTTGAGAAATATGATATAAAAAACATGTCAGGTTAATGCTGTTCAAATTTAATTGACGCGTTACTCATTCAGCAGTTTGATATTTTACTTCCACTGCATTGTATACGAGTGAAATTACTGTTTGCTATTTTTGAACGTGTTGATTGAAACACTCACACCTGTAGTACGAGGAGGTAAACAGGATACCATGTGTAAAGGTGTGAAACCACAATTGGTCTCTATGGTCTCCTTTACAGCAGCTTTTCACAACGAATTAAGATTTTCTCATTCACTTTATTTTGAATTATATAAATGCATCATACATCATAAAACAAAGACAAACGTCTGCAGTTGTGCAATGTAAAATCTTATTTCCGCTTCAGAATTAACCTGATCCCAATCGCATTCTTTAAAATGGCATTATATAGGTTTTACTGTGTATTGTACATGTTAATTAAGATGTCCTTGAACCGGACAAGCTATGAGTGAATAATTTATTTCAGTATTAAATCTTAATATTCTTTAAAATATTAACTTATATAAATGTATATATTCTGCTTTTATTTTGACTTTCTTACTTTCTTTCTTTCTCTCTCTTATTCCTCCTTTTTGTTTCTATAGCATTCCTTTATTACTCAACTGTTGACGCGGAATTTGGTTATAGAGTTGCTGGACACTGCCAACAACCCAGATTATCATCACTCACAGACTATGGACGAGAGTGATCTTGAGGTGTGTAACATTATTAAATTAAAACAGATGAATTAAAAAAGCATAAGTAAAGCCACTAAGCTTTTTGAGATAGACTGAGGGTTCTGTTTGCATACTGAATTATGTTTCTGAATGTGTTTTGAGACGCTTTATAAGCTCGCTTTTGTGTGTCTCTGTGTGTCTGTGTTTGTATCCACAGACATGCAGTATTTTTCCTGACAAGATTACATCATTAGCAAAACACCTGCCTGTCAGGAAAAGAGCTACTGAAGAGCCATGTAAGTATATATTTTTCAAACACAAAGTATTTTTTTCTAGCTTCAAATATATTTTAGACAGTATTGAATTTATAACATTACAAATTCATAAAGAGGTTTTTTTACCCATTCATCTCTTAGTAAGGTGCTGGTGACGGTTTAAGCCAGTCTAACCTTAAATGGTTTTTTTTGTTTGTTTGTTTGTTTTAGTTGTTTGAGTGGCAAATCTAAATACTGCTAGTCTGCAACTGAAGCCCATTTTTATTTTCATGAAAGCTTCAATACCTAATATATATGAATAATACACAATTAAGCCCCAAATATCCTGGTTTATCATTCAGTTATCAGTATCATTTCAATAGACATATATCATTAATTAAAGATGTAGTAGTGTTTTGGAAAGGATTATTAAAAGAAAAATATATTGAAAATAATGTTTAGCATATTGGGTCTGTTTATGCTGCGTTCATCCATTTTTTGGACCGCAATAAAACATTTAAAAAAGTTAATTATGATGCAGTTTTTACCTTTTCATTTATGCAAAATGACCCACAGTGGGCATAGATTGTCAGTAAAATAGATTGAAAAATAGATTGGAAATATTGTAAACTTCAGGGCATTGATCATAAGCATACACACTATTAGTGTGGAGAATTATTATGCAACTAGATAAAATGGGAAATTTTTCTCATTTAACTCGTTTATTTTCACCTGTTAAAGTGAGAATGATAAACAACAAAATGTTTGATGGTTCTGTTATCACGCCCCAATATCTTAGCAATTCCAAGAATGCTGCATCCCTCTGAACCAATTTTTAAAAAATGTAGACTTCTCTCTTTTTTTTTTTTTTTTTGGTCTATTGTGCCTGAGGAAAAGAAACTGCTAATAATTATGCACACGTTGAACTCCTTAGGCCACACCCTCCCTCATTACACAAATACACATCACCTGATATGCTTAAATCCAATAAGCATTACATTTTAGACAGCTTGGAGTTAAAGAATATGCATAAAAATGATGATTTGGTCAAAATACTCACTTGCCTAATAATTGTGTGTACAGTGTATTTAGTTAAAGTATTTAAGTTTATCATCCTAATGCTGATTATTTTCCCATAGTAACACACCCAAAAGTGTTTTATACATTTTAATCCACATATTTATTTGCATTTTTTATTTTATTAATGACCAGCATGTATTCAGTTTTAGTTGTTGTTGTAAGGGAATGTCTGCAAGACAAGTTCCAGTTCCAGACCAACAGTCATTAAATCTATTAAGACAAAAAGTGTTATTTGTTGAAGCTGTTGCATGCTGCTTTATGTTAACTCTATGTGCTATAATACTGCAGAACTATAGCATTTTAAGGCAGGCTGTATGGCCAAGAGAACATAACACTATTGTATTTGCTTGAAAGCTGCTAATGCAGACTCATTAATAATTAAAGACACATTATTCTTAAATTTTAATTAGTCTCTTGTGTGAGATTTGTGTAATCCAAACATATAATTGTGTTAGTTTTTGAGAAAGAGTAGGTGAAAGGAAGTAAAGGGAAAGTAAAGTGTACTGGCTGCTCTTAGAAAGTGTAAACAGAAATATGATGTGCTAAAGTTACATGCTTGTATTTAATTTCTGCCTCCAGTTGGCCATGAAAGGTTTGGACCCATGCAGAAAGAAAAAGACCATTGCTCTGATTCACAGGTAAGGTAATGACAGCTCAGATCGTCACAACTGTACCAACCAAATCCTCTCTCAGTGTAGCTCTTACATTTTATCCTTTAATTACAATTGTACTAATTCTAATGTTTGCAATATACATTTTATATTTATTTTTTTTATTTTCACTAGGTATCCTATGATGATTGGAGCTCCATTGGGGATGAAGAGGAATCACAGTAAGTTTATGAAGTAACATAATCTTACTTCAATATGAGAGAAATCTAACCCATAATTGAAGTTACAATTATTCTATGATATAACATTACCACATCACAATTAGGAATTTCCATGGTGAAAAAACCATTGGAAATAATTCAATTAAATAAATTTTTATTTGTATAGCGCTTTTAACAATGAAAATTGTTTTAAGGCAGCTTTACATAGATAATGCGGTGATACAAATGAATAAGATGTTCTTTATAAGTGTAAGTTGGTCCCTGATGAGCGAGCTGGTGGCGACCGTGGCAAGGAAAAACTTCCCGAGATGGCATAAGAAAGAAACCTTGAGAGGAACTAGACTCAAAAGGGAACCCATCATCATCTGGGTTGCACCGAATGTCCATTTATTACAAATAAACGATGTTGCGGGTTGCAGTGATGGTGATCAGAAGCAAACTGTAGTCCTAAATCAGTGAAACAGACTGTTGACATTAACTACAGTCCAAATCCATCCTTAAAGCTCCCATTCTTACTCCGGAATTCCATGGAACCCCAGGGTGTTGATGAGAAACCATCCCCAGTTGCACAGAGTGGCCTCCAATCAAAGAGAACACTATCCAGAGGCAGGCCTGGAGGGAAGAGGGGCAGGAACAGTGGTCATTGGAACCTCAGGACATGTTTAACTCAACCGAGAGAAAGAGAGAGATAGAGAGAGAGAGAAGAGGGTGACAGGAAGAAAAGGATATGGATTATTTTGTGTCCTTATTGTTGTATCAAAGTTAAGGACACTGTGCAGTTGGGGTCTCCGGCAAGACTCAGAATGGCAGCATAACTAAAAGGGAGAGCCAGAAGGTAACACAGACACTAGGGATCTCTGGGATAAGAGACGACCCACCACACCACCGTCAACATACCTGAGTGAACGTGTGAGAGTGAGGGGGCGACAGCATACAAATATCCCAGTTTACCAAACACTCTATATCCATGTTCTCTCCAGATCTGCTCCTTTACCTGAGAAAAATACACTTATACAAACCCGATTCCAAAAAAGTTGGGACACTGTACAAATGAATAAAAAAAGAATGCAATGATGTGGAAGTTTCAAATTTCAATATTTTATTCAGAATACAACATAGATGACATATCAAATGTTTAAACTGAGAAAATTTATAATTTTAAGGGAAAAATAAGTTGATTTTCAATTTCATGGCATCAACACATCTCAAAAAAGTTGGGACAAGGCCATGTTTAACACTGTGTGGCATCCCCTCTTCTTTTTATAACAGTCTGCAAATGTCTGGGGACTGAGGAGACAAGTTGCTCAAGTTTAGGGATAGGAATGTTGTCCCATTCTTGTCTAATACAGGCTTCTAGTTGCTCTACTGCCTTAGGTCTTCTTTGTCGCATCTTCCTCTTTATGATGCGCCAAATGTTTTCTATTGGTGAAAGGACTGCAGGCTGGCCATTTCAGTTCCCAGATCCTTCTTCTACGTAGCCATGATGTTGTAATTGATGCAGTATGTGGTCTGGCATTGTCATGTTGGAAAATGCAAGGTCTTCCCTGAAAGAGACGACGTCTGGATGGGAGCATGTGTTGTTCTAACTTGGATATACCTTTCAGCATTGATGGTGCCTTTCCAGATGTGTAAACTGCCCATGCCACACGCACTCCTGCAATCCCATACCATCAGAGATGCAGGCTTCTGAACTGAGAGCTGATAACTTGGGTTTGTCCTTGTCCTTATTAGTCTGGATGACATGGCGTCCCAGTTTTCCAAAAAGAACTTTACATTTTGATTCGTCTGACCACAGAACAGTTTTCCACTTTGCCACAGTCCATTTTAAATGAGCCTTGGCCCAGAGTAAACGCCTGTGCTTCTGGATCATGTTTAGATATGGCTTCTTTTTTGACCTATAGAGTTTTAGCGGGCAACGGCGAATGGCACTGTGGATTGTGTTCACCGACAATGTTTTTTGGAAGTATTCCTGAGCCCATGTTGTGATTTCCATTACAGTAGTATTTCTATATGTGATGCAGTGCGTCTAAGGGCCTGAAGAACACGAGCATCCAGTATGGTTTTCCAGCCTTGACCCTTACGCACAGAGATCGTTCCAGATTCTCTGAATCTTTGGATGATATTATGCACTGTAGATGATGATAACTTCAAACTCTTTGCAATTTTTCTCTGAGAAACTGCTTTCTAATATTGCTCCACTATTTTTCGCCGCAGCATTGGGGGAATTGGTGATCCTCTGCCCATCTTGACTTCTGAGACACTGCCACTCTAAAAGGCTTTTTTTTTATACCCAATCATGTTGCCAATTGACCTAATAAGTTGCAAATTTATAAATATATATATATATATATATATATATATATATATATATATATATATATATATATATATATATTTTTTTTTTTTTTTTTTTTTTTTTTTTTCCCATCTAATCATGTAAGTCCCTGCAGTTGCTAAACACTCCTGGACCTTTGACTGAAACTAGATTTTGTGGCCAGCAGAGACAAAATTAGAGTCTTTTTAGCAAAATATTCTTAAGGTGGGAAGTAAAAGAACCATCTAAAAGAACCATCTAATCCCTTCTGGTAGGTGTGGTAAATCATATGTGATTGATTGTGGCCTCATGGACATCATGAAGTATCAAGGGATTTTAAATAGCTTCCGCTGTCATTGTTGAATGGCATTTATCCAAAACATAGTCCAATGACAAGAGAATCAAGGTTTTTTGACATGGTCATTTAAGTTCCCTGAACCTAAGTTCTGATGTATGACTGTGGAAGAACTGGAGAGATTCTGTATTGAGGAGTGGTTTCACCTTCTCCAATTTCAGCAAGCATTATAGGTTAAGACCTAGTGCATTTCTGCTAGCAAAGTGAGGTTGCACAAAATACTATACAGACAATGAGAAAAATGATCTATTTAAAAATATATACTTTTTCATCATGTTAAAATAAATTCTAATTTATATCAAGCTAACAACCACAAAGAGATTTAAAATTTTTATCTAGGGTGCAAATAATTGTGGAGTTAATTGTGTTTTTTGAAATGTCTTCTGAGCTTTGTTTATTTTGTGTTTTATTGTAGAGGTTTACTGGAGTGTGTTGAGGAAGCTTTGCTTGAGAGGTGAGAAGAACTGCTCCAAATAGAACGAGACCTCCTACTGTAAATTTGAATCTGAGGTCATTTATATTTTGGTTAATATTAAAATTGCAGTGTGAAAGGATCAGGTTTAGTAATTCACACTATTCTACAGTCAGTTACCACTTTAGAGATGTACAGTACAAAGCCTTACAGGATACGAGCAGCAAGTAGATGACCACATTAGCACCAAATACAGTATGGTGTTTCCTTATCAACAAGCAACTACATTGGATTTACAACCTCATAATGCTACTAATTGGCATGTCAGAACAAAAATAGTTTTATTGTTGTTTAGCCATCTTATTTAGTGATTTAAAAAAGGTTTGCATTAACCCCCATTCTGAACACAATATACATACTTTCATACATCATTCTATGCAATGGCCAGAAAAAAAACCAAAATTATTCAGAATCTTTACATGTGAAATGGAACCTCTGCACACATTGTAAAATGTGAAACTTATAAAGTGATTTAGTTAAACTTGGTATTCAAAGAATCACACTAAATAAAAATCCGGGTCTTTTTTCATCAGGAGCTTAACTATGAAGAGAGCACCCTCAGTTGAGGTAAGTGCCACTACAAGTTGATGTGGGTTTTTTTTTTGCAGTCATGTTTCAGATGGACTGTGTATTTTTATTTATTTATTTTATTTTTGTTTCTAATGTGCAGGACTCAACAACAGAAGAAGACAAATATGGCACTGTGAAAAGGGTCCCACAACCACAGGCAGCTAAAATTCATTCCCCTGCAAATACGGCTAAAACTGCCTCTACCCCCTTTACAAGCTCTTCCTCTCTTATTGGCTCAAAACCCCGCACAGATGCTAATCCCTCCCTTGTTAATGAGTCAACGTTGCTGGTTGGCTCAACAGTATCTGACCTTTCCCTCCTCAGAGACATCACCCTCATCAGTGACTCCTCATTCTTAGATGATTCTACAACTCTAACCAATGGTAAAATGCAGGACATAAAACAAACATATGTATGTAGTATTGATAACAGCAAAACTCCTACCTCCTATTTAAGTGTTTCTATTCATTCTGATTTATTTTGCAAATACAATTTTAATGAAATTCTTGTAAACCCATATTTTTCTTACATTAGAATGTAGAAAACATATGTTTTATTTAAGAAAATGATACATTTTAAGAAAAAGATAAGCAAATTTTTTATTTCATTGCTGCAACACGTCAAAAAAAAAGTTGTAACGAGCCAAAAATAAAAATAAAAAGAGGCTGGGAAACTACTTATTTTTAACTAATTACTAACAACATTCTCAGAAGATGATCTCAGATGTGGTTTCAAGTAATCTCAGGGATACAGAATATGGAATTTAAAAACCTGTGGTTTTTTTATGTTTAAAAGACGTTGTCTAACTTATACATAACGTATATTTGTTTGTATTTTGATCGATTTAATAACAGAAAGCTCCATTGCAATCGAGCCAGGAGGGAACAGAGGTCACTCTCCTCCCCGGCAGCCACTCTCACCTGAATGGAGCACGCTAAGAAGAAAAACAGTAGACTGTGTGAGCAAACATTTATTAACTATTTGAATGTGAAAAATATCCTTATCTTTGCTGGGTATTTGGCTATGATGGCGGTATTTCTTCTTTTCAATAGTGCAAATAAATAAAGTAATTGAAAGGGTAAAAGAAAGTGGATGGGGAAAAACAAAGACACTGACACACTGAGCCTTTTTTATTTTTATTTTAGGTAGATGATGTTCATGGCCTGCCACCTACACCTCAAGTGTATGTAAGTTGTAGGTGCTATTCTTTGACGGAAATGTCTTTCACTTTTTTTTCTGTGCATCATAAATGTATTGGACACAGACATTTTACGGTCTATTCTAGATGGGGGCCTGTTTCTCCAAGGTATTTAATGGCTGTCCTTTGAAGATTCACTGTGCCGGTACTTGGGTTTTACCAAAGACCAGAGGTACATCCCATTTTTATTCTACAGACTGCTACTATTTGTTTCTAAAACTTTTTCTTTGTGGATAATTATAAAGTATAATGTTTGAACTCTAACCCAACAGATCAATATTTAATTCTGGGTGCAGAGGAGGGCATTTACACCCTCAACCTCAATGAGCTTCATGAGGACACTATGGAGAAGGTACCATAATGTTCCTAGATTTGACACATTTCTCCTTTTAAATTTGGGTTCAACAGTATAATCTCAGGACACGCTTTCTCTTATGCATTTGACTGTATTGTATTTAATAATAACATTTCTTTCATTCTGTTTTATTTACTAGTTGCTCCCACAAAGATGCACCTGGGTATATATCAATAATAGTGTTCTAATGTCTGTTTCAGGTATGTTTAAACAATACTGAAACCATTAGCATTTTGTGCCGTATCCCATTGAGATATGTAAATCCGTAATCACCATATATCTTTGTGGTACATAGGAAAGTCCTCACAGCTTACCTCCCACAGTCTGCCTGCACTCTTTGCACACCGTGAAAGCATGCAACGGCGCCAGGGTCATCTGTCAATCAATGCCCATCGCTTGAGTACAAGAATCAGCTCAAGGTCAGCAGCACTATATGCAAAAAGAAGAATGTTTTTTCTTATTAATTGCTTTAAGTATCCCAAAATGTTTATTATTAACAGGGTTATGATCATTTGCTTAACAATGCTAAAGTCTGACAGTGAGCCTGTGTTTTTATATTTTCTTGTTTCTGCAGGAAGTATGCTATTTCTGTAAAAATCCCAGACACTAAGGGCTGTAAAAGGTGTAGTGTAGGTAATGAACAACACTGTAATTTGTTGAAACCACTGCTAACACATAATCCTAGTCTCTCATATATTGTTTTTATATTCTTTTTTCTCTGCCTCAGTACGGAATCCCTATACGGACAGCATTTTCTTGTGTGCAGCAGTGCCAAGTGGTCTGGTCCTTCTCTTGTGGTATGAACCAATGCAGAAGTTCATGCAGCTCAAAGTAAGCATTAACAAGCCCCCATAAGGCCATAAGCACCAAAAGGTCCATAATTCATTACTATTTCTGATCAACAGATTACATATTGCACTGTGAGGTATAGTGCAATATGAGTTATATTATCTGTATTATGAGGTATTTAACAGTGTAAACATCTGCATTGTAAGGTATAGCACAGTGTAAACATCTACATTGTGAGAAAGTACAGTGTGAACATCTGCATTATTAGGACGAGGATGGACAGGATTAGAAATAAGTTTATTAGAGGGACAGTGCACGTAGGACGTTCTGGAGACAAGGTGAGGGATGGTTTGGACATGTGCAGAGGAGGGACATGGCATATATCGGTAGGGGAATGCTGGGGATGGAGCCACCAGGAGGGAGGAAAAGTGGAAGGCCAAAAAGGAGGTTTATGGATGTGGTGAGGGAAGACATGTAGGTAGTTGGGTTGAAAGAGGCAGATGTAGAGGACAGGGGGGTATGGAGACGGATGAACCGCTTTGGCAACCTCTAATGGGAGAAGCCGAAAGAAGAAGAAGAAAACAGTGTGAACATCTGCATTTTGAGGCGTAATACAGTGTGAGCATCTGCTTTGTGAGATTCAGTATAGAGTAACCACCTGCATATTTAGGTATAGTACACTGTGAGAACCTGCATATTGCTATGTATAGTATGCTAAGCACATTCATTGTGAGGAACAGTACTCTGTGAGCAGTTGTATTGTAAATTTCCCCATTGGGATGAATAAAGTTATCTGTCTGTCTATGAGACCCTGAACTGTGATGTAAAGTACACTGTGAGATATAATACACTGTGAGCACTTGCGTTGTTAGATATAATACACTGTGAGCACCTGTGTTGTTAGATATAATACACTGTGGGCACCTGCATTGTGAGATATAATACACTGTGAGCACCTGCGTTGTGAGATATAATACACTGTGAGCACCTGCGTTGTGAGATATAATACACTGTGAGCACCTGCGTTGTGAGATATAATACACTGTGAGCACCTACGTTGTGAGATATAATACACTGTGAGCACCTACGTTGTGATATAGCACAGTGTGATGTAAAGTACACTGTGAGATATAATACACTGAGCACCTGCATTGTGAGGTACTTTACAGTATGAGGACCTGCATTGTGAGGTACAGTAGGGTAAAGCACCTACAATATACAGTGTTATAGTATGTGCTTTATGCTTTATCCCTTAAAATAGCCTTGTTGAAACTGCAAGAAAAACAAAGTGCTTAATTTTCTCTCCAATTTTCTTTCTTTCTCCTACAGCACATACCTCTAAATCTACCTGATTCTTTGCCAATCTTTGAGCTGCTGGTGCAGGAGAGTGAGGAGCTTCCACAATTGTGTGTGGGAGTGCACTGGCGAAATCACAACCCTGAAAAGACCAGGGAGCTTCTACAATTCAGTATCATCCCCCTCGATGATGCACCTAGATTACACCCAGGTATGCACACACACACACACACACACAGAACTACAATAAAATGTCATCTAAAACTTCTTAATATGGTAAACAGTTATTTGCTCCACAGAAGAACTTAATGTGTTTACAGTAACGTTATACTATAATTACGATATTGTGGAGATGGGACATGAAATTTAGCGTGCAGTAGATGAAATATATGTATTCATATAGTTGCATCACTGGATTCACAGATGGTGAGAGTCTTGATGTGAAACAAGTATCTCAGTTGGATAGAGACACAGTTCTCATAGCTGTGGATGGTAAATTTATTTATCACTATCTTTAAATGCATATTTTATAATATAATAAAGTTTTCTACATGTATGTACAGTCGTGGCCAAAAGTTTTGAGAACACAAATATTACTTTTCACAAAGTCTGCTTCAGTGTTTATTTTTTAATCTTTTTGTCAGATGTTACTATGGTATACTGAAGTATAATTACAAGCACCACAAAGGTTTTTTATAGATAATTACATTAAGTTTATGCAAAGGCTCAATATTTGTATTTTGACCCTTCTTCTTCAAGACCTCTGCAGTTCGTCTAGCATGCTGTCAATCAACTTCTGGGCCACATCCAAATTGATGGCAGCTCATTCTTGCATAATCAATGCTTGGATTTTGTCAGAATTGTGGGTATTTGTTTGTCCACCAGACTCTTGAGGATTGACTACAGGTTCTCAACAGGATTAAGTTATTGGGAGTCCTGAGGTTTTCTTCACAACAATTGAACCTCTCTTAAGCCGATAAATGGTTGATTTAGGTGCAATCTTTCTAGCAATACCTTGCCTGTGAATCCTTTCTTATGCAAAGCTGTGATGACTGTGTTTCCTGGCAGGATGCTAGACGAACTGCAGAGTTTGTGCTCAGCTCACCCACAAACCTTTCCTTTTAAAGCTTCCAGTGTGTTATTCTAACTCAATCAGCAAGAGTGGTGATCTTGTCCTCGTCAACACTCTTACCTGAGTTACGGGAGAATCACTGACATGATGTCAGCTGATTCTTTTGTGGCAGGGCTGAAATGAAGTGGAAATTATTATTATTATAATTTTTTTTTTTTTGGGGGGGGGTGTTAAGTTCATTTTCAAGGGACTTTGCAATTAATTACCATTCATCTGATCACTCTTCATAACATTCTGTAGTATGTGCAAATTGCAGTTATAAAAAGTGAGTCAGCAGACTTTGTAAAAAAATTAATATTTGTGTCATTTTCAAAACCTTTGGCCACGGCTGTATAAAGCCGACATACTACTAAATCAATGGTCTGTTCCATGCAGACACTGTGAAAGCTGTAAATCTGCAGGGCTGCTCCAGCAAAGGCTTGATGTCAGAACTCACCTTTGACTTCTCTATTGAGACCCTTGGTGAGCACAGGGTGAAATTCAGCAGAGATATTAAAATTCAGCAGAGATATTAAAAATTAATAAACTAAAAATTAATAAACTACAGTTAATATATATATATATATATATATATATATATATATATATATATATATATATATATATATATATATATATATATATATATATATATGCAACATATATATATATATATATATATGCAAACGATACTAATGCTAAATTGTAATGAATGACAAAAAATAAACACAGCCATCTATTCATATGAAATAATTTTCTATTATTCTATGATTTCCCTTGTATATTTTTATAAGCAAACTTTTTATCTTCTTGATGTCAGGGCACTAAAACCATTCATGTTTCCTCACAGTGTGCTTGCAGGATAGTGTTCTTGCCTTCTGGAAACATGGACTTAAGGGAAAAAGCTTACAAAGTGGCGAGGTATGCAGTTTAAAATGCTAACCAATAGTTTCTCTAACCCACCTAAATGCTTAAATCAATCCACTATATCTATTAATATCAGGTTCACTTTCTCAGTTGTATGATTTTTGTGTAATCAGACTATAGATTAAAACCGTCTTTAAAGTATTTAAGGTATTCTTGGACAATAGCTTATTTGAATTCGTGTGAAGACTATGTATGTTTTTAACAGGGAGTTCAAACACCTCTGTAAGATACTTTAGATAAGTGCTTCTGAAAATGTAAATGCAAATGATAGATTAATATATATTTTTATATAAATATATTTTAACTATTACTCATGGTAAGCAAATACACTATACACCAACATTTTTTTTTATTGATTAAGCCACTAAAAATTTAATCAATTAAATTACACAAACACAACCTAATTATATTGCATTTGTACTTAACAATACTTTACTTGTTTTACATTACTTTTCTAGTTTTAATAAATAAAATAGGGTTATTTAGAATTGATATTTGTAAATTTTTAATGCTCTATTTTCTATGTTCCATTTAAAAATATGCTTTATATGAAATATTAAAAACATTTCTTTAATATAATAAAAATTGTAATTGTAGTTGATAGTGATCACAGCGATAAATATGGCACCCCTGGCTTTAAGCTACTATTAAATTGTAACTTTAATATATTTCTACGAACAAACAAAAATAAGGTGCATTTTAACTCACTTGTTGTAAAATTCTTTTTTTTTTTTTTTTTAAAGCCTTTTTGAGAAATTGTATTGTCTTTCCTCCAGGTAGTGCAGGAGATCACAGATGAGTCTCGTATCTTCAGCGTGTTGGGGACAAAAAAGTATATCCTACATTTACTTACAACCATTCTAAGACAGAAACGAACACAAAAAAACAGGACATTGAACACATTTCAAAAACATACTTAAATTGTGTTAAATACTCTTTTCTCCAGGGATATAATCTTACAAAGCACTCCCACCGAAGATCCATCTGCCATGAGCAACCTGTATGTCCTCACTGGCCATGAGAGCAGCTATTAATGCATCTCAGGAGACTTTAATTAATCTACAGTAATGAAGGCACTTCTGTCCTTTAAAGCAAATAAAGGGGAAGCCTTCAGACCCCAAAGGTGGAAAACAGAAAGCGCAGGCAGCATTTCTGTCAACATGAGAAGTACACCAGGTTCACAAAGAAGCAAGATGAGGAAATAAAGGGAAGATTGAGCTGCAAAAGCTTTGACACAACAGCAAATCAACAGAAAGACAAAATGATAAACTATAAAAAAAATAGAGGAACTATAGTACTACAGTTAAAGACAATAAAGTACAAAATCAGCCAGGATTGTACTGTAGGTCTACAGACTGTACTGTAGAAACATGGTTTGGTAATGTAATGTAGCAGATTAAACTGTTAGCAACAACCCACATGAGGGTTAAACAGTTGTGTTAGCAAACAATGGTGTTTGTCCTGTTTTGTATTTTACTGATGGTTGTACTACAGCAAATCTTGAAAGTTTTTTGTGATGTAGTACTTTTTGTGTTTTGTAGACTGGTAAGTGTGAAGCAAATCAGAAAAATATAATTGTTGATTTCTCATTCTGACTACTGAGAATATCCATTGCACTGTGAAACATAGAGTGTAGAAATCAACAGAGTATTCATTCATACAACACTGTTTTGAATTACATGAATATATGTGTAATACTAAATAAGTACAGGAATTTTATAGTCCTATACTAAGAAATGTAAGATTTAACAAGCAACAGAAATGATCTTAAGATAAAGCACTGAGTAATTTTAAATGCTTCACAACTGACCTCTGAAAACAGAAAATCTTATGTATAACTTTTACATTGTCAGGGCAATATATAACTATATATTATTATTATTTATTTTTACCAAATTAAATTAGTTTTCATTAAGGCAGAGGTGGACCTAATCACAAATCAATAATATGAATGATATCCACTCCCATCTAATCCTAAAAATCAAGGTATTTTATTATCTTTTTTTTTTTGTAGGATATTTGCTTAATTGTTGTTGTTACATAAATAAAATAATTTGATTTTTGTAATTTCTTTACTTTCATTTTCAGAAAAATAATCTGATTGAGCTCACATTAAATTCATTTCTATACCAAAAATATCTTTAAAATATGCTTCAAACATGAAGGAAGTTGACAGAGTGGAGGACTTACTGATCCTTCCAAACTGGCCAGTCATACAGCACATTGCCCCACTCATCAACACCCACCCAGTCACAATTCTTCTAAATAAACAAACCTTGATCTGTTTGGTTTAAAAAAAAAAAAAACTGCACTGTATTCGTGTGGACAACCACCGTCTTTGTTTTATAATTTTGCCATTTTTAGTAGCACGAAAGAATATGTCTGTACATTACTGTAAATACACATCACCCTTACATTTAATCAGGTGTTTGTGGTTTATTGCAGCCCCCTGCATGCATCCCTGAAAAACAACTATAGTCTGATGTATATTTTGTTGAGTACCAGAATGCCACTTTCATATTGTGGGAGGTGGAAATCTTGACCCACCTCTTTTTGGGGGACAGTTTGGTCTGGAGGAGTACAGTTTCACCTCAAGCACAACAGACTACCTGGGCCCCATTCCCACTCTTTGGGGATCAGCTGCAGCGCCTTGAGGGAAAAGAAGGAAGAAGAAAAAAAAGAGAAATATTAGTAGCAGTGGAAAATGGAAAAATTATTTGGATTGATAAACAAACATGGCTGCTGTTGCTACTCTGTCTTTTGCTCTGCTTCAGATATCTACTCTCTAGTCCAACAAAATCTAAATTCAGAAGCTATTTGTGTTACTGGAATGAACTTCTCCTCCAATGCAAATGGGCCTGTATGTAACGTCTTTACCTAGCTTTGAACTGCTTTCATACAAGCCTGTTTTGACTCATTAGAGATTCTCTTAATAGGTTATGCTGCTACTACAGCTGGGCACATAATAAATGACTCTGGATAAGTCGTCGTCTTCTTTCAGCTGCTCCCATTAGGAGTCGCCACAGCGGATCATCTGTCTCAATACCACCCTGTCCTCTATATCTGCCTCTTTTACACCAACTACCTGCATGTCTTCCCTCACCACATCCATGAACCTCCTTCTTGGCCTTCCACTTTTCCTCCTACCTGGTGGCTCCATCCTCAGCATTCTTCTACCAATATAATCTGCACATGTCCAAACCATCTCAATCTCGCCTCCCTCACCTTGTCACCAAAACATCCTACATGCGCTGTCCCTCTAATAAACTCATTTCTAATCTTATCCATCCTCGTCACTCCCAACGAAAACCTCAACATCTTCAGCTCTGCTACCTCCAGCTCCACCTCCTGTCTTTTACTCAATGCCACTGTCTCTAATCCATACAACATCGCAGGTCTCACCACAGACCTATAAACTTTCCCTTTCATTTTTGCAGATACCCTACTATCACAAATCACTCCTGTCACTCTTCTCCACCCACTCCACCCTGCCTGCACTCTTTTCTTCACTTCTCTAACACACTCTTCATTACTTTGCACTGTTCTTTACACAGGTACCTGAATTCCTCCACCTTCTCCAGCTCTTCTCCCCGCAACCGCACAACTCCACTGCCCTCCCTCTCATTCACACACATGTATTCTGTTTTACTCCTACTGAGTTTCATTCCCCTTCTCTCCAGCGCATATCCCCACCTCTCCAGGCTCTTCTCAACCTGCTCCCTACTCTTACAACAAATCACAATATCATCCGCAAACATCATAGTCCAGGGAGACTCCTGTCTGACCTCGTCCGTCAACCTGTCCATCACCACTGCAAACAGGAAAGGGCTCAGGGCCGATCCTTGATGCAGTCCAACCTTCACCCTGAACCAGTCTGTTGTTCCTACTGCACACTTCACTGCCGTCACACTGTCCTCATACATGTCCTGCACCACCCTCACATACTTCTCTGACACACCTGACTTCCTCATACAATACCACAACTCCTCTCTTGGCACCCTGTCGTACGCCTTTTCTAAATCCACAAATACACAATGCAATTCCTTCTGTCCTTCTCTATACTTCTCCATCAACATCCTCAAAGCAAATAAGGCATCTGTGGTGCTCTTCCTTGGCATGAAACCATACTGTTGTTTACAGATGGTCACCTCTTCTCTCAGCCTGGCTTCCACTACTCTTTCCCATAACTTCGTGGTGTGACTGATCAACTTAATTCCCCTGTAGTTACTGCAAGACTGCACATCTCCTTTATGCTTAAAGATCGGTACCAGCACACTTCTTCTCCATTCCTCAGGCATCTTCTCACCTTCCAAAATCCTGTTAAACAATCTGGTCAAAAACTCCACTGCCATCTCTCCCAAACATATCCACGCTTCTACCGGTATGTCATCTGGTCCAACCGACTTTGCATTTTTCATTCTCTTAATCGCTGCTCTCACTTCCTCCTTACTAATCCTATCTACATCCTGCTTCACCAACTCCACATCATCCAACCTTCTCTCTCTCTCTGATTTTCCTCATTCATCAGCTGCTCAAAATATGCCCTCCACCTTTTCAACACACTCTTCTCACTAGTCAACACATTTCCCTCTCCATCCTTTACTGCTCTAACTTGCAGTACATCCTTCCCAGCTCGGTCCCTCTGCCTGGCCAATCGGTACAAATCCTTTTCTCCTTCCTTAGTGTCCAACCTCTCATACAGCTCCTCATATGCCTTTTCCTTGGCCTTCGCCACATCCCTCTTAACCTGCTGCCGCATCTCCTTGTACTCCTGCCTACTTTTCTCATCACTCTGTCTATCCCACTTCTGTTTTGCCAACCTCTTTCTCCTTATGCTCTCCTGCACTTTCTAATTCCACCACCACGTCTCCTTGTCTTGCTTTCTATTTCCAGATGTTACACCAAGTACTTTTCTAGCTGCCTCCCTTATCATTCCTGCAGTAGTTACCCAATCATCCAACACCTCCTTAACACCACTGAGCCTCTGTCTGACCTCTTCCCTGAACCTCACACTACACCCTTCCTCCTTCAGTTTCCACCATCTTATTCTTCTTTCAGTCCTCACTCTCTTCCTCTTCTTCTTCGCCTCCAAAACCATCCTACAGACCACCATCCGATGCTGTCTAGCTACACTGTCCCCTGCCAACACCTTACAGTCTCCAATCTCCTTTAGGTTGCATCTCCTGCATAGCACATAGTCCACCTGTGTGCACCTTCCTCCACTCTTATACGTCACCCTATGATCCTCCTTCTTCTTAAAATAAGTATTCACCACTGCCATTTCCATCCTTTTAGCAAAATCTACCACCATCTGCCCTTCCACATTCCTCTCCTTAAAACCATACCTACCCATCACCTCCTCATCACCTCTGTTCCCTTCACCTACATGCCCATTAAAGTCTGCCCCAATCACCAATCGTTCTTTCCTATGCACACCATCTACCACTTCATCTAATTCACTCCAGAATCTTTCCTTCTCCTCCATGTTCCTGGCCTTACTCCCTTTCCACTTGGTCTCCTAACCACACAGCATATCTACCTTTCTCCCCTCCATCATATCAGCTATCTCTCTCCCTTTACCCGTCATAGTACCAACATTTAAAGTACCAACCCGAACCTCCACTCTCCTGCACTGCTCCTTTCCCTGCCTTCTCTGTAGACGTCTTCCTCCTCTCCTTCTCCTCCTTCAGCCAACAGTAGCCCAATTTCCACCGGTACCCTGTCGGCTAACGATACCTGTGGCGGTCGTTGTAAACCCGGGCCTCGACCGATCCGGTATGAAATTCTCGTTTGTGACCCGCATATTTGATTTGGCACATGTTTTACGCTGGATGCCCTTCCTAACGCAACCCTCCCCATTTACCCAGGCTTGGGACCGGCACTAAGAGTGCACTGGCTTGTGCATCCATAATGGCTGGGTTAAATGACTGTGGATAAGTACATCTGCCAAATGATTAAATAAAAAAACCCAACATATTTATCCAAAGTACACTAGCACAAGCATTGAGTGTGGGTCTTTGACCCACAATAGGTGCTATTTTGGTTATTAAAATTCACTGCCATACATGATTCATGTGTAAAAATCTGGAATTCCAATTGCAATATGCTTTAAAATGTTCAAGCAGGCAGCACAGTTAAAATGTTTTTTCCATTTTGTGAGTTTTACTGCATTATGCAAGCTGACTATTTTTCTTGTTACTTAATAAAAAGAAATGAATTATTCTTTCATAAACTCGAAAACGAACAATTTGTGACATCTGATCTGACTTCGGACTGGTATAAACTTTTTTCCCGTTTTGGTACATCATGTGCTGTAGAAATATGTCACAATTTGTCCAGATTTATTGAAATTAATAAAGTACTGTTTGTTTTCATACATACATGCATATTAAATACGATGGTGGGTATGAGCTGTATATGTGCGCTAGATGGCACTAGTTTATTTTAGTCTATGATTTTGGGACAGAGATACAGTCTTTTCTGAGCAATCGTCGATTTAGAAGAAGAAGAAAAAGAAAACAAACGTTTTGACTGTGGTTGATTGTAAATCCAAAAGCGTTACACGTGTAATATACCGCGAGACGATCATGTTACAAGTTATGCGCCATATTCTCAACCTATTAATTAAATAAGAATAGTCAGCAGTGTATCCTCTGCAGAAATACGCAAATCTGTACTGAATCAGGCGGAAACCTTTTCTGGATTATCGGCATTCTAGTGTGTTTATTTTTGTTCATGTCTGTGGAGGTTGGCTGCTTGTCTTTTAGACAGCCGTACGCAGGTCTCGTGTTGAATGGCGTGAAATCTTTAGAGACACGTTGGCGGCCCCTGCTGGTCGAGATGAAGAACTGTACCCTGGCGATCCACATAGCACAGAAGGACTGGGAAGGAGACGACTGGAGAAATATCCTGACGGAGAAATGTGCAGTGAAACAGTCTGAAGTAGAAGAACTTCTGGAATCTGGGGAACGATTCGGCCGTGGTGTTGTGGCAGGTGATATTATTTTATATCGCTGCAATGTGCAATATTATTATTAAGAAAACTTGGACAGATGTGATATAAAAAATGTGTCATTGTGAATGTCAGGTCTGGTGAATGTTGGGGAAACGTGGTTATGTTCTGAAGATGTCCCACCAGAGCAGATGAGAGAGTTGGAAAAAGCTGCTTGCCTGACTGGACTTTCCCAAAAATACCTCACGAAACTGTCCTGTCCACGCTGGCTCACAAAACCACTGTACTCCAAAGGACATAAAGACATGTGGATGGTAAAGATCCCAGCACATCTGCTACCATCTGATCCTGTGGTTGATGTATTATAGAATGCAGTCAATGTACTTTTATACAGACACATCTGTGATCGACTGTAACCTTTTCACAGCCATTCTTCTTATTCACTGACACCAAATATTCATTTACTTGCAATATTTAAAAGGATGAATGTATATTAAAGAATAAGAAACGCAGTTTTAATTTTTATTTTTTTATTTTTTTATTTTTTATAGCATTTTACCTCATTAGTCACTCAGAGAGTTGCAAATAAAAAAGTAAAAGAAAATATGCCACTATCATGGTCCTTCTTTGACAGTAAGCAGCAAATAATTTACTTGTAGATGTACCGGTAGGTAAATGTGTTCATTTATTGAAAGGGATTAATAAAAAAAATAAAAAAAAAGCAGGTCATTAACTGTCCTTTATTAATAAGTAGGAAAGCAAATGTTTCACACATTTTCTTCTGAATGACTAAGTAAAACTGGCAGAACCAAATATTTAAAGAAATCACAAAATTTCATTGAAACTTAACTAGAGAAGGGAAACGTATAAAGAAGTACAGCAGATTATAGTATGCTCAGTTAAAATGATCTCAAATGCTTTAATATTGCAAAAAAAAAACACCACACCCTTATAACTGAATAATTGGGAAAGGACGTGGGGCCGCCCACAGGAAGGCGGCCCCACGTCACTCCGACGTCACGGACCTTAATATTTCCCTCGTAAGGGACCCCTGGAGCATAGAGGGTTAAGGGCCCAAGAGTGGCAGCTTGGCGATACTGGGGCTTGAACGGTACCTTGGCGATACCGGGGCTTGAACGGTACCTTCCGATCGGCAACCCAGCGCCTTAACCGCTGGAGCCACCACTCCCCCCTGTAAATGAACAGTGATCTCTTAAGTTGATTTATGAGCATACTGAACCAGCTGTAATCCAAGTACCAGGTTTTTCCTTTGAGATTCAATGCTAATGTTTAAATTAAACCAGTTTAAAAGCCAGTTATTTTGTGCCCACATAAAGTATACAAGCTGCTATAGTGGTATCTATGTGAAATTTTGAGATTTTTATCTTTTATGTTTTTGATGTAATGACAAGAGTTTAAAAGAAAAATTTGGCTTGAAGAAAGAAAAAAAAAAACATTGAACGTGTCAAGATGAAAAAATGTGTGTATTACATATAATAAAATATTCTTTGTTAGTTCATACTACATGAACTAATGAGAACATGTAGAACTTTTTCATTTCAAATAGAATTTCACATGTTGACTTTAACCAAGCAAGTAATGCAAAAAAGTGGTTATTAATTGGCCTGCTAAAATGAATGGTTATTTTCTCTATGTTGTTACAGATAAAACTTAAAGACAGTGTATAGGCATGTAATGTCAAATATACTGTATTTAATCATATCAGATAAATATAACTAGAGAAAAAAAAGAGAAAATTAAATGAATAGGTACATGCAGTGCAGCCACCTCAGTTTGTTATGTTGCCGCCTGATATTACAATCGTTTATTAAGAATGTTTAGTAAGAAATAAAAGAAAAAGTAGAAAAATTACATTATTCTGAAGCCCACAATCACTTCAAAATGGTGCTCCATGTCCATTACTGTGGCCAAGGCATCTGGTCAAACTCTCATTTCACCTGTCCATAAAATCTTTGTAAATAATCAGTCTTTATGTATTTCTTGGCCCAATCTTGATGTTTTAGCTTGTAATTTGGTTAAATAGGGGACATGTTTTAGTTTTTATTTACATTAGCAAATACTCAATAACAAATAACTAGGATTATGACACCTTGTACTTAAGATTCCAGGTAGGTTGCATTTCTGGAAAATGGTGGCACCAGCTAAAATAGGATGCATTGGGCTCAAAAACTGAGTCTTTTTAAGAGGGATGCCAACAGTACTGTTGGCAAGCTGCCAACAGTACTATCAGTACTAAAAAGCCTATCATTTTTCTTTCTTTGCTAAGCATTAAAATCTTTCAGGTAGATTGTTTCAGCAGAGGATGTGCAGCTTATTACTGATATGATATTCTTGCACTGGTATGGCAAGAGACCACTTTTATGTTTTTCTCCCCAAGTCTTTTGCTGCTTTAACTACAGGAAATATGCTATTTGTTTGGTTAATACAATGGCTTTTAAGATGGAATGTGGAATTAAAGTCCTGTTTTGGCTGTTCTGTTTATCTTACATTTTTATGAGAATATTACAATTTGGGCATCTTTCTTGTTGACCTTGCCTGAGGAAACAATAGTGTGTTGCACAGGTTGGTGATGGTGTGTCTCTGCTAGTTTGTTTACTGTTGAGCGGTCCAGTGTGTGCCATAAACTCACACAGAATCAGTATAACAGAATAGAACAATACATAAGCTATAAGTCAAGTCAATAAGCTTTTATTGTCATTTCAACCATATATAGCTGACACAGTACACAGTGAAATGAAACAACGTTCCTCCTGAACCCTGATAAAACATACAACAATATGGTTATAAGGTTATATGCTATGAATAACTATATTTATAAACAAAAAAATACTATCACAACACAATTTACATCTGACAAATAATGGAACTATCCATGTTAACATACAATAAAGCACGAGAATAAATACGTACGTGCTTTGAAGATCAAATGAAAAAGACACGAACAGGTTCAGTGTTTAGCAGGAAATCGCTGACTTAACATTACAAATAAATTGTTACATCTTAATAAAAGGCATTAGAGTACGCTTTCTACGCCTTCTATACTCTCCGCCAAGCTTGTTCTTTTGTTAATAATTCCGCCCACACTTCCGTCCTGTGACTGAATTTACCGCTGCTGAGGAATGATTTTGCGTTGCATCTTGGGTAACGTCGTCCATTTAGGGTCTTACCGCGATGACGTTGACATGAGGCATGAGGGAGGGGGGGGGGGCGCTTTGTTTAGGAAATGTTGGAGTCGACTCTGATTTTGATTCCAGAAGTCTGGATATGTCATGTGAGGGCTCTAAGCATAGATCAAGCCTATAACTTACTCTGTATGTTGTTTTAAGTAAATGGTTATCAAGCAATTTTTAAATATATTTATATACTATATCAGCAGTGTATTTACACCTGGGATGGAAAAATGACTAAACATGCACATGGCTTCTGAGTATTGCCTAGTTTTGCTTTATGCAAAAATTTAATTGTCAGTGAACACACAAAGCGACACTTGTCAGACACCGTCGTGATCTGCTTTTCTAGCGATGCAGCTGGAAGCGTTTTTTGTGAGGAGTCGATTCCCAAATCCAGAAATCGGAGAACCGACTCTTTTGGAATCGACTTCCAGCTCCAGAGAGATCGAAGGAAAATGTGAGGTGTCGTTTCGAAAGTGTAGCGAGTATAGAAGCGCATCGTTTACAAACCCCAATTAAAAACATATGCAGCTCTGGGCAAAGAGGTATGGACACGAAGCCCCTGAATTGTGGACTTCAACACGACACTGAAGCGGCGGCGGGTCAGACAAACTCCAGCAGAAATCTGCGGACTTCATTCAGCTCTGGATCCACCACAGAGACTGCAGAGAGGCGAGTACCGTTAAATTAACAAGAAATAACCTTATTTAAATTTATTGACACATTGCAGTGTCAGTAGGCAACGTTTATGCATATATATATATATATATATATGTGTGTGTGTGTGTGTGTGTGTGTGTGTGTGTGTGTGTGTGTGTGGGCATAAAGGTCAGAATGAAATACCCAACTAGCAAAGAATACCTTTGGCAAGTTCTACAAGTATTAGCAAAGTATTTCAGCTCACTGTTTGGAGAAACTAACTGTCTGAATGCCAAGGGTGTGTAAAGCTGTTATTCATGCTAAGGGAGGAATTTCAATTCAAATAAAGTTGATTATAAATCTTTGTATGTGAAGTTATGACAGCCATTGCATATGTATATATATTTATTCATTCATACATACATACATTCATACTTACATACATGTACAGTATCTTCCAGAAGTGATTTCACCTTTCACATTTCAGCAACCTTATATTATATTATTTATATATTATTTAATCACGTAGGCATTTTTTAAAAATTAACAAAAAAAAATGTTTTAAAAATGTAAACTGGCAAACAATTTTATGTTTTGCATTTCTTCCCCCTAACCGTACTGAAATTGAACTAAACCATGACTTAAAAACCCAGGTACGTACTAAATCGTTAATTTTGTGTGCCATTATACCCCTTATATATATAATTTCCTATTGATTGTGTTGCAGTCCTACAGGTGCTCATGTTGAATGGTGCAAACAGCTAATTGCAGCCACAATGTCAAGTCAAAATCCTGGCGCCATGATATCAGAGGCCATGTCTCGAGAGTATAAGGTGAGACAGAGAAATAATGAACAGTCCACCAGATATCCAAGTCTGCCAAAATATTGAACTGTGTTTGCAATATTGATGTTTAGTTTTCTATGTGCTGTCTTTTTAAAAAAAAAAAATTTAATTCTTATTTTGTTAGTTATTATTATTCCATGTCTTTCCAATCAACATATGCACCTCCCTATTAATGATCTATGACACAAGTGCCTTTAAAGAAAAATATGAAATATAAACACATTGCATGAACACAGAGAAATAAGAAACAACAAAATAAGTGGTGAAGTGCAGTTTAAAAGTTATGAGGAAGTAAACATGGGTCAAAGATAAAACAAAAGAGACATACAAAATGACAGTGAGAGACAGTCTATATGACAGTGAGAGAAAGAGTGAAACATAAAAGGAGCTGATGTGAAAGAGAAAAATATAGAATGAACTTTAAAGAGAAAGCCTGAGTGAGTCTGTAAGTGAGTGAGATAGAGACAGTAGGGGTGACCCCATATAGTTGAGGATTTCATGCTTCAATAGGAGGAGACTACCAGTCTCACAGTCGACTCTTCGTAGAGGTCTGATGAAATGAGGATCATGCCATTATATGGGGGCAGGGATTAAAATATTTTACAATGTCTGGGGTATCCTGCAAAGTATATTCTGTTCTAATTTAATTCTGTATATTATTATTATTATTATTATTATTATTATTATTATTATTATTATTTTATATAGTTAGGGCAATTTAGAGCATGCTCACACAGGCAATTTAGCTGAATTAAATTTGATTTGCTGAGTTTCCCCGGTCCCCCTCCTGACTCTGTCCCCCCTCGCAGCAGGGACACACATACATACATGCACACACACACACACACACACACACACACACACACACACACACACACACACACACACATGATTTGACAATCAGTTGACTGTGGGATGTAAATCCTTAGTTGAGGACGCCTCTAGAAAATGTATTTGTATTTTTTGTGAAGTGTGAAAATAATTAATATTTAAAAGGCTTATTTTAGACCTATCAAGAATTTTGTACCTAATAAAATAGTATGTAAACTATTTTTCTTTTACCCTAAAAAGAAAAAATTTCTTCAACCCAAAAAAAACACAAAATAAATATGTATTTCCCACTATTCCCCAGCAGATGTGAATGTAGATATAAAATTGCTTTACTGCAAGACATAATGTTGCCCTCCAAATTAGACATTAAAAGTAGGTCACAGGTGGACCTTGGACTGCTTAATGTTCGAAAACCCCTAATATAGAAAGAGGCAAAATCTATATCAAATTAGGAATAATACTACATACAAGAAACGTGTTTAGGTATTTTACTAGTTTAAAACTTTCATGTATCTCCCGGTCTATATAACCTCTTGTGACTTTTGATGTGCTGTTGCTCAATCTGTCCTTTAACTGTAGGATGGCAATTCCTGCAAAGCTGTGTGAATGCTTCTTATTATTCTCAAACAGAATACTGACTGTGCAGGGAGAATGGGTCTCTGTAACTATCTTTCTCTTCTGTTTTACTGATTTTCTTGCAATTTTCTGATTAATGTAGGATTATGATGATGGAATTATCTTGGACAGCGATGCTCAGCATAAGGACTTCTCCTTGGCAAGTTGTGTTGTGTGTGTGTGCTTGTTTGTTTTCTGTCCCTCGTACCTATCAGACATAAACTTGGATTTTTAAAGTTTTATACTGTAGACCTTTATACTATCAGACAGTAGGGAAGCATTTAACCAGATCGAGTGGAGAGACAGATAGGTATTTGAATAAAAAAATTCACAACAAACTGACAGAAAAATATAAATACAGCATAAACTAATGGCATTACAGTATCGAATGCAATTAAATGAAAAGCCATTACTATTTTGCCTTTAAAAGTTCATTTTATTTATGTACACCGACCAGGCCACCAATTAACATTATGACCACCTGCCTAATATTGTGTTGATCCCCTTTTGCTGCCGAACAGTTCTGACCCATTGAGCATAAACAGCATTAACTTCATCAGCAATTTGAGCTACAGAAGCTCATCTATTGGAAATGACCAAACAGGCCAGCCTTCGCTCCCCCACATGCACCAATGAGCCTTGGGCGTCCATGACCCGGGTTCCAGTTCACCACTGTTTCTCTCCTTGGACCACTTTGATAGATACTGACCAATACAGACCGGTGTGTGTGTGTGTGTGTGTGTGTGTGTGTGTGTGTGTGTGTGTGTGTGTGTGTGTGTGTGTGTGTGTGTGTGTGTGTGAGTGTGTGTGTGTGTGTGTGTGTGTAAGAGAGAGTGTGTGTGTGTGTGTGTGTGTGAGAGAGAGAGAGAGAGAGAGAGAGAGAGAGAGAGAGAGAGAGACAGAGTGAGTGAGTGTGTGTGTGTGTGTGTGTGTGTATGTGTGTGTGTGCAAGAGAGAGAGTGTGTGTGTGTGTGTGTGTGTGTGTGTGTGTGTGTGTGTGTGTGTGTGTGTGTGTGTGTGTGTGTGTGTGTGTGTGCGTGAGAGAGTGAGTGAGTGAGTGAGTGTGTGTGTGTGTCTGTGTGTGTGAGAGGGTGTGTGTGAGAGGGTGTGTGTGAGAGGGTGTGTGTGAGAGGGTGTGTGAGAGAGAGTGTACAACTCATGTAACTGCTGCCTAATACTGATGAGCCTGGTCATCCAGTTTGTCAGCATTATAATAGCCAGAGCTGGTTAATACCAAGGCACCATTGTGTTCTTGTTAGTGACAGCATCCACTTTTGCCCTTTGACACGCAGCTGTACAATGGATTGAAAGACCACATTCAATTCAGTTTTCTATGACTGTCAAAGAGTGTCATCCTAGGTGAATTTCTTCCTTCCATTCTTTGTTTAGTAACTATTTTATTCTGCTTCGTGTTTAGACAGCTCTGGCTTTGAGCAACCATTTGCAAACAAAATTATAGCCTTTTTTCCCTTCATTATTTTTGCCCTGTAGACATTGGGCAGGGCCTGTGCTCTACTCTTTAAGAGATGTGGAATAGACGCAAGAGCAAACATTGCAGCATTTTAAGTTTTGAGATTTAACAAGTAGCACTTTTGTTTCCATCTATATGTCTTGCATTGTGTCATATCACAATTGTCCTGAAAATGCATTTGAACTGAAAATGCTTCTCTCTCCCATAATTCATTAAAAGCTTATGCATTTGTGCATGCACTGACTTTCCTGTGGTTTCCCTAACCTCTTTTTCTTGTGGAATTTTTAACTTGGGCTACAAAGGTGTGGCCTGACTTTGTTTAAAAACAACAGAATAATTTGGCTCATGTCATAGCGTGAATGTGTTTGTATGTTGCTTAATAAAGTAATGTTTTATGATAGGCACTGAGGGAAGGTAATAAGCAAGCAATGCTGGAGGAGGCTCCACGTGTACCCGGGGAGACCATTCAAACCATAGGTAAGGTAATGTGATGGTAATGCTAAAAGAAAAATAACCTTTTTGTGTTTTATTAAAACACAATTGTTAATTAAGAATATAACAGTCTTACATATCTATCTGTATTTCTATTAATTCATTCAGCAGAGTAAAAGCCTAAAATTTAAGCTGTAAAAGCCTAAGATTTAGGATGACTGTCCTCGTAATTGAAAAGACACATTATCAGTTTCATCTCAAGTGTAATAATTTGTCAATATCCAAAACATCTGGAATTGACTGTATATTACTGTTAATGTCTTCTCATAAATGTAAGTTTTTACATTTTGTATATTACCACATAATTAAGAACAATAGGTTGTTAATTGAGAATATAGATTCCTCCATTGTTGCTAAAATGTTGTATATAACAAATTCCCTCTTATTTGACCTATTGCACAGATAAAAAAATGTGTAGACATGTACATGCAAGCTTTAGTTTTCAGAGGTCAGCATAGTGTCTGCTGTAATTAGCAATTCAGTTTTTAAGTTGTTAATTTGACAGGTGCTGCTTGGTGTCAGAATTATATGAGTAACCACTTCTCTCCTCACAGCCAAGAGTGTTATGTACATCTGTCCTTTCTCTGGAGCTGTGAATGGCACATTGACCATCACCGACTACAAGCTTTACTTCAAGAGTCTCTCTAGAGTAAGGAACCCTTCCTACTGTTAAACATCAGTTTGGATTAAAAAATAAAATACATTTTAAAGACAACCTACAACAATCTACTTTTTCTAGACAATCCTTGTCTAGAGTGCAGTCACATTTTGTTGGCTCTTAATGATCTTACTGTTTACCCTTGCAAGTAAACACACTCATGTCATGTTTTACCATTTATTTTTAATTGATTAACATTTCCTTAGTGATTTAAAATCTTCTTTTATAAACATCTGGGAAAGAAATGGTAGTATTTTTTTCAAATAGTGAGGCTTGAGTAAAAAGCATACATATAGTTTCTAAAATGTTAGTGTCAGGAATCCCCCTGCCACGCCCCCTTCGGAGGCTGTCATATCCCAGGATTCCCCGAAGCACCTCGCTCCGGTTCTCGTGCATGCCCCGCCCGCACAAGGCTTAGTGCAATCGGGCTCATCCCGAACACCTGGGTTTAATTCTACCACCTATAAAAGCCTCACACACACACACACACTTGCTGTCGGTTATTAAATGTACGTGGTGATGCTCGTGTGTGTCTGTGCAGGTTCCAGGTGGTGTTTCTTCGCGTCAGCATTTCCCGCTACGCACCTTCTGATCCCGGACTCCTCGCTTTCCCCACGGTGACGGCTTCCTTCCCCAGCGCACCTTGGATTCCCGACGCCTCTCTGTCGCTTCTTCCACGTTGCGCTTCCTTCACACCTCACCGCGGATAAATCATAGGGAACTGCCTTTTGCCGGTTTTATCCCGCGCTGCGGGTGTTTTGTTTTGGCTCTGCCTATTTATGTTCAATAAAGACACCGGCTTCTATTTCTGCCTCCGCCTCCATCTTCGCCGCGTGACAGAATAACCGACCACTGAAAAGAAAAACGAAAGAGAAACAAAGGAAAGACGAGGGAGAAAAGAAAGAAAGAAGGGACTGGAAAAAAGAGGAAAGGATATGATCGCACTAACGCCGTGTTCCCGGCGCGAATCGCACCTCGGTGGGCTCGCGGTCATGTTCGGCTGCGCCACACTGCTCCGATGACGTCACGGGTTTCCCAAATCGCTTCTCGGGCAACAGATATGAATGGGGCGAATTTTTACGGAGCGTGAGAAAATATATGGAGACGAATCCGTCCCGTTTCCCGACGGAGAGAGCCAGGGTCGCGTGGGTCACGTCTCTTCTAACGGGGAAATCGCTCTCAATCGTTGTAGAGCTGTGGGACGCAAATGGTGGTGAGTTCGGCTCGTGCACCCGGTTCCTCCTTGCTGTCGGTTATTAAATGTACGTGGTGATGCTCGTGTGTGTCTGTGCAGGTTCCAGGTGGTGTTTCTTCGCGTCAGCATTTCCCGCTACGCACCTTCTGATCCCGGACTCCTCGCTTTCCCCACGGTGACGGCTTCCTTCCCCAGCGCACCTTGGATTCCCGACGCCTCTCTGTCGCTTCTTCCACGTTGCGCTTCCTCCACACCTCACCGCGGATAAATCATAGGGAACTGCCTTTTGCCGGTTTTATCCCGCGCTGCGGGTGTTTTGTTTTGGCTCTGCCTATTTATGTTCAATAAAGACACCGGCTTCTATTTCTGCCTCCGCCTCCATCTTCGCCGCGTGACAGAATAACCGACCACTGAAAAGAAAAACGAAAGAGAAACAAAGGAAAGACGAGGGAGAAAAGAAAGAAAGAAGGGACTGGAAAAAAGAGGAAAGGACATGATCGCACTAACGCCGTGTTCCCGGCGCGAATCGCACCTCGGTGGGCTCGCGGTCATGTTCGGCTGCGCCACACTGCTCCGATGACGTCACGGGTTTCCCAAATCGCTTCTCGGGCAACAGATATGAATGGGGCGAATTTTTACGGAGCGTGAGAAAATATATGGAGACGAATCCGTCCCGTTTCCCGACGGAGAGAGCCAGGGTCGCGTGGGTCACGTCTCTTCTAACGGGGAAATCGCTCTCAATCGTTGTAGAGCTGTGGGACGCAAATGGTGGTGAGTTCGGCTCGTGCACCCGGTTCCTCCAGCTTCTCACCAGAGAACTCGGGATAGTCACGGCCGACCTTCATCTCCTCACCCCCGCCTCCGAAAGCCCGGTTCAGCACCTGAATCTTCTGGAGATCTCCGCCCGGCTTCAGGCACTCCAGGAAAGCGCTGCTCCACCTCAGGTCCTCCAAGTGGTCTCCGCTGTTCTCCAGGCCATCCAGGATGGCTCCATCCCGCCCAAGGACCTCCAGGAGCTCTCCGTCCTGCTCCAGAATCTCCGGGATGGCTCAGTTCCGCTCCAGATTCCAGAGGAAAGCTCGGCTCCGCCCCAGGCCCTTCCAGAGAGCCCCACTCCACTCCAGGTCCAGGTCCAAAGGATCTCCCCTATGCTCCAGGTCAGCCAGGAGAGCTCAGTCCCGTCCCAGGACCTCCAGGAGGGCTCGGTCCCGTCCCAGGACCTCCAGGAGAGCTCGGTCCCGTCCCAGGACCTCCCGGAGAGCTCGGTCCCGTCCCAGGACCTCCCGAAAAGCTCGGTCCCGTCCCAGGACCTCCCGGAGAGCTCGGTCTCGTCACTGGTCCTTCCGGAGAGCTCGGCTCCGCCCCAGGACCTCCCGGAAAGCTCGGCTCAGCCCCAGGTCTCCCCGGAAAGCTCGGCTCCGCCCCAGGACCCTCCGGAAAGCTCGGCTCCGCCCCAGGACCCTCCGGAAAGCTCCGCCCAGCTCCAGGTCCCGCCGGAAAGCTCCGCCCAGCTCCAGGTCCCGCCGGAAAGCTCCGCCCAGCTCCAGGTCCCGCCGGAGAGCTCAGCCCAGTTCCAGGTCCCTCAAGAGTGCTCAGCCCAGTTCCAGGTCCCTCAATAGTGCTCAGCCCAGTTCCAGGTCCCTCAAGAGGGCTCAGCCTCGCTCCAGGCTCCTCCCGAGAGCTCGTCTCCGCCTCCGAGCGACCCCGAGAGCTCGTCTCCGCCTCCGAGCGACCCCGCAAGCTCCTCTCCGCCTCCGAGCGACCTCCGTGGGCGCTCCCCTCCGCTCGAAGGCCTCCAAGAGAGCTCCGCTCCACTCCCAGGACTCCCGGCTAGCTCCCCGCTCATGGGTCTCCAGGCGGGCTTCTCTCCACTCCCAGGCCGCCCTGCAGGCTCCGACTTGCTCCCAAGGGTCCCAAGGAGCGCCCCTTCACCCAGGGGTTTCCCTGTGCACTCACCCCGGCTCCAGGACTGTGAAAGGGACGTCGAACCGCTGCCCCCGGGTTTCACCGAAGGCGACGGCTCGCCCCACAGTCTCCCTAAAGGAGACGGCTTGCCCCACAGTCCTGCAGAAGGCGAAGTGACTCCTCCGAGCTCCTCCCATGGTGACGTCCCGCTCCCGAGCTCCTCCCATGGTGACGTCCCGCTCCCGAGCTCCTCCCACGGCGACGTCCCGCTCCCGAGCTCCTCCCACGGCGACGTCCCGCTCCCGAGCTCCTCCCACGGCGACGTCTCGCCCTACAGACTCGCTGGAGGTGACGTCGGTCCTCCCGGCCCCTCTGACGGTGATGTCAGGCCTTCAGATTCCTCAGAGGAGGATATTGCACTCCAGGGGGCCTCCAAGGGCGTCGCTCGGCCTCCTGACTCCGCCGGGGACGTCCTCCAACCTCCAGTCGGCACCGAAGGCACCTTCCAGTTCCAGGACATCAGGGTGGTCGTCGCTCAGCCTCCGGTCCTCCCCGAGGTCGTCGTCCAGGTCTCTGTGGTGGACAAGGCTCTGTTCCCGGCCGTCCTGGGTGTCGTCGGTCCGCCTCAGGTCTCCGTGGTGGACGTCCTCCCCCATCCGGTCTCCGCGGAGGGCATCACTCCGCCTCCGGCCTCTGCTGAGAGTGTCACTCCGCCTCCGGTCTCCATTGAGGAGGTCTCTCCGCCTCCGGTCTCCACTGAGGGCTTCGTCCCGCTCCTGACTTCCGTCGTGGGCTCGGTTGGGCTCCTGGCATCCGTGGGTGACGTCTCCCCACTTTCGGTCGACGCCAAGGGCTACACTCCCTTCCCAATCACCGCGTTGGTCTTTGCTCCGGTCCTGGGTCCTACTGTGTCCGCGTTCCCCTTCCGGCTCTCCTCAGGGGTGGTCGCTTCGCCTCGGGTCCTTCTCGGCTTCCCCCTGACTCCAGAGCGGTTCCAGCCGGGTCCCTTCAGGCCCTGGACGATTGGTAAAGGCCCTCCTCCGAGTGCCCCGGCCCTTTGGGCATTCCATGGGTTGTGGGCGTCCGGTGCCGCCCCTTCGGGGGGGGGGTCAGGAATCCCCCTGCCACGTCCCCTTCGGAGGCTGTCCTATCCCAGGATTCCCCGACGCACCTCGCTCCGGTTCAGTGCAATCGGGCTCATCCCGAACACTTGGGATTAATTCTACACTACCTATAAAAGCCTCACACACACACACACACACACTTGCTGTCGGTTATTAAATGTACGTGGTGATGCTCGTGTGCAGGTTCCAGGTGGTGTTTCTTCGCGTCAGCATTTCCCGCTACGCACCTTCTGATCCCGGACTCCTCGCTTTCCCCACGGTGACGGCTTCCTTCCCCGGCGCACCTTGGATTCCCGACGCCTCTCTGTCGCTTCTTTCACGTTGCGCTTCCTCCACGCCTCACCGCGGATAAATCATAGGAAACTGCCTTTTGCCGGTTTTATCCCGCGCTGCGGGTGTTTTGTTTTGGCTCTGCCTATTTATGTTCAATAAAGACACCGGCTTCTATTTCTGCCTCAGCCTCCATCTACGCCGCGTGACATTTAGTCATAGGATGAAAGTTTTTAAAGTAACTAAACAATATGAATTCTAGATATTTCCAATTTATAGGTATATTTTCCCTTTAACCAGTTATGAAGCAAATGTAAATGGTCTTGCTATTTACTCATAGTACCTGGTTAAGCACCGTCCAGGAGCAATAGCATGCAGGATTAAAATGAAAGGTTTAAAACGAATAAAATAATAGAATACTTTGAAACAATGTTTTTATTTAGTAAATGCTTTAATGGAGAAAATGACCAAGAGATCTAGCTTATTAACAGTGTTTTTAACCTGAAAATGAATGTTAATGTAAAGGAGCTTACATGGACTGACATGATTGAATTCAAGATACATTATCAAGTCATTGCCTTGGTTTAGGATTTCTACTTGTGGTGCCTGTTGGGTTATTCCCATGTTTAAATGTTATACTTGTTTGCATGTATTCAGGGTTTCTGCAGGGTCTTAAAAATAAAACAAAGTCTAAAATTTTTAAATATAAATTTATATTAAATAATTTTGAACAGCTCTTAATTTTCCCGATGTCCATGTAACGCTACATGTAATGCTCCCACAGCACTTTAGCATGTTTTTGTTTGTTCGTTTCTATGGTGTTTTAGTCCTTTCTTTAGCCAGTCCAAATATAATTGCTGTATTACGACTACAAATAAGACCAACATGCAACAGCCAATCAGTTTTTTGTTATTGGGGCAAATCTCTCTAAAACAAATTTAATTTTCTCAGTTATGGGGAAGTGCAAATTAGTGGTAGTTTGTTTAAAAAAACATTTCTGTACAGCTTGGTAAGGCCAATTGCTAACAACATATTTGTGTGTGTTTTTGATGTCGAGATATAGATCTTAAATTTCATTCTTAATAGTCTTTAAAAGGTCCTTGTCTTAAATTTGACTTTGTGAAACCTGTAGAACTCCGGTATACTGTTTCTATCTTTTAATTGTTTGCATATATAGAAGTGTTAGTGTGTATTATGCCTAATAACACTTACAGATGATTTTTCTATTTTATATACGTGGCAAATTAAATCAGATTCTACTTCTGCTAGAATCCTTCTTTTGTTTTGGATGTAAACCTGGGAGCTATCAGCCGCTTGGAGACTATTGGGGTGCAAAGCCATGGAGAGAACACCCGAGGCCTAGAGATAGTGTGCAAAGTAAGAGTGTGTCCCATTTTCCACCTCTACATGTTTACATCCAGATAATTTATTTAAAGTGAACTGCTGTCAAAAATGTCTCTCAAATATATGTTTATGGTTACATCAAGGACTTGAGGAACCCAAGATTTACCTACAGAAAGCAAGACCAAATCTTCGAGGTGTTATCCACATATGCGTTTCCTCTCTCCCATGACTTGGTAAGGTCCAGTTTTGAAACTAAATAACAGCTATAACTTAATGGTGCTTTCCAGATAACATTTATACTGCATTTGGTTTCTTGAAGAAATTAAAAAATATATTCTATAATGTATTAGGTTTATTGTACATAATTCATTGACTATATTTCAGCACAAATAAATTTTTTGAGGATTAATTAAGATAAAGTCTGTAAATCAGACTAAATTCTAGAATCCCAGCCATTAGATATACTGTAAAATTCATATAAACGTCATATTTGTATGAAATTAAGCAAAGTGCGCTAATCTGTTTATAGTATATGGTGTTTGCTTACTATGATTGATTTTTTTTATTGTAAATAGAAAATTGCATTTAGCTATATTGCCTGCAGTGCAAAATACACAGTAAATTACAGGTTTGTTCTCTTGGCCTTTAGCCTTTGTTTGCATTCAAATACCTGGAAAAGTTTCCAGAAGATGGATGGAAGGTTTATGATCCTACAGCTGAATACAAGAGACAGGTAATGGACACTGACACAAGTGGACTTATGAACAATATTTTAATTGTATTGACGATCTTTGTACTGAATATTTATTGCAGTGCTAAATAACGTTTCAGCCAGCGACAAGTAAAGTCATGAAAATTGCAACGAGTAGTTTTTAAACCACCATGTCACAAGACATCCTGTGATTGCCATTCTGAAACAAAAACATCTTTTTCCACAACTAGAACAAATAATGAGATTGCTGAAACTATTAAAATTGAGTTTAACTCATTATTAAAACCTGGAAGAATAGTGGTGAACATCATCGTCAAGGTAGAAATGTTGTTGAGGGAAAAAAAGAATCTTTAAATGCTTGTGTTTGGAGACCACTTGAATGTTTGTTAAAATCAGATCGTAAAAAGAAACAGTAAAACAGATATGCTTAATCGTTAAAATAGGATCTTTTCTACATGCACATTGCAAAGAGAACCAAAGGGGTTGGGACTAAACAACTGTGCAGCTTTTAAATACAAAAACATACATTTAAAAATCATACAAGCCTTTGAGGGAAGTGTTATAATCTAAGGCTGCTTCAGTTAGTCAAGTCTAGAGCAAAATCATGTGCCCAAAAAAAGTAGGTCTATATATATATATATATATATATATATATATATATATATATATATATATATATATATATATATATATATATATATATATATATATATAATTAGTGTGTGCCTTTTTTAAATCATGTTCAGTCCGTTGAATGTGCAACAGATGTACTTTATTCAGAGTGTAAAAACATGCGATTTTATTCATTTATTTATATATCTAAAACTAAGTGTATAGATTGTCCCTGATGAGCAAGCCGGTGGCGACTGTGGCAAGGGAAAAACTCCCCGAGAACCCTGTGGGTCAAGCATAATATTTGTACCGATTAAATTCTGGGAAAAAAAAGGAACAAGATCGGGATGTTTTTATAATTTTTCTTCCTTCCTGGTCAGTAAAGTTACGTTTTTTTGCCATTTCTAACATCTGAATTAGTAACAATAAAGATTAGACTTGACGGTGTTCATCCCTGTTGATATCATTGCTGCGAAATTCTAATTGTTTTGTTGACCGTTTGTTTGTTGAATATCGATAACTTTGCTCATTCCTGGATTACAGAGTTCAGTGTATGTGTACAGGTGGGCATTATGGAAGAACTATATAAATACATGATGCATATAGCTGTGGAGCAGTCAAAAACAAACACAATGTAAAGTCTGTAATTGATAACTGAGACTGTGATTGTTTGCTGCATACAGGGTCTGCCAAATGAGAGCTGGTTTATCAGTAAGATCAACAGCAATTACGAGGTGTGTGAGACTTACCCAACCCTGATTGTTCTGCCCGCCAGCATTAATGAGGATGAGCTCAGGAGAGTCGCTGCCTTCAGGGCAAAACGTCGTTTTCCTGTAAGTGCCTGTAATTAGCTTTGCTATTCCTGTAGTTTAGTTTACGAAATGACTTTTTATTCACTGTATATTGTAATGTAACTTTATTTACATGTTATGATTACATATATATATATATATATATATATATATATATATATATATATATATATATATATATATATACAGTGAGGAAAATAAGTATTTGAACACCCTGCTATTTTGCAAGTTCTCCCACTTAGAAATCATGGAGGGGTCTGAAATTGTCATCGTAAGTGCATGTCCACTGTGAGAGACATAATCTAAAAAAAAAAATCCAGAAATCACAATGTATGATTTTTTAACTATTTATTTGTATGATACAGCTGCGGGGGAGTGGTGGCTCAAGCGGTTAAGACGCTGGGTTGCCGATCGGAAGGTCTGGGGTTCAAGCCCCGGTATCGCCAAGCTGCCACTCTTGGGCCCTTGAGCAAGGCCCTTAACCCTCTATGCTCCGGGGGTCCCTTACGAGGGAAATATCAAGGTCCGTGACGTCGGAGTGACGTGGGGCCGCCTTCCCGTGGGCTCACCACCTGCAGGAGGGACCGTAAGGGACGGTGCTGTGAGGATTGGGCAGCAGTCGAAGGCGGGGGCCTGCTTAGACTGCTGTCCCTGCGACCCGGATTACGGATAAGCGGGAGAAAATGAATGAATGAATGAATGAATGAATGATACAGCTGCAAATAAGTATTTGAACACCTGAGAAAGTCAATGTTAATATTTGGTACAGTAGCCTTTGTTTGCAGTTACAGAGGTCAAACGTTTCCTGTAGGTTTTCACCAGGTTTGCACACACTGCAGGGGGGATTTTGGCCCACTCCTCCACACAGATCTTCTCTAGATTAGTCAGGTTTCTGGCCTGTCGCTGAGAAACACGGAGTTTGAGCTCCCTCCAAAGATTCTCTACTGGGTTTAGGTCTGGAGACTGGCTAGGCCACGCCAGAACCTTGATATGCTTCTTACAGAGCCACTCCTTGGTTATCCTGGCTGTGTGCTTCGGGTCATTGTCATGTTGGAAGACCCAGCCTCAACCCATCTTCAATGCTCTAACTGAGGGAAGGAGGTTGTTCCCCAAAATCTCGCAATACATGGCCCCAGTCATCCTCTCCTTAATACAGTGCAGTCGCCCTGTCCCATGTGCAGAAAAACAACCCCAAAGCATGATGCTACCACCCCCATGCTTCACAGTAGGGATGTGTTCTTGGGATGGTACTCATCATTCTTCTTCCTCCAAACATGTTTAGTGGAATTATGACCCAAAAGTTCTATTTTGGTCTCATCTGACCACATGACTTTCTCCCATGACTCCTCTGGATCATCCAAATGGTCATTGGCAAGCTTAAGACGTGCCTGGACATGTGCTGGTTTAAGCAGGGGAACCATCCGTGCCATGCATGATTTCAAACCATGACGTTTTAGTGTATTACCAACAGTAACCTTGGAAACGGTGGTCCCAGCTCTTTTCAGGTCATTGACCAGCTCCTCCCGTGTAGTTCTGGGCTGATTTATCACCTTCCTTAGGATCATTGAGACCCCACGAGGTGAGATCTTGCATGGAGCCCCAGTCCGAGGGAGATTGACAGTCATGTTTAGCTTCTTCCATTTTCTAATGATTGCTCCAACAGTGGACCTTTTTTCACCAAGCTGCTTGGCAATTTCCCCGTAGCCCTTTCCAGCCTTGTGGAGGTGTACAATTTTGTCTCTAGTGTCTTTGGACAGCTCTTTGGTCTTGGCCATGTTAGTAGTTGGATTCTTACTGATTGTATGGGGTGGACAGGTGTCTTTATGCTGCTAACGACCTCAAACAGGTGCATCTAATTTAGGATTATAAATGTAGTGGAGGTGGACATTTTAAAGGCAGACTAACAGGTCTTTGAGGGTCAGAATTCTAGCTGATAGACAGGTGTTCAAATACTTATTTGCAGCTGTATCATACAAATAAATAGTTACAAAATCATATATTGTGATTTCTAGATTTTTTTTTTTTAGATTATGTCTCTTACAGTGGACATGCACCTACCATGACAATTTCAGACCCCTACATTATTTCTAAGTGGGAGAACTTGCAAAATAGCAGGGTGTTCAAATACTTATTTTCCTAACTGTATATAATATGCACCCCTCACATTTCAGCAATCATTTTAATAGATCGTCTCAAGGCACAATACTATAGAGATGAAACTTGGATATATTTTAGAGTAGCCAATGTGCAGCTTGTATAGCTGTACATATTTTCTATCCTCTGATAGTAACTACACCATTATTGTCAAAATAAAGCATAAAGCTGCATGATGGCACTGCTGGAGGATGACGCCAATGCAAGATTGAGGAGAGAAAGAGGCTTCAGGGTCTATGATGATTTACTGGTCCATGACGATGACTGGCTAATAAGGCAATTTAGAGTCCCTAGAGCTGTGCTCTTGGAACTATGTCCTGTACTAGAAAGGGCAACACACCGGAACCATGCCATCCGGTCGAAATACAGGTCCTCACTACTCTGGGGTTGAAGGCACCCGGGTGGTTCCAGCGGAAATTGGCAGACAGGGAAATGTTTTCATATTATACATTACACAAAAATAATAATTAAAAAAATATTTAACTATGATAATATATAATCTTTAACTTTCTCACAAAGACTTTCTTCTTCTGGATATAATATAATTCTATAAAATCTCATTCTGTAGGTCTGGAATATCAAAGCTATCCCTCCAAGTTACTGAGAAGTTACTTTGCTATTTTTTTACCTGTTGACATTAATCACATCGAACATCTGCTTGCCAGACTCTGGCTATTGTGGCAGAATATGGATTTGCATTAATAAGCTGGTTTGCATTGACTATTCATGGTTAAAAATGGGCGTGTACAGGGTGGGATATGAGGCTTATTTACATACACACACTTGCAGGTGATCTGTGATTTTATAAAGGGAACATTGCTTAGAGTCTGAATATTTTTTGTGCATGTTATTTTTGGCTTTCAGAAGCACGTACACTGTTAGTAAGGATCCTATGGACAGTTTTATAAATGAGACCCCGGATGATTAGTCCTTATATTTAAAGTCACATAGTTTAGAGGTGGTGTTCTGTTTCACATGGCTGTATATGAATAAAATCAAGTATGGAATGTAATAAAATAAATAAATAAAAAAATATATATATATATTTATTTATTTATTTATTTATTTATTTTTTATTACATTCCATACTTGATTTTATTCATATATATATATATATATATATATATATATATATATATATATATATATATATATATATATATATATACACACAACTAACTAAATCCACCAGTCTAACTTTGTGCATAAGGCATAAGCCACCAAAGTCGCTCAGACCGACTAAGGCATTGACTTTATCTCATGACCTCTGAAGGTTTGCTTGGTATCTGACAGCTAGACATTAGCAATAGATTCTTTAAGTTGTTTGTCGTGAGGTGGGGCCTTCAATACCTTGAATTCTTAATAGTCCTTAAATTATTCCTAAACAATTTTTGCAATGTGAAACATCATCCTGCTGAATGAGGCCACTGCCAGGTAGGTTGTATGTGTAAAAGTAACATCCACTTGGATTAACAGCAAAACATTGTTTAGAGCATCACAATGCTTTTGTTTACTTGTCATTAAAGAATATTCCTGCCTCCTGCGCTTTATTCTTGGGTTGGGCTAAGGATTTACTGTAGTGTTAATTGAAAGTGGCTTTAATGTTTTAATTTTAACATTGATGCGCATAATTTTGTTGTTTAATTGTGGACATTTGTTGACAGTAACGTTATATTTAAAATAATTTTTTTTGTGCTCAGGTACTCTCATGGATTCACCCGGAGAGTCAAGCAGCTATAGTGCGTTGTGGTCAGCCTCAGGTGGGCCCCTCAGACCGTCGCTGTAAGGAAGATGAAAGATACCTCCAGACGATTCTGGATGCCAATGCCCAATCACACAAACTTTGCATCTTTGATGCCCGTCAAAGTAGTGTGGCTATAACAAACAAAGTGAGCAGAACCACTTGTTTTAAATAAATTGCTGATTTTTCTTAATCGCCTCTCAAAATCTATATAGTGTCCAAACAGCAGTGGGTTTTTAAGATTATACTGGAAAACTACCTTTAAAAAATTCTCAACAAATATTTACTGTTGTAATATTTATATTAGAGGTCAAAAGTTTACCTGCATCATGTAGTTAGTACATCCCTTACATTTCAGCTGTCATTTTATAGTATGTTCTCAAGAGACAATACTATAGAAATGAAGGGTTATATTTGAGTACCGTATTTTTCGGACTATAAGCCGCTACTTTTTCCCCACGTTTTGAACCCCACGGCTTAAACAATGAAGCGGCTAATATATGGATTTTTCCTGCGGTTTTTCCCGGTTTCACAAACTTCAAGCCAAAAAAACGAGCGACATAACATTAGACCAATAAAATTTCTAAACGGAAACGAAAAAACGCACCTCACCTGTATTCTGAGCTGCACGGCATCGGGATAAAAAACTTCCACCGGTGGCGCACGACGATAACAAAAGATAAACTCCCGAGAGAAATACAGTGGTACCTTGACCTACGAGTTTAATTTGTTCCATGGACGAGCTTGTATCTCAATTTGCTCGCACATCAAATCAGTTTTCTATTTTGAAAATACTTAAAATGGCATTAATCCGTTCCAACCCTCAAAATTACACCCCGTTTTTATGTTTCATGTTATTAAATTGGAAAATACATTTCTAAATAACAAATCTTGTATAAAAACATAATAGAAAGAGTATGTAAAGAAATAATACGGTTTTATTCAGTGTATTTTCCTTAGAGATGAGACGACTTGAGCTAACGAAAACGCCGGTGGAGGGTGTGTGTGTGTGGGGGGGGGGGGGTAGAGGCAATAAGCGGAGGCGGAGGGAAAACTCGTTTCACTCCTGTACACTACGTATCCCTAAACTTTAAAATTAAAAAACTTTTTCTTCTTTGCTTATCTTAATTATCTTAAAGCTTATTTGTAACAATGTATGCTGTTCAAAGCACTATAACATTTTTCATTGAAATTTTAATTTAATTGAAGAGACCGTTAACTTGGTGTTTGTAATTCTTGTAATTGATTAATTCTTGTAATTGATTAATTCTTGTAATGGATTTAGTGGATTACTTCTTTGTAATCCACTGTAATTATTATTTAATGACCATGATTTAAGAGACATGTTTTCCTTCCATATGTCAACACTGGCTTAGCAAACTAGCTCACTAATGCAAGTTAAGTTTAGCTTTTTATTAACTGATTATTAACAGATTTTCTCAATGTCTGTTTGCTTCACTTCTTTTTTGTTGTATTCATTGCCTTGACCAGTAGTACTAGGGTGTGAGTCTTTTTTTTTGCACTTTTGATAGGACTTTACAGCTTTAAAAGAAGACAGTAAACTTTTGACTTTTCAAAAATATATTTTTCTTACAGGCTAAAGATGGAGGCTATGAGAATGAGAGTGTTTATCCAAACGTAGAATTGAACTTCTTGGAGATTCCCAACATGCACGTCATTAGGGAGTCCTTACGCAAACTAAAGGAGGTGGTATATCCTGCCATCGATGAGCAGAGGTGGTTTTCCTCTGTGGATGCAACACATTGGCTGGAGTATATCAGGGTGAGGGTGGTTATAATTAACAAAATGAATTTATTTGTAACTTTTTGTCTTGTTTAGCGGTTTTCATTCCTGCCTACGGTTATCACCTAATTACCCTTGTGAGTGGCCTCCTTTGGTCCTTCTCTTCCACCCGAGTGACCAAGGTGGTTCTTGATTTATGTCAGGTGGCTTCTGAGTTATGGAGGCCACATATTACCAATGCAGTGCCAGATATATTTTAAGATTGGACAAATCCATTAATTAAATTTTATTCATTTTTATTTGTATAGCGCTTTTAACAATGAACATTGTCTCAAAGCAGCTTTACACAGATAAGTTGGCGATTTAAAAAATGTATATGTTCTTTATAAGTGTAAGTTTGTCCCTAATGAGCAAGCCTGTGGCTAATTATGCTACATTTAATTTTAAAAAGTTTAAAGCTAGTTTTTAAACCTCATTAATCATGAGAACTTCTCCAAAATGCAAAACCAGTTAAGTGTTGTAATTTCTCATGTGAATAGCTGCTGCTAGCTGGTGCAGTGAGGATCGCTGACAGAATTGAATCAGGCAAGAGTTCAGTGGTGGTGCATTGCAGTGACGGTTGGGACCGCACTGCCCAGCTCACCTCTCTGGCCATGCTAATGCTGGATTCATATTACCGCTCACTGAAGGGCTTCCAGGTACTTCTGGAGAAGGAGTGGCTCAGCTTTGGGCATCGTTTCACCTCGGTGAGTTGAAATTACATATTTGACATGGTTGGGGAAAAAAAACTGGATTAAGCAGAATCGAATTTTCAGGTGCAAAGATTTCTCATACTGTATTACAATAACAAAATGCGTTACTTGTCTAAACTTAAAACAGATTGTATTACCTCATGTTAATTGGTTATTTCTTATTCATCATTAGCCACAATAACAATTTTTAAGTGTGTGAATGCTAACTTGATCAGTTTGCTAGTCTAGGTCTTTTTTTTTTCATAATAAAATTAACTCCCTTTTATTTACTTTTCTTTTTAGAAATTTTTTATTTTTTTTTTTTACCTCTTGACTTTATTGTGTTTATGTATTTGATTTTGAATTAAATGCAATTGAGCTCACCCTTAGCCTATATTTAATCTCCCATAATGATGCATGGAAAACATAATTTTAAAGAATTTTAAAAATGAATTCACAATGAAAACCTTTTGCTAAAGCATTCTAAATGCATCAGGTGCATCTTGTGTGTTCTTTAACATGTGCCTAGAACTCATAGATCCAAGGCTTTGTATGTTCACAGTGTGTGAATTATGTACTGTCTGTCTCTCCTCAGCGTATAGGACATGGTGATGAGAATCATGTTAATTCGGAGCGATCTCCCCTGTTTTTGCAGTTCATAGACTGTGTTTGGCAGATGACTAGACAGGTGAGATGTACATTAGTATAAAGGGCCCTGATCTAAAAATACAAATGATTTTTAAAAGGTATCTCTCGGAGAGCTAATTCTGATTCACCCATTTGGTATTTATATTACATTTATTTAAAGAGTGAATTATTTTGTTTGTTGTACATTAGTGAGTAATGGGTATCTATTACTATATTGCTGTTTTGATACTGTATACTTGATACACATTTATTAGACATGTATTAGCCCATCAAGAAAGATTTGTCCATGGTCTATATGGAGCCATTCAATGTGTTAAAGGGTCTGCAAAAGTTATCAAAAACATACGTGTAATTTTAATACTATTTATCACCAAGAAAAGAGGCAAAATATACAAAATCAGATTCCTGATTAGAAAGGGGGGAATAGGGGAATTACTGCCAAAAAAGGTGAATGAATATCAATGTATTTGACCAATGTGGATACAAAGAGAGCCAGGACCAAATAGTGCAACCTTGCTTCACTGGAGCTTGGTGACATTAGACAGATTGCTCTCTTTATAGATATGACTGTCTGACTTTAGGAGCTCAGTATATGTTTTACATTGTACAAGACCATGTTTAATACAAATAGACATGCCAAACTCCACAGATAATCCTTAGAATCTCTTAAACAATATAATAGGTTACAGAGACTTGAGTAAATTAAGATCAATCTCGGGATTTGACACAGGGTTTGCACATTTTTAACATAAAATTTAAGCCTACAATTTTCCTGAAATGATTGGTGTTTGTAAATCCATACATCTAATAATTAACTAAAGCTGTCTAAGGAAATTATGTTCCACTTTAGTGCAATTGATTGACATGAGGCTGGCTTTTTTTTTTTTTTTTTTTTTTTTTTTTTTTTTTTTTTTACATACATATGACAGTCTGGGAAAAAGGTTCCCTGGTGGTCTAGTGGTTAGGATGTGGCGCTCTCACCGCTGCGGCCCGGGTTCGATCCCCGGTCAGGGAACCAACCCCAACCACTCTTAGTGCCAGTCCCAAGCCCGGATAAATGGGGAGGGTTGCGTTAGGAAGGGCATCCAGCATAAAAACATGTGTCAAATCAAACATGCGGAGGATCCGCTGTGGCGACCCCTAATGGGAGAAGCCGAAAGAAAGTTTTATGACAGTCTGGGAAAAATCTTTCGGTTGTTGCTCTGGGTCAGATCTAGCAAACCACCAAAAAAATATTGTTAAATTGGGCTGACTTCTTAAAAGCCTGATGGTCTGTCATCTATGAATAAAGATAAAGGCTGGTATAAAGATATACACAGATTTTATGTTCATTTTTATTCATTAAATTGTTTTATTTGTGACAAATCATACAATAGGCTTTGACACAGAATATATGTCTGTGGTATTCAAGTGGAAGCATTTCAGTAAAATATAAAATTTTGCACATTAAAAAACTGTCACATTAATATATATTTATTTTTTCTCATTCCCCAGTTTCCCTCAGCATTTGAGTTCAACGAGCTGTTCCTCATTACTGTATTAGATCATCTCTACAGTTGCCTATTTGGGACCTTCCTCTACAACAGCGAGCAGGAGCGAACCTTAAAGGTAAGAACACAATCACAGTTTTATCAGAGTGATTGAAGCTAAACACATCTAACGCTGCTTGATTCTTGATTAACTAGGAATTACAATTTTGTGTCTTAGAATTCTTTAGAAGACCTACATGGAGAATTACTATTCATACTAATATTTTGTTAATTCTTTTTTTGAGGAACAGCATTGGTACATTTGTTCTGCAGTAGCAGCAAAGGAAACCAGCATAGGCATATGCAAGGGGAAGTGTATAATTGGTGCTGCATGTTTATGTAAAATTATCAAAATTAACAGAAGTTTTACCTCATTTATTCTCATTAGAAATGTTTTTTACTAGCTCATGCTAGTAATGCTGTAAAAATACACTCACTAAATAATTTGTTAGGAACATTATAATAATAATGGGTAGGGGATTGAAAACCCTCTAAAATAACATTGAAGACATTGTGTTCATGAAACCAGTTTGAGATTAACTTTGCTTTGTTACATGGTGCTGAAAACAGCCATTAGAATATGGGTAAACTGTGGCCTTGAAGGGATGCACATAATTGGCAAAAATGTGGGCTAAGAATATATTCCCCACCTCAGTGCACCACCTCCATCATCATGGACTGTTTACACAAGGCAGGTTGGCACCAAAGTCTGACCCTATCATCCCTGGCTACATCAGACCAGGCTACATTGTTTTTAAACAATGCTTAACAATGCTTTAAACAAAGCTTAAATGATTCTATTTTCTCCTAACAAGGTGTTTACATTCTAGAGACTGTTTTGTAATTTCAAAAGATGAACAGTTACAGAAATACTCAAATCAGAACATCATATTTTTTTTCAAGGCTGATTGTTATTAATGAGTTGTCCATAAGTATGTAGACTTCTGACCACCACCATCATATTCTCTCTATAAAATTACCCCTCATCTAGGTGGCAGATTGAGTTTAGGCACTGATGTCAGGCAAATAGACCATGGAGCTCATTTTATACATAGGGGCATGATCAAGCATGTTTAAGCCAGTTAGTTTCAGTGAACAACAATCTTAATTCTACAGCATTAAGATATTCTAGACAATTTTGTCTCTAACTGTGTGACCGCAATTTGGGGAAGAATTACATATAGATGTGAGGGTCAGGTACCACAAACCTTTGTTCACTTGGTTTAATGACCTGCATAGTAATGCATATTCGTCTCTCTTTCCAGGGGGTGTTCACCAAAACTGTCTCACTATGGTCTTACATAAACAGTCAGGCTGAGGACTTCACCAACCCACTATATGTAAATTATGAACATCATGTTTTGTTCCCGATGGCCAGTCTAAGGCACCTGGAACTCTGGGTGAGCTACTATGTACGCTGGAACCCTCGCATGATGCCACAGGTGAGAACTAGACCCAGTTAAACACCAACATTTATAAAAGAAAAAGCAACAAATACAGAAAAGAGAACCATGGTATTGTGCTTGATTACTTTCTCATTACCATGTTTTTCTTTTCATCATGCATTTTAAAGCAATGTATCCCCCGCCCTTTTTTTTTCTCTTTTGTTTTTTGTTGTCAGGTGCCTATACACCAACATCTGAAAGAACTGCTAGTTGTGAAGACAGAGTTACAGAGAAAAGTAAAGGAGCTCCAGAGAGAAACCTCTTCAACTCGGTCACACTCCTCATCTTCAGAGCTTGGGGGAGCATCTATGCAAACCACTGTTTGATGCACATAGACACATGACAGACTTTGCAACATTTCTTTTTATACCATAGTGCTTCGAATGCTTAATCCTTAATGGCAGAAACTTTTAATAAAAAATTTTTTTTATACATTTTGGTACTCAAAACATTAAGATTTGCTATACTATGAGCCTACAGAGAGACTTGTGTTGTGATTATTTCATAAACAAATCTGTGTAGTCATTGGTAATGAAAATGTTTAATAATATTTGGCATTTATTTAAGGAGAAGCTGTAGCATTACATTTGCTGACACAGGAGAGTCTTTAAATGGCAGAGTTTGTGCCTTTTCTCAGTAGCACAACAAGCTGCATTTTCTATCTTCAAGGCAAAGAAAAAAGAAAGACTAATAAAAGGATTTTTTATTCTGTAAAATAGGAACTAAATTAAATCTAGCTCAGTTTTATTTGCATACAGGGGTACTATTAACATGGATATAGTCACAAAGCAGCTTTGGAAAAATATATAAATTCTGTATAGAAATTTCTAATTTGCTAATTCAATGTAATGTAATTCCACTGGTGTGGAATAAAACTACAATATTCAGTTTTGCACACTTTGTTTTGAGCTGCATCGCACCAACCCATCGTTGAGAATTGTATTTTACCGGCAATTGTGTTGTGTGCGGTCCTTACAGCATTACAAGTTAAAAATTTTGCAGTATACCAAACCAAAATGCTAAATATATTTATTTTTAACTGAACATTGTGCTGTTTACAGTCTAATAGCGTATTCACTGTGTTATTTTGTCTTTTTATTTTTTATGTGATTAAGAGAAACCAGAATGCTCACTCCCACTACCAGCACTGTTGTGAGGGAATTAAAAAATATATCTGGTTTTTGATGTCTACTTCCTTTGGTACTATAAATATTTGCTATTAAATATTTGCTTTTTCCTCTTACCTTTTTAATGATTACTTAATAAAATGGTAGACAATGTTATTTCAAACTCTAATAATTTAAGATATGGATTTTGCTAAAAATGCTTATGGACTATGTTGTAACATGACAGTAATTAACTGAAATGAATCTGAGGCATCAATAACTATTGAATAGAAACAGTTGTCAGTAGACGCTTTTGCTTGAGCAGATTAGAGGTGAGACTGCAGTTCTTTTTACATGGTACATTTAAGGAGTCTATAACTCCTACCTCAAATGAAGCAGTCAGGACACTTACCTGTCAGTAACCCAAAAATAGTTCTTGATTGGGCTAAGGTTAATAGTCATTTTTATTTCAAACAAACAAAACAGTGGTTATTATGCTTAATACATAGATTAAAATTTTTGTGAAATAACAAATATATGTAAGAGAAGCCACACAGACCTTGTGCATACTGTAAAAACCCAAAATCGCCCACAATTAAGCTTTTACTAGTTTTCTAGATTTCAATTAAGCTTTTTTTAATAGCTTTTAAAAAAAAGAACACTGCTGTCTGAAATGTACTCTTGTTAAAGACAGGGTGAAACGCTTGCAAATTGACTGTCAGAAGATCTCAATACATCAAAAAGAAAATACAAGAAATGTAGGTTTTGCATCTAAATGTTTAAAACAAATACATTTCTGTCTGAAAACAGTAAATGATTTTTAGCAGATTATGGAAGGTTTGTTTCTGAGTGGCTCAGCAAAGTTGTGTGAAGTGATGAATCACAGTTGGAGTTGTATGGTGATGCAGGGAGCTGTCTCAGATGACCTGCTGAGAAATACAAGAGTGAGTGCAGCTCTAATGCAGTGAAACATGAAGGAAGACAGTGTTGTGGTTTAGGGATGTTTTAGCTGCTGATACTAGTGAGCTGATCCCCTGGAGAAATTCTGTGAATGAACAAACAAATATCGCAAAAGAGAAATAAGGTATATTTAAATTGTTTAGGCCTGGTTTAGAAGCCTTGGTTTGAACCTTACAGAACCCACCATGCTTCAGCATTTAAAGAAGTCAGCTATCATACTATCACATACTAATGAAGTTTGATTCAGAGTGACTCGGCAAAGTAAAGTGAAGTGATGAATTGGAGTTGTATGATGATGCAGGACACTTCAGTAGATCTGCAGCTCTACTACATTCAAACATGAAGGACTTGTGGTTTAGCTGCTGGTACTGGTGAACTGCGTCACTGGGAAAATACTGTGACTGGGTTTTTTTTTTTTTTTTTTGAGAACAGAAGAATATCTCTGAAAAGAAATGGTTTAGAGGCTAGATTTGTTAATTTAATAAGTCAGAGCTATTATACTATCAACATAGTAATGAAGATCTTTTTGTGTAATTCCTGCTATTTTTCTGCCCAATTATCAATCTAAAGACCATTGTTTCTGCTCTGAACTGTCAAGTGTGACATCAAGTGTGTTTGAAAAGACAGTGTTTTAGCAATGTTTTTTTATTATTATTATTGTTAGTATTATTATTAGATTGGTTTCTTACGCATGAGTTTATAGCTTTTTTCTTTAGTTTTGTTTTTAAGTAATGACTATAAGCATTGCGCTCCAACACCCATCCCACAGATGGGAACCAATAAATACGCGCTCTGTTTCCGCGCTCTATTCAAACGACGGCTGAGTGACTTTCGCATTTCCGACTAATAGCAGGACCACGTGATGAATAAAGATGAGACTGTGAGCCAATCCGCAGTTCCGTATGTCGTTTTAAACGCGTGCCGGTCTGGACCAATCAGAACGTTCTCGTGGTGAGCTAGCGCGAGGCTTGTGTGCAGCCTTCTGTCGTGAAGAAGCGCGTAGCCATAGTGCGACCTGAGAGACCATATCGTTCAGCAAGATTCCTCTGTGAGTATTAACGAGAGTCCGCACCTAAAACTACTCCTTTTAAAACACAGAATGCTTTTTCTTTTTAAATTACACTTAGCATGAAGTGGTTTATTTGATATTTCTGGCATATATTCGTAAAAATGCGTTTTGTAGCTTTTATAGCAAAACACAAATAAGTATCCAGTGCACCACTTGTGTACTTTTAATGCCATTTTATTCATCTACTGCGAGTTAAATGTTTCCGTTACACTCGGAAAACTACACCGTTTTGTCCGACGTGTGTTTAAAATGGCCGGGCACCTAAAACACTTGCCTCACGCAAAGTAATAACGATGGAATTAAATATATATATATATAGTGTTTTTTTTTTTTAATGAGGTTTTCTCAGTTTTAATATCAGAATATTGCGTTGTGTATTTTCCCGTCATTTTCTTAAAAAAAAAAAAAAACGGGAAAAAAAACTAAACGAGGCGCCTGAAAGCCTCTTGCTGGTCATGGCTGGTTTCCTCTGCTTTTGTTAGAGACTGCGGAGCTCAAAAGTTTCTCCGTGTTTTAACTTGCATATGATGAGTTTAGACCTCTTGGACGTTAATTAAACTAACAAAACGCGCAAGAAAAACTACGAAGACCTTCGTGTTGTGCTCTTCGTGTGTGAGAGGCTTTGTTAGCTTAAGCTGCCTTCTGTAGCCGAGAGGCCATTTTAATGAATGGAGTCCTATTGTAGCGTCGCTCCTGTGCTACAGAGGGGGGAGGGAGGTGCGAGATCTCTCTCTCTCTCTCGCTCTTTTATTTTTTATTTTAAATAAATAATTGTTTACATGCTTAGTCTTTATTTGTATTTAAAAAAAATATATATATTTTTTTTTCCACCAAGCAAAGTTTATTCTCCAAATTTGGGAAAGGAAATCCAATCATGTTGTATTTTGATAACATTTTCTTTAATTTATTTTACAATATGGAAGATGAATAATTCCCTGTAGTCACCAAGTGTCCTTGGTGTTTAGCTGGTCAGTTTGTAGTCTGTTTTTCTTCCCTGTGTTGTATGCTACTGTAAATTGTTTGTGTATATGCTAAGCCTTTTTAAGTCAAAGGTTATAGTAAATAAATAAAAATCTCTCTCAGGAATTAAACAGAAATAACTTTTGTTAATTTGTTGATATGATGGCTTACTTGTAGCATGAGGCAGCACCTGCAGCCCACTGAGTAGATCCAGTAAACTAAGTACTTCAGAAGAGCACATCCATGCATGCGATCATGGCGGTTGGTATGGTCTTGAATTGGTAGGTCTGCCATTCCTCATTCATAAAAAGAATGACAAAGTTCAGTGAGTACCTGTGACCTATGTGGGGAGTGTTATACCACCTGCAACCAAGTGTGACTGGTTTGATGGTGGCTCAGTAATTATCTGGGGAGGAAAATCCTTGGAGGTTTGCACAGATCTCCTCTGTTGGCCAAAACTGCCTTTACTGATGTTTGGTAGGAGTGGAGCAGTGAATGGATGAAGCCTGGCCTCATGTGGCCACTGTGTGTATGTAGTTTCTGGACGATGAAGTCATTAATGTTATTGACTAGCCCTCATGTTCCCCAGAGGCATACATGCACATGGTTACTTACAATTTGCTTTTCTAAAATGTATGCAAGTAGTATCATCCTGTAATTAAATTGTTTGGTTTTTTTGCATTTATTTTATTTATTTTCAGCCCCCGGGGGTCTATTTATTTTTTTTTCCCCCAATGAATTACACAATGCATGTTCAGATTGTCAAATCTCAAATTAAATTCAGGTGTTCCCTTGAATAAATAGATTCTTTAGCAGTGTATTTACTGTATTATTGCTTTTCTTTTTAGGCGTGTTCTCTCTTTCTAAAGTTAAGTCATCCAGCCTCCAGGATGGCAAAAGGTGACCCAGCAAAGCCAAAGGGCAAAATGTCTGCTTATGCCTACTTTGTGAAGACCTGTCGTGAGGAGCACAACAAGAAGAACCCTGGGGTTTCTGTGAATTTTTCAGAATTCTCCAAGAAGTGTTCAGAGAGATGGAAAGTGAGTAGGCTCTGACCTTGGTGAAAAGCTTGTTTTTATAATAAATTTACAAGTAATTTAAGTTATGCAAAGCAGACAATATTCATATTTACTGTTGTATTAAGTGTTTGTTTAGAAATGTTAAATCGGTCTTCCTAAAGTCCATTGAGCATACCCTTTATAGTATGCCTCTCTGTGGCAAAAAAAATTATATTGTTTTACTCATGACTGTTTCCTGTCACCATAACTATATGGACAAACAAGATCCCTTAGTGTATTAATTTTGTGGCCATTAAATGTTAATTTCAAGCCAGAAGTACTCACAGCTAATCTCCCCTCACTTTAAATGTGTAATCACTGGTTTCTTGCTTTTAAGGCGTGATTATATTTTCTTTTTAAGCAAAGACATCTCATCCTGCTGCCTATTTCAGGTTATGTCCCCAAAAGAGAAGACTAAGTTTGAAGAGATGGCCAAGCAGGATAAGGTTCGATATGACCAAGAAATGATGACCTACAATCCTGGCAAAAGGGGCAGAAAAATGAAGAAGGACCCCTGTGCACCAAGGAGGCCACCGTATGTGTACTCCTACTAGTCTTTAGAATGGCTTTGCTATTTAACAAAATGACCTTTTTAATATACAACCTAAATGCTGTTGTGTTGCAATATTTAAATGAGCCTTTTTTGTCCTTGTAGGTCTGGATTTTTTCTGTTCTGCTCTGAGCACAGGCCCAGTATCAAAGCCCAGCATCCCAGCATGGGCATCGGTGACGTGGCAAAGAAGCTTGGTGAGATGTGGAACAATCTATCGGACTCTGAGAAGCAACCCTTCCTTTCAAAAGCCAACAAACTCAAGGACAAATACCAGAAGGTAATGTTTTTTTTTGTGAATACAGTAAAGGAACCTAGCAAAATGATGGCACATTAGCAAGTGTATTATGAAAATGAAGCTGCTCTTAGTATAGATTATTCAGCGTTCGTTTCCAACCAGTGATACTTTCTTTACTCAGGATATGGCAGATTACAAGAGCAAGGGGAAAGTGGGTGGTGGGATGTCTGCAAGCAAAGCAAAATCCAGGGATGATGATGACGATGATGACGAGGAGGAGGATGATGATGAAGAGGATGACGATGAGGACGATGACTGAAGGGCTTGATGTCCTTAATCTGACACTAGGGGTGTTGCAATCATCACTGCCAGTGTGAATTGAAATGAGTCAGTGTATTTGGCACCCATGGAAAAGCCCAACTTCTGTAAGCTTAGACTAAATGTTTTCCCTTTTACAGAAGATCTGGATTTGCAGTATGCTTTTGTTCATGCTACCCCAAAGTTTTTCAATGAAGGGGGACAATGTTTGCTATTTAGCCATAAACTTCTGGTAGCACAAGGATACATGCATGTTTTAAAGTTGTTTAAGGTTGTTTTGATTCATCTTAGAACATTTTTATTTTTCTATTCTCCCAGCTTCAAGTTGTACAGTTTCTTTGGCAGAACGATGTAGCAAAAAGCAAGCTTTTGTTGGCAGTTTCTGGAGGTTGTTTTATGCTCAGCCACTGTATGTAGGGTCTGATTTTTGGGTAAATGCACTGAACCATTTGCAGGGTTTATTATTTTGTCCCCCTCCCCCCCCAACCTGTTCAAAGTGGTCATAAACTACTATCTGGTTAAAGCCCTTATTTGTGCTGTTTTATATGCATAGGTAAAACTGTTATTTAAAATGACATGTTTTAGATCTAGGAATTGTAACATTTATTTTTATTAAATGTTCTGTGATTTTTTTTGGTTTTTGTTTTGGATTATAATTGCATATTCTTATTCATAATTTGTTGGTGTATAAATATTAATGGGAATAAAGTGGTCAACATAAATGCAAGGCTTGATCTTGTTTGTTTAAGCATGCTTAACATTTTACAGCTACATTTTATATCTTTAGAAATCGCAATTGGGTTATCAGTTTTTTTTTTTTTTTTTTTTTTTTTTACAATTCAATACTGCACCAGATATCTAATGGCTTACAAAGGTTCTTAGCCAAAAACAAACCAAAAAAAAAAAAATCTGTCTCTTAAACATAAAAGAGCAAAGATATGTCTGGTCACATTTTTTGCTATTGATTAAATCAACCATAACCAATTACACTTAAGTATGTGTAAATATAATATAAAAAAAAAATTGGGGGGGTTCGCTAATTTGCTGGGAAGATTGTGAATAATCAGTAATAGTCAGGTGAGCTGCCAAATCTCAGGCTAAGCTGGTCAAGATATTAGACCACTTTTGCCAGCTGAAAAGAAATATTTTAGTACTTTTTGTAAATGTATAAAATCCACAAGTATTCACTAATTCATAAACCTCTCTTTCAGCAGGCACATACCAACTACTTAACGTTGACTTGGCGTGTTTGTAGCTTATACCTGGATGCTGGATTTCCATAAGGTTATGTGAGGTGCTGCTGAGTTTCTTCCTGTTTTTTAATATTTAAAACTTTCACTGGATGAGAGTGCTTTATGCTCTCTGCTCCTGTATCTTTGTGGTGACAGTAAATTAACCTTTAGTGTTTCATCCCAAACTGTTTTGAACAGACTGAAGAACAATTCACAGAAAATGCACGAACTTTTTTTCTCAACAATTTTAGATGGGTAGATGTAGAGTTGTGTTGTAAACCTTTTCTAGTCTTTCTCATAACTTCATGGTGTGACTGATCCACTCTTATGTCACCCTATGATCCTCCTCCTTAAATGTTGTTAAATTATATGTATTCACCACTGCCATTTAATTCCTTTTAGCAAAATCTACCACCATCTGTCCTCCTACATTCCTCTCCTTAAGGCCATACCTACCCATCACCTCCTCATCACCTCTGTTCCCTTCACCTACATGCCCATTAAAGTCTGCCCCAATCACTAATCTTTTTCCTAGGTACATCTACCACTTCCTCTAACTCACTCCAGAATTTTTCTTTCTTCTCTCTCACAACCCACTTGTGGAGCATAATCATTAATGACATTTATCATCATCCCTTCAACTTCCAGCTTCACTTTCATCATCACCACTTTCATCAGAAACTCTCTTCACCTGCACTACACTCTTACTGTACTTTTCCTTCAGAATCACCCCTACACTATTTCTCTTTCACCCCTACACCATAATAGACCAGTTTAAACCCACCTCCTATGTTCCTGGCCTTACTCTCTTTCCATTTGGTCTCCTGAACACAATATGTCTACCTTTCTCCTCGCCATCATATCAGCTACCTCTCTCCCTTTACCAGTCAAAGTACCAACATTTAAAGTGCCCACCCAAACAAAAATCCTTCACTTCTCCTTTTCCTGCTGTCTCTGTAGACGTCTTCCTCCTCTGTTTCTCCTCCTTTGGCCAACAGTAGCCCAATTTCCACAGGTACTCTGTTGACTAACAATACTTGTGGCGGTCGTTGGTAACTCAGGCCTTGACTGATCCGGTATACAATTCTGATTTTTGATCCACATATGTATTTCATTTGGCACGTTTTACGCTGGATGCCCTTCCTAATGCAACCCTCCCTATTTATCCGGGCTTGGGCCCGGCACTAAGAGTGCACTGGCTTGTGCAACCCCAATGGCTGGGTTACCTCATCAGCATGTGTTTTTCTTTTAATTATAGCATTACTTGAAAAATCCTTACTTTGCTCACATAATCCAAATAGCGGTTCTAATAGCACTTCTAAAAGTGGCCCTAGTTAGACACTGTTGGCCTGATTTTTATATATTTTTTGCATTTTTAATGCTTATTTAAGAGGAGTAACTAAATATGAAATAAAATGCAAAACAATTTCTAAGATTTCAATGTAAAACTTAGTAAACAAAAATTGTTTGTTTTAACAGTCTTGGTACATTAAAACTGATTGGATTGTTTATTCTTATATAACAGTCCTCAGGATTTAATTTCCCTATTTAACTAAATAAAAGACCAGGAAACTTGCTCCAACTGAGCGACTAAGGGTTAAAAGTCTACAGTTTACAGAATACAGTGCACAGAATACAGTTTGTATAGTGTGTTGTATATTTTATTTTGCTGTATTTTTTTAACAGATGGTGATAGTGATGAGGGGCAGTTGTAGCTTAAATGGCACCTGAGGAGGAGGGTGGGCTTTGGGCTAACAACCAAACCACACAACAAAGCTGCTATGCAAACAAGTAAGCAATCAGGCCCTTGCTGCTCAATGTGCCTCATAGTGTGGGAGGAATTACAAATACCTTTATCTTTTGCATTTTTCCTTCACTACCTCTTTCCTCTTTATTTTGAATTGGGCTCCTGATGGCATAGACTTTTTTTTTTGCATCCATAATTTTAATCTGGATTCAGCTCTCCTTAATGACATGACGTCACTCCAGGTCTTGTCAGCTCACCCATTAGAAATCCTCAAGGCTGAGGTGACGTCAAACACCCGCCACCCCTCTTTCTTTCACTCAAACATTTTCTAAGTGTTTGAGTAAGGGTACTTTTTATTAGGTTGTCAATCATGTTTACATATTTTCAAAAATTATATTACTTACAAATATAAACATAGTGCACAAAGAGCAATGAACCACTAGGTGTCACGCAAGCTTTCAACAGAGGAGAACAAATTTATAAATCACTTTATATGTATTGATCATAATCACATGTATGCTTTTTAACGTATAAGCAGAATAATGTCTGGATCTGCCCCAATCCTTTTTCAATGCTCCTTCCAGCCCTGCCTAATACTGTATCAATACATGCACTTTAACCTTGCACTTCCAGGATGTTTTTTTTTAAACAGTATCTGGAAGTTACAAATCCTTGTAACCTGGCTCCCCTACTTCATATATAGACGCTCCAACTGTTGCAAGACTTTATTAATAAATGCTCCAATATTCTGGACTCCATTGCACCTAGAAAGCTTGTTCATCCTCAACATAAATCTCAGCCATGGTGCTTAAGTGGTTCCAATACATTTTATCTATGATACATTATTTCCAGTAAAGTTAAAAACCTAGGATTTTATCTTGATAATAGTCTTACGCTAGACAAACAAATTAATAGCATATTTAGCCCCACTTTCTATCACCTAAGCCGGCTGTCCAAAGTCAAATAATTTTAAAGTAGAGATAGCTTTGAAACCACCATTTATGCCTCGATTACTGCAACTCACTGTATGTCGCCTTTTAATTTCTCATCTTCAGATGATTCAAAATGTGGCTGCCCATCTCACTGGTGGCTGCATGTGATCACATCATTCCAATTTTACTTTCATCACATTGGTTGCCAGTCCGTTACAGTATTTATTTTAAGATCTTAGTTTTTGTCTATAAAGCTATCTGCAAACAAGCCCTCAAATAAATTGCTGACTTAACTATTCCTCATACCTCAATTCAATTCAATAGATTTTTATTTGTATAGTGCTTCATTGCTAACAATGAACATTGTCTCAAAGAAGCTTTACACAGATCTTCTACTTCTTCTTTCGGCTGCTCCAGTTAGGGGTCGACACAGCGGATCATCCATCTCCATACCACCCTGTCCTCTACATCTGCCTCTTTCACACCAACTACCTGCATGTCTTCCCTCACCATATCCATAAACCGCCTCCTTGGCCTTCCTCTTTTCCTCCTTCCTGGTGGCTCCATCCTCAGCATTCTTCTACCAATATAACTCATGTCCCTCCTCTGCACATGTCCAAACCATCTCAATCTCGCCTCCCCCACCTTGTCGCCAAAACATCCTACATGGGCTGTCCCTATAATAAACTCATTTCTAATCTTGTCCATTCTCGTCACTCCCAACGAAAACCTTAAAATCTTCAGCTCTGCTACCTCCAGCTCTGCCTCCTGTCTTTTACTCAATGCCACTGTCTCTAATCCATACAACATTGCAGGTCTCACCACAGTCCTATAAACTTTCCCTTTCACTCTTGCAGATACCCTACTATCAGAAATCACTCCTGTCACTCTTCTCCACCCACTCCACCCTGCCTGCACCCTTTTCTTTACTTCCCTAACACACCCTCCATTACTTTGCACTGTTGACCCCAGGTACCTGAACTCCTCCACCTTCTCCACCTCTTCTCCCTGTAACCGCACCACTCCACTTCCCTCCCTCTCATTCACACACATGTACTCTGTCTTACTCATAATGACTTTCATTCCCCTTCTCTCCAACACGTACCTCCACCTCTACAGGCTCTTTTCAACCTGCTCATTACTCTCACCACAAATCCACAATATCATCTGCAAACATCATAGTCCAGGGAGACTCCTGTCTGACCTCGTCTGTCAACCGGTCCATCACCACTGCAAACAGGAAAGGGCTCAGGGCCGATCCTTGATGCAGTCCAACTTTCACCCTGAACCAGTCTGTTGTTCCTACTGCACACTTCACTGCTGTCACACTGTCCTCATAAATGTCCTGCACCCCCCTCACATACTTCTCTGACACACCTGACTTCCTCATACAATACCACAACTCCTCTCTTAGCACTCTGTCGTACGCTTTCTCTAAATCCACAAATACACAATGCAATTCCCTCCGACCTTCTCTGTACTTCTCCATCAACATTCTCAAAGCAAATAATGCTTCTGTGGTGTTTTTCCTCGGCATGAAACCATACTGTTGCTTACAGATGGTCACCTCTTCTCTCAGCCTGGCTTCCACTACTCTTTCCCATAACTTCATGGTGTGACTGATCAGCTTAATTTCCCTGTAGTTACTGCAGGTCTGCACATCTCCCTTATGCTTAAAGATCGGTACCAGCACACTCCTTCTCCATTCCTCAGGCATCTTCTCACCTTCCAGAATCCTGTTAAACAATCTGGTTAAAAACTCCACTGCCATCTCTCCTAAACATCTCCATGCTTCTATCGGTATGTCATCTGATCCAACCGACTTTCCACTCTTCATCCTCTTAATCACTGCTCTCACTTCCTCTTTACTAATCCTATCCACATCCTGCTTTACCAACTCCACATCATCCAACCTTCTCTCTCATTGATTTTCCTCATTCATTAGCTGCTCAAAATACTCCCTCCACCTTCTCAACACACTCTCCTCACTAGTCAACACATTTCCCTCTCCATCCTTTACTGCTCTAACTTGCAGTACATCCTTCCCAGCTCGGTCCCTCTGCCTGGCCAATCGGTACAAATCCTTTTCTCCTTCCTTAGTGTCCAACCTCTCATACAGCTCCTCATATGCCTTTTCCTTGGCCTTCGCCACATCCCTCTTTACCTGCTGCCGCATCTCCTTGTACTCCTGCCCACTTTTCTCATCACTCTGTCGATCCCACTTCTGTTTTGCCAACCTCTTTCCCCTTATGCTCTCCTGCACTTTCTCATTCCACCACCATGTCTCTTTGTCTTCCTTTCTATTTCCAGATGTCACACCAAGTACTTTTCTAGCTGCCTCCCTCATCACTACTGCAGTAGTTACCCAATCATCCAGCACCTCTTCACCACCACCGAGCCCCTGTCTGACCTCTACCCTAAATCTCACACAACACTCTTCCTCCTTCAGTTTCCACCATCTTAATATTCTTTCAGTCCTCACTCTCCTCCTCTTCTTCTTCGCCTCCAAAACCATCCTACAGACCACCATCCGATGCTGTCTAGCTACACTGTCCCCTGCCAACACCTTAGTCTCCAATCTCCTTCAGGTTGCATCTCCTGCATAGCACATAGTCCACCTGTGTGCACCTTTCCCCACTCTTATAGGTCACCTTATGATCATCCTTCTTCTTAAAATACATATTCACCACTGCCATTTTCATCCTTCCATCTACCACCATCTGCCCTTCTACATTCCTTTCCTTAAAACCATACCTACTATCACCTCCTAATCACCTCTGTTTCCTTCACCTACATGTCCATTAAAGTCTGCCCCGATCACCAATTGTTCTTTCCTATGCACACCATCTACCACTTCATCTAATTCACTCCAGAATCTTTCCTTCTCCTCCATCTCACAGCCAACTTGTGGAGCATAGGCACTGATGACATTTATCATCATCCCTTCAACTTCCAGCTTCACGATCATCACCCTATCAGAAACTCTTTTCACCTCCACTACACTCTTACTGTACTCTTCCTTCAGAATCACCCCTGCACCATTTCTCTTTCCATCCACACCATGATAAAACAGTTTAAATCCACCTCCAATGTTCCTGGCCTTACTCCCTTTCCACTTGGTCTCCTAACCACACAGCATATCTACCTTTCTCCTCTCCATCATATCAGCTATTCCTTTACCAGTCAGAGTACCAACATTTAAAGTACCAACCCGAACCTCCACTCTCCTACACTTCTCCTTTTCCTGCTGTCTCTGTAGACGTCTTCTGCTGTAGACGGTGGTGTGGGTGTGGGTGTGGAGGGGGGTAGAGGTGAAAAGCGGAGGTGGAGGGAAAACTCGTTTTTTACTATTACTCCTGTACACTATGTATCCCTAAACTTTAAAATGGTTACTTTTTCTTCTTTGCTTATCTTAATTTTCATCACAGTCTTCGCTTACAATCAATTTATGGCACTTATAATTAATGTTGTGTACAGCCACACTGGAAGTTGCTTCTGTGATACTTGTCTGTTTACTGCCCACCTTGGGGAGAGAGTAAACCCACCACATGCTTCTTTGCAGTTGGCCTGTACACCACCACAAATTGAAATTTCTGAAGTACCTATAAGTAATACATGTTTTGACATTCCTTATGCAGTGGAATCATTGGAGAAGGGCAGATAAAGGTTAAAGGAGTCCCTGTAGGTAGCATTAGAGGATGAGGACCAGCAGTTGATGGCCAAACTTAACCAAAAGCTGGACCCTCCTCCCCCTCCATCACCTGCAACAAAACAGCCTCAGCCATCTGTTCGATGTATCAGTCTACAGAACAAAAGAGAAATGGAAATAGGAAAAAATAACAATGGGCAACCACCAAAAATCATTTTTGGTTTGATTAACCATGTATGTGTTTAGTGTATTAAAATGCAGTGATACTTTTTTTTGTGTGTTTATGTGTGTTTCAATGTTTAAAGTAAAAAAAAATGTTTAATCTCTTAGTAGGAGATTTATTGTTGCAGTGGTGTCCAGTTAATATCTTGGAAGAGATTTCACAAGCACATTCTCTGTATGCTCTGTCGTAAGTCCAAGAAACCAAGAAATGTGTAGCTACTTGATCCTGTAGATAGGTAAAAAAAAAAAAAGGGGAGAGATTTTTGTGTCTGAACAATTAAGGAGTGCAAAATACTTAATGATTACGTAATGCTAAAAATGTATCTTATCTTTTGTGAAGTACAACGTTTTATAAAAAAAAAAAAATCAGGTAGTGCATGAAACATTTGAACATTGTAAAGCCTAGTTCAACAGTAACCAACCAAATTTAGCCAGAGGATTTAGAATATTGGGAAACACAACTGCCATGTTTACACAGCCCCAACAGACACCAATAAACCTTTTTTAATACATTCAGACTGGTTTAAAAATGGGATCCTTTAATCACATTCAAAATGTTACTATTATTAATATCTTTTCATATTTAGTTGTAGGTGAAGCCTTCAAGAGATAACCTGAGAGGTAATATGAGACATAGTTTATGCACTGAACTGCAGAAAGATAATGTACAATGCTTACAAATTCTTTGTAGGTTTGCCCCGAAGCAGTTTTAACACCTACTTTGGTTGGTGACAACAATCAATTAGAGGCAATTCATCAATTAAATTCCTAATGGATACACTTCACTTTTGACAACATTTAATAATCTTTACTTCTTTTAAATCTCAAATAAAAAGAATTCTAGCTAGCTTTTAGAATTCTAAAAGTAATGTCTTTGGATTATTTGTTCACAGGGGGATCTTTTTGTATACTTAACTGTTTGTTTTGGACATTTATCAGGATTTCAGAGAAAGACACCTTACTATAAGGTAGGTGATTAGCCTTGACCTTTAGTAAGCCATATATTGTGAACAATATTTTTCACAAATGTAATTTCTAAACATTTGTTGCAGCTTTTTACTTCTTATTTACAACTCTGCTTCTTACTTACAGTTCACATACAAACCTGATTAAGACCAAAACACAAGAGTAGATGATCCTGACTAGCAGTATAAAACACACACACACACACACACACACACACACACACACAAATAAAATGTAAAAAATACACATAATTACCTTTCTGCAAAGAGCACGTGGGTATTTTTGCTTCAGTGGCTGCTTGTGTATAATTATGCGAACTGTCAGGTCCAGTGGTGCTGAACAAGGCCAAATCTTTCAGCACACAGTATCTGATAGTTTAATTCTAAAACTACACAGTGTTTAATGATGCATGCAATATAAATGCATATAATGTGATTAGAAAGCAATGTAATTCATAAGCAAGTAATGCGTAAGTGCTATCAGGTAGTAATACACAGTAATCAGTTAAAATGTTTCTATTGTTCACCTACAAAAATGTTACTTTGTTATCAGTCATTCGCTGTTATGCTATTCCAAAACCATATGACTTTCTGTCTTTCTGTCAAAAGGCATATCTGCACACCATTCAGCACTAATATGACCTAGTCTCAAAACTTAAAAATTTACCCTTTTTGTTTCACAGTCTGACAATTTTAATTAATGGAAAAACTATACACATATATACTTTCTACTGCTACTGCTACTTTCGAGTCAGATATCCCCTCTTGCCAGGGGATGGGGGAGATTTCATGTATTCATTGTACTGTGTACTCCTTTTGCCCATTTGTTCTCAACCTCTGCTTCTGTAAAAGGCAAATATTAAGTAAACTAAGTTTATAAAATCAAAGGTGATACAGTAAATGCATAACAGTCTCTGTTTTCATTATGCTTCTATTCTCATTATGTTTCTTTTTTTATTCTTTATGTTTTCATTATGTATCCCCCAGTAGGTAATGTAAAAATGCTTACTAGAAATAGCTATAAATATCAGCAGAAGCAAGCTACCAAGTGTAAGGTAAACCTAGTTAACATTACTTTGTAACAGGGTGAGTTTAGAAGCTGTGATGGAGATCCATTCATATAAAAGTGACCTGCTTAGTATCTGCTTGGGTCCCAACCTAAAAGCAATCAACAGACAACATTACCCTTCTCTGACTTTATTTAACAATGTTCAGTCAAAGAGCTCTGTCTACAGAAAAATGTGGCAAATAATGCTAGGTGTGTTGCTCACGGAAGAGCTCAAGCTTATTATGTATGCTTTAAATTTTTCACACCAACAGAATAATTCTATTCTCTAAATGAGAAATAGTTGCATGGTATGGTGCTTGAATGTATGTTTTTTTAATGCATGTCTTTAGCAGACAGGTTGTTGATTAATCTGTTTACAAATCTTTAAAACTCATTTTGTGGAAAACCCCTGTAACTGCATGTAACCTCCAAGTCTTCAGATGATCCTGCTGGTTAGGATGACAAGTATGCACCATCCAGAAAAATACATACTGTAGAATTTGCTGTGTCTGGTAAATCATTTCTATACAAACTCAAATCACTGAATTAAGGTATGAAAACACAATCAACACAATCAACCCTGAGGAGCAGTGGTGGCTCCAGCGGTTAAGGCGCTGGGTTACCGATCGGAAGGTCGGGGGTTCAAGCCCCGGTATCGCCAAGCTGCCACTCTTGGGCCCTTGAGCAAGGCCCTTAACCCTCTATGCTTCAGGGGACCCTTACGAGAAAATCAAGGACCGTGACGTCGGAGCGACGTGGGGCCGCCTTCCCGTGGGCTCACCACCTGCAGGAGGGACCGTAAGGGACCGGTGCTGAGAGGATTGGGCAGCAGTCGAAGGCGGGGGCCTTGACAGCCCGATCCCTGGACACAGAGAAGTGTCTGGGGAATCTGCTTAGACTGCTGCCCCCGCGACCCGAATTACGGATAAGCGGGAGAAGATGAAATGAAATGAAACACAATCAACCAATATCCCTGTGACATTTGAACAGTAACATTATACAATCTGTAATTTAGCATGCTGAAAGGTAGCATCAAATCTGAGTGGGCTGAGGTGAGGACAAATGTCCTTCCAGCCTGGAATCACAGAGCAGAAATTTCATCAACTGAATGGATCTTATTCAAAGGTAAGAAAAATTACTTCCCCATATGTACTGTCCCTCATGTATGTGCTGAGATAAAACGTGCTAAAGTGTATGCAGATTGGGAAAATGGGAAATGAGAGGAGTAAGCAAAGGACACAGTCAAAAACAAGCAAAATGAATATCACAAAAAAATGAAGAGGACTATTTAGTAGCCTTTGACGATTAATACAGATTCTTTGCATAGGAAAGACAACTCTGAATAAATTTAGCAGCCATATACTGTAAACTCTAAGCCATATTTGCCAGATTTAGTATGCTTGGATGGGTAATTTCAGATAATACACACAATACAAATCACTTGAATCTAAAGATTTTTCTAAAGAGGTTTGTTTGGCATCTCGTTCACACTATACAGAAAGCAATGGAATTGAAGGACAGACCACACTTAACAAATCAAAAGCTGAAACAATTACTTTTTTCAGGAGCCTGTTAGAACACAGGTAAAGTATGCCTTTTATGGCAAAATGTGGAGTTTTAAAACCGACAGAACATATGTCTAGGTAACATTTTATTTTATTTTAGAGTATTTAATTTTAGAGTCTCTGTCACTAAAGTGTGAGGGATTATTGGTAAAAAAGTGTTTAAAAAAGTGTAAAAAGTTTACTTTACTTGTCACCTTGCCATTTGATCCCAAAATGTGCCAAACTGGTCTTAATGCTAAATGATAAATGCTTAATGATAATTGAAAATGATGAGTTCAGTTCTCTTCACTTGCCTTCAGATACAGTGCTGTGCAAATCCTTTTTAAATACTAGTTTGTTTTTTTATCAATTTACAAAATGGAAAGTAAATGAAAAAAAAAAATATATAAAAAAAAATATCAAAATCACAAAAATATTTGGTGAGAACTCCCTCTGCTGGCAAAACAGCATAAATTGATCTAGGTACACTTGCACACAGTTTTTAAGGAATTTGGCAAGGTAGGTTGCTCCAAATATATTTGAGAACTAACCACAGATATTTTGTGGATGTAGGCTCAGATCCTGCTGTCTCTTCCTGTTAACCCAGACAGACTCAATGATGTTGAAATCAGGGCTCTGTGGGGGCCAAATCATCACTTCCAGGACTCCTGGTTCTTCTTTTAATTCCTAATAGCATTGGCTGTATGTTTGATGTCATTGTTCTGCTGGGTCATTGTCTGCCTGTATTTCTCAGCATTCTGGACACCTAATTATGACCAAATCTTAACTCCATTTACAAAAATGCAGCCCCAAACTTGCAAGGATACTCCACCATGCTTCACTCTCATAGCCCTTCAGTAAAAAACTGCCTGCTACTACAGGCAAATAATAAAAATTTTGACTCGTCATTCCAGAGCACCTGCTGCCATTCTTCTGCATTCCAGTTTCTATGTTTTCCTGCATAGTTAAGTCACTTAGCCTTGTTTCCATGTTGGAGGTATGTCTTTCTGGCTGGAATTCTTAAATGGAGACCACTTCAGGGTAGACTTCTCTGGACAGTAGATGGATGGAGTCCCACTGGTTTCTGTCAGTTCTTTGCTGAACCAACTTTATCTTTCAACAAGATGCATGAAAAAGTATTTTAGTTTAATGTTTAAAGAAACTAACTGTCCTATTGCCAAGAGTGTGTAAAGCTCTTATTCATGTTAAGGGAGAATTTTTCATTAAAAATAAAGATGAATATTTGTACATTTATATGCAACCAAAGTTGGGAAAATGTAAAATGTAAATAATAAACAGAATGCAGGGATTTGCAAATCAAAACAGTAGAACATATCAAATGTTTAAAACAATAGAATAGAAAAATATGAGAAAAGAATAAGGTAATTTTGAATATTACTGCTGCAAAAATGTTGGGACAAGGCCATTTTTACCACTGTGTAGTATCTTCTTTTCTTTTAACAACAGTCTGTATATGTCTGGGAACCAGGGAGACCAATTGCTACAGTTTTAGAATAAATATGATGTTTTGAGAGACGATTCTAGCTGCTTAACTGTGCTGGGCCTTCTTTGTTGTATTTTTTGTTTTATGATCTGGCAAATTTCAATTTCAATTGGTGAAAGGTCTTGACTGCAGGCACCTGGACTCTTATACTATGAAGCCATGCTATTTTAATAGATGCAGTGTGTGATTTAGCATTGTCTTGAAGAAATATACAAGGTCTTCTCTAAAAAAGACATCTGGATGGATAATATGTTGCTCTAAACCTGTATAAACCTTTCAAAATTGATGGGGCCTTTCTTTGTGCACCTGAATTCAACACACACTCATTACTCTCAATCCATTCCACCACTCATATTATATTTATATTAAATCATATTATACTGTTTACATGCTGTTCTGCACCTCTTGACTGTTGCTCTTGCTGTTTTGCACAACATTATGTTTATGTTTACATATATACTCTTGTATACAGTTCTCTTTTGTACATTGTACTGTATAACATATTATATAGTAGGTTTACTGGTTGGTGCTATTATGTGTTTTGTGTATCTGTCCCACACCTGTGTTGTCTGTCTGCACTGTTTTTTTGGGTTCTGAAGGAACGTTGTCTCATTTCACTGTGACCTGCATTAGCTATATATGGTTGAAGCTTCTTTACTTGACTTGACTTGACTTGAGATGTCAAAGCTGCCCATTCCATAGGGACTAATGCAAAATCAGAACATTTAAGTATACAAGTTGAGTCTAGTGTAAAATAAAGTGTAAATGACACAGGGAATAAATATTGAACACACTTTATTTAATACTTTGTAGAAAAGCCTTTGTTGGTGATTACAGCTTCTAGACGAATTTTGTATGGAGAGACCAGTCTTCTGCATTGCTCAGGAGTGATTCTGGCCCATTCTTCCACACAAATGGTCTTTAAATCTTGAAGGGTTCTTGGGCCTCTTTTAAGAACTTTGATCTTTAGTTCTCTCCATAGATTTTCTATGGGATTTAGGTCAGGTGATTGACTGGGCCAATCAACCAACTTGATTTTCTTTCTTTGAAACCACTTCATTGTTTTCTTGGCCTTGTGTTTGGGATCATTGTCTTGCTGAAATGTCCACCTGCTTTTCATTTTCAGCTTTCTGGAAGATGGCAGCAGATTTTTATCCAGAATGTCCCAGTACATTTCTCCATTCATCCTGCCTTTAATAATATGAAGTCTGCCAGTACCCCTTGCTAAAAAGCAGCCCCAAACCATGATGCTTCCACCCCCAAACTTAACTGTTGGTACGGTGTTCTTGGGGTGGTGGGCAGTGCCATTTCTTCTCCAAACATGGTGTGTAGAATGACTGCCAAAAAGTAAAATTTTACCATACTATAGTCTCCCAATAATCCACAGACTTCTCCAAATGCTCTTTCGCAAACTTTAACCGAGCCTCAACATGCTTTTTGTTCAGCAATGGAGTCTTGCATGGTGACCGTGCATGGATGCCATGGCGGTTCAGTGCATTGCTTATAGTTTTCTTTAAAACAACAGTATCTGCTAATGCAAGATCTTCCTGAAGTTCTGCCCGAGTGGTTCTTGGCTCTTGGCGAACTCTCCTGATTATTCTTTGGACTCCTCAGACAGGGATCTTACGCGGAGCACCTGATCGTGGCCGGTTTATGGTGAACTGATGCTCTATCCATTTCCGGATAATGGCCCCCACAGTGCTCACAGGAACATTCAGCATTCTGGAAATGCGCCTATAACCATTTCCATCAAAATGCTTTTCAACGATAAGATTACGAAGATCTTGAGAGAGTTCTTTGCTTTTACCCATCATGAAGTCTTTTCTGTGTGCCTCCTGGGTAATGAGAAGCCTTTATAGGCTATCAATGAGGGCTAAAGCAGCTGATATCAATTAGTACTGATAGGAGGCAGGGTTTCTCTCTCAATAGTGACAGATTTCAGGTGATCTCCTGGCTTTCTATGCCATTTTGCACCTTGTTATCTTAATGTGTTCAATACTTATTCCCTGTGTCATTTCACTTTATTTATTATGACTTAACTTGTATATTTAAATGTTCTGATTTCTTTGTATGAATTCAATATTTGGCTTAATGGCTACATCTGGTGGACATTTTGTGTCAAAATAAAAATGTAAATTGTCTGTAAAATGAAATATATATATATATAATTAAGAATTGATTATATATAATTAAGAATTGATCATTTATTTCAATTTCATTTCTATTTAATTTAAATAGATAGATAGATAGATAGATAGATAGATAGATAGATAGATAGATAGATAGATAGATAGATAGATAGATAGATAGATAGATAGATAGATAGATAGATAGATAGATAGATAGATAGATGATTCGCTGTGGCGACCCCTAATGAAAGAAGCCGAAAGAAGAAGAAGAGACTCTGCTAATTTCAAAGTTTAGATGCCCCTTGTCAAAGATTAATCATTGGACAAAAATAAATAAATAACCAGTGGTATTTTGCTTCTAAAATATGTTTTGTTCTTCTGGTATAATACTAGGTTAATTATTTTCTATATAAATGTTCATAACGGCACATTTATAATAACTTCTACTACTACTACTGCTACTACTAATAATAAAAATAACAATAATAAAAAGTATAACCTTCTCTTTATTATTCCACATTAATTACACATGTTTACATCAATTTCATATAATTCAATTTAATGGTTGAATATTATAACAGGGATTTAGGGATAGTGTGTTGTGGTGAAACATAGGTGATATAATAACATCACCTACAAAAACAACCAATAACAATACCTAAAATATTTACTTGTTTAGTTTGGCCCAAAATATAGATGTCCTATAGTTTAATGAAACAATAAATTAAAAGCATATCATCGAAGTCAACACCTGGTGTACCCTTCCAATGACCAGTCCGAGTATTTGCCCTTAAATTCTTTTAAACTTTGTGCTGGAAAAGAAATATAATGCCCTGTACTACCCAGTGGCCATTTTTAGACAAATGTATGTGTATTAAGTTGCCATGTTTTTCTTCAGGTCATGACAGTAAGCATACTATGACTTGATGTTGAATAAATGCCTTTAAATTCTTTAAGAGTCTAAAAAAATTTAATAAGTCCTATCCACACCATCCTTAACTGTATCCTTAACTGTAAAGTCCTAAAAAAAAATAACCTGAGGAAATACAAAATGCAGTTTTTAAATGATGATTTCATTTAATAAGGGAAAAGACTGTCCAACCCTTTATGGCCCTATGTGAAAAGGTAATTGCCCCCTAAACATAATAACTGATTGTGGCACCCTTAGCAGCAACAACTGCAATTAAGCATTGGCGATAACTGGCATTGAGTCTTGTACATCGCTCTTGAGGAGTTTTGGCCTACTCTTTTTTGTTTTAATTCAGCTACATTGGACTGTTTAAGGTCTTGCCACAGATTTAAGACATAAATCGAATTTAAGTTCGGACTTTGACTAGGCCACTCCAAAACCATCTTTTATTTTTGTAGTTAAACTTGCTGTGTTTCAGATCATTGTCCTGCTACATATCAAGTACACTTACACTTGATGTCATGAACTGTTGGCCGGACATTCTCCTTAAAGGATTTTCTGGTACGGTGCCGAATTCATGGTTCCATTAGTTAAGGAAAGTTGTCCAGGTCCTAAAGCTACAAGGCAGCCCCAGACCATCACACTACCACCAACATGTTTGACTGTTGGTATTATGTTCTTTTTTTTAAATGCTGTGTTACTTTTACAGCAGATGTAATGGGATGCACACCTTCTGAAAAGTTAAAGATTTGTCTCATCAGTCTACAGAATATTTGTCCAAAATTCTTGGGAATAATCAAGATGATTTTTTATTTTTGTCTTTTTATTGTGTTTATTTCTTTCCTGTGTTCTTTTTAGTCAGCAGTGGCTTTCACCTTGGTACTCTCCATGGATGCCATTTTTGTCTCCATTTTTGCCACATTTTGGGGGTGGATGTATTGATGTATTTTGCCTCTCTCCTGCCTGTTGGAATGACTTTCCAAGTCATTCTTATCCTTTTTTTTCCCCCAGGGTCAGCATTAACTTCTTGCTCTGTACTGTCTCTGTCTTTCTGCAGCAGTCTGTGCCACAATGTAAATATTAATATGAACCAATCTGAAAACTTGATCAGCCTCATCCATACATATACATACATGGTGAGGGCATATAATGTTTAATTATAATAGTAGTTGCAGAATCTTGAAAGTTGGAATTTGGATGAAACACACTCAGCATATATATTTAGCATGCTCTTCCTCTTGGCTCCCCTGTCACAAACAGAAACACTAGCCAGTCAGGGGGGTGAATGGGGCAGATAGTACATGAGCCACCCCAAAAGGCTGCTAATTGAACAGCACACAGATTGTAGGTTATATGGTTATATTAGATTATATTAGATTAGATACAGGAATGAGGGTGATTAATGTACAGAGGTGCAGTTGGTAATAATATATGATATATATAGTTATATACAATATACAATACATTGTTCCAGGATTATGCATAGACAGACACGTCAGAAGATAAAATACTCAAATGACATGATATGTACAAGTATTAATGTACAGTATGTATGATACAGAGTATAGATATGGGTAAAATGTACAGTATTGCAAATGTCCACTACACCTTTCTTTTTGCACCATCCTTAACTTAATAAGCAGTGCAAAATACACAGAAAGTGACAATGGGGGATAAAGAGACACTTGTCTTTACTTCTGTAATTACTTACTCCTTTATCTGCACACAGTGTTGAAACATTTGTCTAAATATTAGAATTCTGTTAATATTCTATTAAATGTTTTCCAAGATTATAGCTGAATTTCTGGCATAACTTTTTATTTTAGCCCTATAGGTAAAATCAGAGGTAGAGTGAATTTAAAGTGGATTTGCTTTTTGCTTAGATGGAGGACAGAATTACATTATTACAGAATGCTGCTCTGATTTGGGGCTCTTAAAGCCAAATTCTACGCATTATTCCTGAGAGTGTGCATGGCCTCCCACATCACACTAAAGAGTGCCAGATTTGCTGTGCAAGCTAACATCATTGGACTGAAACAGCTAAACTGAATGACTGATCATCTGCCACTAAAGTACTTTTAGCTGATTAGAGGGTGTCAGCCTCTCTCTGGGACTGTTTCTTATCCACTGATGCATATTTATAATTCCTTGCAGAAATGGTTACAAATCATTCCCCATGTTTCCTTGATTTTATGCTTTGGCACTTTTCTGCTGTACCTACTACAAAATAGGTAAGAATATTATAAAAAAAAAAAAATATGGGAGAGAGTAAAGAAAAGCTTTATTTTTTAAGAATGATACAACATTGCCCTTAATAAACTTTTGCGGAATAGACTTTGAAGCATTTATTTCTTGTATACTTTATTTTTTTTATTTATTTATTTATTTATTTATTTATTTATTTATTTATTTATATTTACATACACATATTTCTTGGGCCTCTGAATCAGAAGCCAGGAAAAGCCAGGTAATTGTTTTAGGATTGAAAATTGGAATACAGATTTGGCAGTTAATTTTGTTATATTTGTTTTATTTATTTTATTTTGCTGACAAAGTGATATGCAGTTAATTTGAAAACTATTTAGACTCCCTTCAGTTTTTTCAATTTTGTTATGTTGTGGCCTGATGCTACAATCTTTTAAATAGATGTTTTTTCCCCCTTATAAATCTACACTCAGTACCCCATAATGATTAAGTTAAAACAGATTTTTTTTTTCTGTAAATTTTTTGATTAAAGAAACTGAAATATCACATGTATATAAGTATTCAGGCTCCTTACTCAATGCTTAGTCAAAGCACTTTTAGCAGCAATTACAGCATTGATTATATTTTTTGGGAAAGATGCAACAAGCTTTGCACACCTGGATTGGGGAATTTTCTAGCATTCTTCATGGCAAGTCCTCTCAAGCTTGGTCAGGTTGGATGAGGACCCTCGTTGGACATCCACTTTCTCTCCAAATATGTTTAAAAGGGTTTAAGTCACGGCTCTTGCTGGGCCACTCCAGGACATTCCCAGAGTTGTGACAGAGTCTGTGGTACAGGTTTTTATTGAGGATATCTCTGTACTTTGCTTCATTCAGCTTTCCTTTAACCTTGACAGTTGCTAAGTGCCTGCTGCAGAATAACACCTGGAATGAATGATGCTGCTACCATCATGCTTCACTGTTGGGATGGTATTGGGCAGGTAATGAGAAGTGCCTGATTTCCTCCAGACATAACATTTAGAAATGAGGCCAAACAGTTTAATCTTGGTTTAATCAGACAAGAGAATCTAGTTTCACATTTCAGGTCCCTGTTGGCAAACTCTTAAGTGGACCTGCAAGGGTTTTGCAATGAGTAGAGGCTTCTGTCTACCCACTCTGCCATAAAGCCCAGATTGGTGGAGGGCTGAAGTGATGGTTGTCCTTATGAAACTTTGTCCCATCTCCACACACGATCTCCTGAGCTCAGTCAGAGTGGCCTCCGTCACCTCTTGTACTAAGGCCATGATTGCTTAGTTTGCCCAGACAACCAGCTATAGGAAGCGTTCTGGTTGTACCACACAATTCTTCCATTTGAGACTTAAGAAGGCCACTTTTGGGATTCTTCAGTTCAGCAGCAATTCTTTGTAGCCTTCCCCAGATCTGTGCTTTGCAGCAATCCTGTTTCTGACCTCATGACTTGGTTTTTGCTCCGATATACATTTTCAATCATGTCTAATCAATAAAACATTTTGCAGGTAAACTCCAGTCAAGGTGTAGAAACAACTCAGCAACAATCATGTGAAATGGGAGGCAAATGCACAGACATTTCTTGAATTCTGTTTTCATTTTGTCATTATGGGTATTGAGTGTAGATTCATGAGAAAATAATCAGTATGAGAGATTGTAATGTCAGGCTGCAACATAACATAATAAATGTGAAGAGGGGGTCTGAATGCAATTACCACAAACCCTTAATCACGGAAGTTGACATGTAGGATGCAGATACACTGTGGTGCTCTCTCAGGGATTTAGAGGAAAACCAAAACTCTAATGGAAAACATAAACTCCTCACAGTCAAACTTGCTTGTAGATGGAAGAATGGAAACACTGGCTCATGGGTGTGATTCACTCCTTACAATCTTCTATCAAACACAAAAACCTAGAACTTCCAAATGGCTAATTTCTATTCCTCAGAAAATTCCACAGTAATATCTGGTTTTAACCTGGTTCCTAGAGTGTCGAATCTGTCAATCCACCTGTATTCACAGAGCAAACTCTAGGCAATGCCAGAAGGATCTCACCCTGAATCATGCTTCTTCATGTCCTCATCTGGAATCCCATTTGATAAATCTATGTTTTGCTCAGGTTATTGGTGAAGACTCATCGCATCATTCTTTACAAGCAACAAGACACCTATTTAATATTATTATTATTATTATTATTATTATTAATATTATTATTATTATTATTATTATTAATAACATATTCTTGATTCCTTCTTGTTTATGTTTTGCCTTGACCATTGATACTTTGTTTGTGTATAGTGTGAGCCAATGCTTGTTTTGATATTTTCTGTCTTTAATAGATTTAAATTTGGATTCAGAACTACTAAAAAAGATTTTCAATATTGTACATCTGAATGCACATGTTGTTTTACTAGGATTTAGTGGAATATGATCAAGATAGAACAATTATCTTGATTATTATCAACATAACAATTATCAACATAGAACAATTCCAATAATACAAAAATACAAGCAATAGATTCCATCTCTAATATTAAAATCTACTTTTTCCACTTTTGGTTGCAAATGTCCCCAGGTAGAAACTCTCAGATATATTCCTATTAATTATTAAAACCACACACACACACCACAGTATTAGTCTGCATGCTGTGTTGTGTGTGCTTTTAGGAGGGCCTTGTATAATGTAGATGTCTAGCTCAACCTGTGATATGTAATAGCTTTATTGATCTTGGGACCATGAGCTCATCCAAGACCCTGTCATCACCCAGTTTGATTGCCTCTGGACTTTGCAGGCTTTCCTCAGGGACCTAATGCACATGATCTGACAAAATGAGCAAGACAAGAATTGTAAATCAGACAGTCACTGGTATAGAGCTTGTTGGACACTTCCTCATTAGTTTTTACTAAATACATTTATAAGAACATATATACATAGCATAAGCAGCTGATCCGATTTGCTGATTAGTTTTTTGGATCTGGGATTGGGTCAAATCTGACTAATATTTATATCAAGGATACAATCACATATTGAAAATACCTAAAATCCTAATACACAAAGCAACACAAAGATGCAGATGTATTGCAGTACACTACACCAGCACTGTATTAAAATAAGGACATCGTTATGTAACATCACTGAACATTTAATGCTTTATTAAATGGCCACTTGGATTTTTATTGGTTATTCTGGCTGATGTGCTTCTTCATTCCAATCTCTCTCTCTCGCTCTCTCTCCCCCAAAAACAGTGTAGCTTATTTTCTACTACATGAAAATAGTAACATGTGCTGCAGCAGACTCAGCAACGCTCTTGTTAAAGATAATACCATTTGTTAGTGCACAAGATCGAGTAAATTTAATCATGTCTTTCTTCCCTTACTTCAAAAGCAATAATTGCACAGAATAGATTAATGGCATTTCTTTTTTCTTTTTTTAAATCTGATGCAGTTGTTGATGTTTTAATTCAGATGCCCTTTTTAAAAACTGGTGCTGACTGAATGTTATGTTATTACTTGGGGTGTGCAGCGATTGCAAAACTTCAACACTCAAGTCAAGTTAAGTCACACTATACATATGTATATATATATATATATATATATATATATATATATATATATATATATATATATATATATATATATATATATATATATATATATATATATACCGGTAACGCGTTACTTTTGACAGTAACTAATACTGTAACACTTTACTATTTTTCAAAATAAAGTAACTTCGTTACTGTTACCGTTACTGTATGGTGCGTTACCCGTTACTTTTTTAAATGAATGAATTTCGGCTGAAGTGTAGCCTACAGTCTAACCTGTTTACAGCAGCGACGCATTGTAGGATTGGTGGATTACCGGATTACCCACTGTGGGCGTGTCTCCGTTTATTCAGGTCTGTGCAGCAGTAATGGCGAGTCGAGAGCAAGACGAGTTTCTCAAAGTGGAAATATGATCATTATTTCACTTTAGTTGACTATAAAGACAAAAACTTTTAAGTAAAATGTAAGATGTGTCTTTCTGGTTTGAAGCTCGTATCTACTGCGATAAACAGCAACTCCAATCTGTCAAAGCTCCTCCAGGAACTCCATGCTTGAAGCTAGAAGCTAACCCGGTGTTCTGTTGTACATTTTTGGTAGTTTTCATACTTCAGCTGTGAAGGGAACATTTTTAAGAGCTCAACACAACAGCTTTTATGATGCAGAAGCCACTTTAGTTTTTGATTCTGAATATATTATTCAGCTTGTTTTGTTATTTATTTCAGAAATCCTTGTGATATATTCAGTTTGAGCAGGTCTGACTTCAATAAAATGGTGTTTAAAAATTACTTTGTGTTTAAGTCAGTTTTGGGTTTGTATAGACCATAACGCATAAAAGGGCATTAATGGAAACATTAAAGAACGTTCTTTAAAAAAGTAAGTTACTTTTAACAGTAACGCATTACTTTTTGGTGTAAGTAATCAACAATGTAACTAAGTTACTTTTTGAATGAAGTAACGAGTAACTCTAACTAGATACTATTTTTCAGTAACTAGCACAACACTGTATATATACAGTATATATATATATATATATATATATATATATATATATATATATATATATATATATATATATATATATATATATATATATATATATATATACTGTATATATATATATATATATATATATATATATATAAACTACTCTACGGTGGCCGAGAAGTGCACATTAACAAATTGGAAAAAAAATTAGAAAACAAAAACAAATCTGAAAACATAAAAACAAATTCAAGAACAAAATAACAAATCCGAAAGCAAAATAACAAATGCAAAAACAAATTAACAAATCCGAAATCACATTAACAAATCCGAGGTAGGTATAGTTTGTGAATGGAGCACTTAGCGATCATTGAACACCTAACCTGGTGTTTTTTAATTTGCTAATTTGTTTTCCGATTTGGTAAAGTGTTTTGCACTTCTCAGCCACCGTATATATAACTGATGCAGTACACAGTTAAATGAAACAACGTTTCTCAAGAACCCTGGTATTACAAAAAATAACATAGAACTACATCACACAACATAGAGCTACATAACAGAAAACAGAGCTATGGACTCGCCACATTAAGTGCATCATGTGCAGCCCAGTGCAAACAGTGCAAGACAAAAGACAGTTTTGTAAATTTGCAAAGATTTCAAACAATGTCATTATGGGGTACTGTTTTATTGTTATGAATTTTATTTGTTTTGGAATAAGGCTGTAACATTACAAAATGTGGAGAAAGTGAAACGCTTTAAATACTTTCCGGATGCACTGTACACACACAGTATGCTGACTGATAATGTGTGCAGTTTACACTTGTCTAGCCCCATGAAAATGTGAAAAAGTGTCTGTCTCAACAGCATGGAGATGGAGCATGTGCATTCCCAGGTGTCTGAGCCAGCCATATGTGCCAGTATTGAGTCAATTTCTGGACCAGACTCACAATTCTATGATGTGATCTTTTGGGTCACACTAGTAGAAAAGCATACTGCTGTAGATTGATCAGTCATTTATCAGAACACCTTCTTTATCTGCCCTATTTGCCAAAGACTCACTGACATTATTAATTAATTATTGAAAATTATTAACTGGAGTAATCAATCCACTAATGTGAAAGCTAATGTCACATCAACTCAAGTGCAATAGTGATGGCTCCCTTTCAGATGCACTAAAGTGCAGAAGTACTTGACAGCAAGGAAGAACACACGTCCTTCCAAGGACCAGATATTTTGTCTCTCCATGGCTAACGTCAGGAAAGCTCTAAGCAAAGTCAAACCCAAGGAAAGCAACAAGACCAGACAATATTCCTGGCAGAGTGCTCAGACGATGTGTAGACCAGCTGGCAGATGTTCTTGCTGACATCTTTAACATCTCTCTGAGCAGTTCTGTTGTTCCAGCATGCTTCAAGACCACCACCACCATCTTTCCCATGCCGAAGAAGTCCTCTGTGTCTTGCCTCAAATAATACCGTCCTGCCGCACTCACACTTATCATTATAAGGCACATCAAGACCCTGCTGCCCCCTCACTGGTCCCACTGCAGTTTGCTAATCATCCTAACCTCTCCACAGATGATGTCATTTCCACCGCACACCACCTGGCCCTCATTCATTTGAAAAACAAGGACACTTTTGAATGTTGGTCATAGTATTTAGATCAGTACACCATTTTTCATCAGTATCTGATCGGAAAGCTGAGCCTGTTGGGCCTGGACATCTCTTTTTTTTTACCAGTATTCACCACCATCATTACAATGTTTTGGAACATACACCATTACACTACAGCGGATAGTGAGGATGGCTGAAAGATCATTGGGATCGCTCTTCACTCCATCATGGATATTTACAAAACATGCTACATCTGCAAAGCCAACAGCATTATGGCTGATAACAGTCACCCCTCATACGCACTCCTTACTCTCCTGCTGCTTAGAAAAAGGTACTAAAGCATTTGAGCCCTCAAGTAAAGACTGTGTAACAGTTCATTTCCGTATGCCATTCAACTACTTTATACAAACAGACTGGACTGGCAGGGACTGTGTTTTATGTTTTTTTATTTATGTTGTCTAATGTAACACATTGGCTTGGGGGAAAATTGTTTTGTTTCACTGTATATTTTTACTGTCTGTGGTTGGAATGACAAAAATGTTTATTTTTTTTACCTTTACTTAATATCACCTTTATCTTTTATTTATTAAATTATTATTAGAATATTATGCTTAGTGTAACTGCAATTGAAATTGATGAAGTGACTTGTTTCAACTATCAAGTCAAAACTTTATTAAATCTATCCAGAATATTTACAAATACGCAGAAAGTTTCTGTTTTAAGCATGGATTGATTCGGTAAATACAGACTTGTGCATTAGCTGTGTGACTCAAACACGATCTTATTGATGAACTCAAAGTTTGCCTGGAGATTCTGGCCTGCCTTCTGTCAGCTGGCACAGGGCCACTTGTATTGATTTCTGCTGAAGCCCCAAGTAACCAAACCCACAGATTTTCAGCCTTTCTTTAAGATTGCATGTCCCATCTTCCTATCACCTACACTAAAAAAAAAATCTGGTAAATTTAAAGTAAAAAATCAACCTGCCAGCTCTGGTTGCTAGAGCATTACTTTTCTTTCGACTTCTCCCATTAGGGGTCGCCCCAGCGGACCATCCGCATGTTTGATTTGGCACATGTTTTTACGCTGGATGCCCTTTCTAACGCAACCCTCCCCATTTATCTGGGTTTGGGACCAGCACTAAGGCTTGTGCAACCCTAAAGGCTGGGGTTGGTTCCCTGACCGGGGATCAAACCCAGGCCGCAGCGGTGAGAGCGCCGCATCCTAACCACTAGACCCCCAGGGAACCTTGCTAGAGCATTACTTATAATGTATAATAAAAACCTTTTTATTGTGATCCATTTAAACAGTTTCCTGACAATGTATTTTAAAATGAAAACTATTGTTTATTTACAGTAATGTATTGTTTTAAAAACAGCACAGGTCAGATATTAGATGTAACACAACCCTTTTTGCTTTTATAGTATTACAGCTATACACTCACCATCAACTTTATTAGGAACACCATCACACCTGCACATTTATTCTTATTGCAGCAGTGCATTGCAACAAAACATGTAGATTAAGGCCTTCAGTTAAAGTTCACATCAAATATCAGAATGTTAAAAAAGTGATCTCTGTGACTTTATGATCATGGCATAGATTTTGTTTATTATTTTATTGCTAATGGTAAACTGTCATGCTACTATGCAGTACAGTATATTTTCTAATAAGTAGTATTATAATAGCATACTTCTGCTATAAGTAACAAATTGAGTCTCAACCAAAAGAACAGCAAAACAAATAAGAATAAAGAAGAGAAAATTAAATGAAATGAAACTTGAATTCAAATACACACACAAGAATGACTGAGAGCATAACAATTTCATTGAATTACGCAATATACATTTCATATAAGTTTACAAATTCAGAAACAGAATAACAGACATAGGAAGCCCAGCAGTGATACCACAGGCCACCTGCTGTGACTATCAGCTTAGACTGTCACGGACATATCAGGATGCTTTTGGAGCAGGAGCAGTCTATAACACAAAAACCTCAGACAGGGCAACACACTCTATGGAATGAACACAACCACTCTGCATGTCCACCACTGCTGCATATTAGAGAATGAATTAAACAGCTACAATCTCACTGTTCAAGATCTTAGTTTTTATAACAGACAGTTAAAACAGCTTTCAAATTCACTGACCTGATTTCTTGCACCCAGGTCATGTTCTGTTCCATCTGCCCTATTGGAAATACCTTCACAAGATAAATGCAAACACATCTTTTCTTAAAAACAGCTTCAGGATTCTTAAAAGCGAAGAATACTGACCATATCCATGTCATCACTCTCCTTATACTGCACTTTATTATACTCGTGTATCTGATTCAATGGTGTATGATAATTTATTTCAGATACTTCAAAATTCATATTTAAATATATCATGTTGAAACGTATGAGTTTGTGTAGTATCTGCCCCCCTATCTCTTTCTGACTGCCTACCATGTTTATAATGTTAAAATTGTTATTTTTTTATTGTATTATTTTTACTAGTAAAGTACATTTGGAATTAAGCACGACCCTGTTTGTGAACAGCATTTAGAGATATTATTTATTTGTTATTTTTTCTCAATAATTTATTACCAGTTTATTGCTAATATGTTTATACATTTTTGCACTGTGTTGGTAGGAGTGTGCAGCATTCCATTATTATTATTATTATTATTATTATTATTATTATTATTATTATTATTATTATTATTATTATTGTTATTATTATTATTATTATTATTATTATTATTATTATTTATTTTTTTTAATAATTATTTTGCCAATAATCATTCATAACATCAGTTTATTCTTTAACTTTGATCAAAAATTAAAACTAGAATTCTATTAGAGTGCTCGGTGTCGACCTATTAAACATAGCCAGTTTATGGAAATATACTTTTACTTTTTAAAATGCCTAATAAATTCTATATGACTTTTCCAAGCAAATATAAGCTATTAGATATTAATTAGGGCAAAAAAAAAGTAATTACAAGAATAAATGATACAAACTAACACAGAGGTATATTTGTGAACTAAGTCTTAAACTGTAATAATAATAATTTTCTCTCCCTTTTTCCCCTCCCTTTCTGTCTCTCTTTTTCTCTCTTTTTCTCTCTCTCTCTCTCTCTCTCTCTCTCTCTCTCTCTCTCTCTCTCTCTCTCTCTCTTGTCAAACATCCTCCCGAGGTACAGAGACCAGTGTTCCTGTCCCGCTTCTCTCCTCGTATCTGCCCGCATATCTGGATGAGGTTCTCTTTGATTGTAGGATTTATGGACAGATTTGGACTGTACTTAATGTCAACCGTCTATTACAATGGTTTAAGACTACAGGTTACATTCAATCACCTTAACAAAGTTTAACTGTAATAAATAGACATTCAGTGCCACCCAGATGAGAATTAATTTCTCTCAAGGTTTCTTCTTTATGGCAAATTTTTTTTCTTGCCACAGTCACCACCGGCTTGCCCATTAGGGACAAACTTACAATTATAGAGAACAATCTTATTCATGTTTTGTTATCAAAATATCTGTGAAAAGCTGCAGCTGTGTAAAGACAATGTCCATTGTTAAAAGTGCTATAAAAATCAAAATGAATTTAATTAATTTGTAATTATTGAATGTGTGTATGGCTCTATGAATGGTTGGTATTTCTCTTTTTTGCCATTTAGCAAAATGTTCTTTAATCAAGCTTGAGGACATTACTGGTCGCCACCGGCTTGCTCATCAGGGACAAACTTACTTATAAAGAACATATTCACTTTTAATCACCACATTATCTGTGTAAATCTGCTTTTAGACAATGTTCATTGTTAAAAGCTCTATACAAATAAATATGAATTGAATTGAATTGATTTACTGAGTCCTAGACCAACCAACACTGAACCCTTCAGTGTCTACAGGGGCCATTAGTGTGTTACATTTAAATGATTCATGTATTATAAATTGCCAAGTGACAAACAAACAAGAAACTATAGGAGAATGCAATCATATCCCCTAGATTCTCTGAGGATAAAGTGTATTGGACGGTGGTGTTGAGGGTCTTATCCCAGAGATCCCAGATATACCAGAGATCTCTCGTGTCTGTGTTACCTTCTGGTTCTCCCTTTTAGTTATGCTGCCATAGCGAGTCTTGCCAGTGTCCCCAACTGCACAGTGTTGTTTTATACAACAATAAGGACACATATTAATCCATATCCTTCTCTTTCTGTCACCCTCTTTTCTCTCTCTCTCTCTCTCTCTCTCTCTCTCTCTCTCTCTCTCTCTCTCTCTCTCTCTCTCTCTCTCTCTCTCTCTCTCTCTCGGTCGAGTTAAACTTGCTCCTGAGATTCAGTGACCACTGTTCCTGCCTCTCTTTCCTCCGTGGATCTTCCCACTTCGTCCAGGCCTGCCTCTGGATAGTGTTCTCTTCGACCGGAGGCCACTCTGTGCAGCTTGAGACGGTTTCTCATCTGTTGTAAAAAGTGGCATACAAATAAAATTTAAATGAATTGAATTAAACACCAACTGAGGATTATTAATGTCATTCTTTACCAGGGGAAATTGCATAGGATTTATTGCATTTGCTTTTATTTGTTTGCAGAGGGTTTACATTTGCAGTATTTGACTAATTATATAGTGCCATATTTTTTTTATCTCATTTATACCACAGTTAAGATTTTAAGTCCACAAACTTCTGAACATGTTAAAGCTTTAGGTTGTAACAGAAAATGCATCAAACTTAAAAAATGCAGCAGGGAGAATCTACATTGACACTTCTGGCTGCTATTGTGTCTGGAGGGAAGTGTTATCATCTGACATCTAATCATCTGTGTGCGCGTGTGTGTGTGTGTGTGTGTGTGTGTTTTAAAGGTGGGCGTATCCCAGGACTGCTGTTCTGTTTGCAAGTGTGACAGCAGCAGAAACACAACACAACCGCACAAACGTGTTGCTCTCTGATTCAGACTGCGGCAGGATGGCTATAGGAACAAATGAATGCAACATCTGTCTTTTTCAGAGAGCTGACTTGATAAGTAGCAAATTCTCATTCCCACTAAGAGGAAACAAAGAGGGAAGAAATCTACATACATCTTCACCCATAAGAAATACAAATACCACCGTAATAATGACTGTGCTCTGTTTACAACACAATAAAAATGTGTCAGTCAGAGAATTAGTGGTTGAATTTGAGGAGACTGCTTCTACTGAGCATGTTTAATGCTGGTAGCACCCCAGCAGAGATGCTGACCAGCTGCTGTCACATTCAGAAAAAGGCTTTAAAGAAAACGGGAGAAGGCATGCTGACAAGATGAGCAAAAGCAACTGAACGTGGAGAAGGGAGGTAGGAGGACAGAGAGGGGGGGTACTGAGGGATGCTGCAGAGAGGGAGGGGAGTCAGACAGAGAGACAGAACAGGAAAGGGAAAGAGAGTAGGAGGAGGGGATCAAGCTGAGGAAAGAAAACGCGAGAAATAAGTGAACAACCAGAAGGGACAGCATGAGAGAAGGAAAAAGAAACAGAGGGACAGAGAGAAAGAGGGAGACAGAGGTAACGCAATGGAGAACACACTCCATCTGGCAACCATGACAACCAAGGCAAGTGCACACCAAATACGGTGGCGCTAAAATGGGAGAACATGGAATAAAAGAAAATGGCAAGAGCAGCTCTAAATAACTATCCATATGAAGAAGGATTTTTCTTTCCTTTAACTCAAATCATTCATGGTGGATTTTTTGCATCCTTATGCTTTTTTGACTGTGTTTTCCTTATTTGCTCGACTGTGGTGGAGAGGTGTGGGGGTGAATGGAGGGCTTTCTGTTGCTGGCCATCACACAGTGCTTCCCTCATTTGCAGGGATAAATATGAAGAGCTTTAAGTAGAAGTACTCCTACCTTGATGGAGTCTCTGATGGATTCCCTGAGGTGGGCTTGAACCCACTCACACCACATGTTTTGCTTTTGGATCGAACAAACCAAACTGGAAATCCAATCTGATCTTCTTAAAAACTGCACTGAAAATCCAAAGAGGTGAATCATGTAAAGCTCTTTGGGTAAGTTTACATTCACAACCTTATCAGATATAATGTGGAATGTGTTGTTTCAGCCTAAAACTAATTTGCATTTTTACCTGCAGTATGTAAATGTCGATCAGTTATTCTTGCTTTCAGTGAATATTTTATTTTATGGATCAACTTATAGCATCAGCGCCACCAACATATCAAGTGACTTGCACTATGGCAAAACTAATTGGGTTAAAAAAGATATTTATATACAAGAGCAAAAAATATAGCAAAAGGGACTGGCAATTTGTTACATCAAGAAAAAAAGCACTGATGTTATACCTGGTCCAATTTTAGCTCTGGCAGCATTGCAACATTCTCATATCCAAGCCAAGCAACAGCTGTGTATGCTGGATGTGTTAGTGCTCCAATTCAGACTATTATACTCAGGGCCTTTAAGGATGGGTGACCTCTCTCACTCCAGTAACCTTTTTAAAGGACACAAATACAATTAGGCACTGCACTCATCAGTGACCATCAGCTGGTGATTAAGAATGTAAAATTAATGTGAAAGGCAGCAAATGCTAAAGACCAGAAAGCCTGATGCCCCAAATGTGTGGAAGGACATGGAACAGACTAGGCATCTTCTGTCAATTTACAATGAATTTAATCAATGAATATTGCCCAAACATGGATGTGTGGTGCATCAGTGCAGAAGAAAAAATGCTTTTAAGAATCACTTTTACACAGTTCAGTGCAATAAAATTGATTAAGCTGGCAGAAAAAGAAAATATTTTCTTAAAGAAAAGATAATAATTTAACCCAGGATGCTTATGTCTTTTACACAGGCTTTAGTAATTAATGAACATAATTGATGTCCCTGCATCTTCATCATTAAACTATCTGCCAAAATGTAAATATGAGTTTATCAGTGACAGCGTGTAGCAAAATGTTTGCTATAGGTGCTGTTTTCAAAAATGGTGAATTGATAGAATAATCACAGTGTCAGTGATTATATAATCCTTGTTCCTTGTTTCTGGTGGTGGGTGGGTTTATATATACAGTATATATATATATATATATATATATATATAAATATATATATATATATATATATATATATATAAATATATATATATATATATATATATATATATATATATATATATATATATATATATATATATATATATATATATCCCTTAACACTTTTTAATTACAATTATTGAAAAACCCCAAGGAGTAAAATTTAAAAACATTTAACCAATTGACACAAAAATCAACACATTTGACACAAAGCAGGTTTGATAATTGGCTTTGATTACCATTAATGTTGGGTGAAAGTACATATTTCAATTATTCCTTTCACAATGGCACTCTCACTAGTTCCTCTACCTACGTTGGTCTGAAATGTCCACTGTGAGTCACATGGTATAGAATGAAAAATGCCTTTGGGGTTGAAAAGTAAGGTCCATAATACAGACACAGTGTGACCATGCCTGCTCAGTCTCTTCTGGTCCAATAGGACATTAAATTTTACGATAAGAAAAGACTGATATTTACACTTTAATGAAAGACTAGTGAAATATCACCAATGACAAATTGGTCATTTATGTAATAGTATTATTACTATAAACTCTCCATTGAGAAATGTAAGGTAAGATCTGTTGTCATGCTGTATGCCACTGCGCTGCAATACTGGAATGACTAAGCTATGCAAAAAATGTTTTAAACAGTTTAGAAAAATCCTGCAGATGTAGGACAAAGGCTTAAGTTAATGATAAAAAGTGTGATCTCTGTGCCTGTGAGCAGATATTTTGCAATTGTTGAAGAGAGAGATCAGAGGAAAATTAACAGACATGTACATGTGTGCCTATTGAAGAGGACAATAAGTGTACATTCAACTAAAAAATAAAGTTAATACAAATTAAATAAAGGAAGAACATCAGAATTGCTGCCAGGTGAACTAGTTAACAACTGCCTACATACCTAATTAGCATCTTATACTGGGTGCCATGTGTCCTTCTGGTTTCTTTGGCTGGAAAATGCAATTCTTCACAGTTGCAAACAAGAAAATTTAGTTTAATGTTCATTACAAATAAAGTAGGAAGAATAATAGGAATGCCTTATGTAACTTTATGTACAGCGTGTAATTTAAGCTTTAGCTTAAACCAAGATTTTCAATCTACTTTCATGATTAATGAAGAGTAATAAAGCCAGTAATCTAAAATTAATTTTGTTAGAGCAAGTTATACTGTGCACACTGAAGCATATTAAACCAATGCATATTCAGGGACAAGAAGAGCCAAATGACTCCTGGTACTAAATATATGTCAGATGCCCTGCATAAATTATTTATATGCAAGTGTAACAAATAAATCTTTGCTATTTATACTCTTCTTAGCAATTATGATTAATCAAATTTTTACCAAGATGTCAAATAGTATTTTGTACACATTTTATAACCATGTAATGTTTTTCTGTGACAAAAAAATATTTGTCATTGGTTCACCTAAATCGTTTAATGAATGTTTAATCAGTTTCATCTCTAGAGACATTTGGATTCGTACAAAAGGTTGATTTTGTTTAAAAAAAAATACTGCCTGCTCAACAGAACTCCACAGCAAAGATTCTTGTCATCATTTATCGGCAGTAAACTCAATATACAATATTATTTTGGTGTTGGCCTTTATTTAATTTTTCATCTTCTCCCGCTTATCCGTAATTCGGGTCGCGGGGGCAGCAGTCTAAGCAGATTCCCCAGACACTTCTCTGTGTCCAGGGATCGCGCTGTCAAGGCCCCCGCCTTCGACTGCTGCCCAATCCTCTCAGCACCGGTCCCTTACGGTCCCTCCTGCAGGTGGTGAGCCCACGGGAAGGCGGCCCCACGTCGCTCCGACGTCACGGTCCTTGATTTATTTTTCTCGTAAGGGTCCCCTGGAGCATAGAGGGTTAGGGGCCTTGCTCAAGGGCCCAAGAGTGGCAGCTTGGCGATACCGGGGCTTGAACCCCCGACCTATCGATCAGTAACCCAGCGCCTTAACCGCTGGAGCCACCACTCCCCCCAAAAATAAAAAATTTAAAATAAAAGGATGCTTCATTAACATTTATGTGGAAGAACAACACTGGAGTAGCAAATGAGACCAGTCCACAGGGCCCTTGCATTATTAATCTCATCCTCATGATGCCATCACATTAGCCAGGAGCAATTGCCAAGCAAAGAACTAAATAGAACCCTGAAGAACGATGATCTAAAAAGTATTTATATATTCTTGTGGTTTTCAAATGACTCAATTAAGTGAGTGCATTAACTCCAGGTATGTTTTATTTTGCCCTATGTTGATGTTTTATTTTAGGGACTTGCCTAGTCTTGCATCTCTATCCCTCTTCCCATATATATATATATATATATATATATATATATATATATATAGGCGCGATCCCTATATATATATATATATATATATATATATATATATATATATATATATATATATATATATATATATATATATATATATATATATATATATATATATACATACTTATTCTTCTTAAAGAATGCTACAGTAAAGCACATTTCTTCTTTTCATAGACAGGTGTTTGTCTTTTTAAAATATAAATATGCAAAACGAATATATTATAGTGTTAGGTAGTGGCGGTAGGTGGGATTAGGGTGGATGGGTGTTTATGGAGGTGGGCAGTGATAGGTTAGAAGGGGTGGTTGGTGATGGTGGGGTTCATTGATTTAATTCTCTTTCATGCCTTCTCTCTCTTTTTTGTGTATTAGCCACCCATTCCCCCCTCTCTCAATTTTTGAAAAATTCCTCACTTGTTCTCTCTCTGCCCCTATCTCTTCATTTGTGTCACTCCCCCAGTTTTGCTGTCTGTGCATTGTTGTTTATCTATGTCTACTGTTCTCTCTCTCTCTCTCTCTCTCTCTCTCTCTCTCTCTCTCTCTCTCTCTCTCTCTCTCTCTCTCTCTCTTTTCTTTCTCTCTCTCTCTCTCTTTCTCTCTCTCACTCTATCCCATTTTTTTATTTCTATATCACACAAAAAACAAACACTATGCTTCTTTTTCTCTTCCCTCACAAAGTAATGTTTTTTAACTACCATTTTTGGCCACAGGCAAAGGCTTGTTTGGTCCACTGAGGGCTTTGCTGTTTGTTTCCTGCAAATGAGTAATTCCTCTAGCTGAAACACGGCATTGTGCGACCCACACATATTTCAGGCATTCATATCCTGCTCTTAATGGTACTGGTCCTGGTTACCTGGATATCTTCACAAGTACAGTACACTAAATCAGTGACATTAAACCCTTCCCTGCACTGCATGTTGTTTACTGTTTTATATTGGCTTAAATTTTTTTTTAATAAATTTCTGTTAGAAGAAAATTCTGAATCCATAGCTATCCCTTTTATAGATATTCATGGTGTGTTCAGATTGTGACAAATCAACACAGATAAAGGTAAAACCTACAAACATGCAACTCATTATTATTATTAAGATTTTATATTTATATTTATATAACACATGCAAAATAAAACATTTGTCATAGTAATATCACAATCCATATTCATGCATAATATGGAAGCATGCAGTTACAGCAAGCATGCAGCATTAAGATTGGCTTGTTTCTCCTGCAGCTGCCAACAGACTGCAGTACATTCATCTGCATTCACCAGATCACTGGCCAAGCAAAAAATAATCAACACATACTTTAATGCTAGTGCGGAAAAAAACATTACCATCCATCATGTTAAGGATATGGTTCAGGCTCACTGAACCTTACTCTGCATTCAACAAACATTGTAAGGCTGCTTTCAGATTTTGACAGCAATATTTAACTGCAAGTCTAGATGTTGTGTGAGACTGTACTTGTATCAGTATGTGAGAGTGTACTGTTTATGTGTGGGATAATTTCTTTTGCGTGTGGGTTGGGTTGGGGGGTATAGCTGTGATTGTAAATGGAGGTACAGTATGTGTGGGTGAGTGGGTATTTGTGTTTTTATATACATTTCGGTACGTACTTCGGTTTTTAAGTCATGGTTCGGTTCAATTTCAGTTTGGTTAGGGTTACAATTGCTTGTAACCCTAACCCTAGCCACTTCATGGTTAGCGGCTAATGCTACTGTTGTGTATTCTTTAGCAGTTGTGAAACCATCCCCAGCTGCACAAAGTCCAATCTAAGAGAACACCATCCAGAGGCAGGTCGTAAAGAAGCGGGCAGATCTGAACAAAGTAGAGGGGTAGGAACACTGGTCACTGGTACCTCGGGAGCACGTGTAACTCGACTAAGAAAGATGGATTATTATGTATACTTATTGTTGTATAAAAGTTAAGGACACTGTGCAGTTGGGACTCCAGCAAGACTCGCTATGGCAGCATGACTAAAAAGGAGAGAATATTTCACAGACATGAGGGATCTCTGGGATAAGAAACGGCCCACCACACCACCATCAACAAACCTGAGTAAACGCGTGAGTGAGGGGACAACAGCATACAAATATCCCAGTTCACCGAACACTCTATATCCATGATCCCTCCAGATCTGCTTCTTTACCTAAGAAAAATCTGCCGATCAAAGACTTGACTAAATAAATATGTTTTCAGCCTCGACTTGAACATTGAGACTGTGTCTGATCCTGAACCCTAATTGGAAGGCTGTTAACATAACTGTGGGGCTTTATAAGAGAAAGATCTGCCCTCTTTATGGTAGCATTATTTAAGCTACCAACAAATAGCCTGCACCTTTTGATCTAAGTAGGCATCAGGGATCATAAGGGTACAGAAGTTCACTCAGATATTGTGGCACGAGACCTTTATACTTTAGTAGTAGTATTTTATAATCAATTCTTGATTAAATTGGAAGCCAGTGTAGACTGATTAAAACAGGGGTGATGTGGCCATATTTTCTGGATCTAGTAAGGACTCTTGCTGATGCATTCTGAACTAACTAAAGCTCATTTATGCACTTACTTGAACTCCCAAGTAAAGCAAATCTAGATGTAACAAAAGCATGAACTAGTTTTTCTGAATCTTGTAACAACATCATATTTCTAATTTTCGCAATATTTCTAAAGTGAAAGAAGGCGATCCTGGTAATGTTATTCACATGAGCCTCAAAGGAAAGACTAGAGTCAATAATCACACCAAGGTCTTTGACTGCTGTACACACTTAGGCAGAAAGACCACCAAGAGATGCCACATAATCAGGAAGTTTACTTCTAGCTGCATGTGGTCCCAGTAAAAGTACTTCTATCTTATCCGAGTTGAGCAAACGGAGGTTATCAAGCATCCACTATCTAATGTCCTTTACAAATTCTTCAACATTGTTAAGGTGATCTCTCTCATGTGGCTTTGATACATATTGTGTATTATCAGCATACCAATGGAAGCTAATACCATGTTTATGTATAATTTCACCCAGAGACAGCATATATAAAAAGAAAAGCGGTGGGCCTAAGACAGATCCTTGTGGAACACCAAAACTTTACATCAACAAACCAATAGCGATCAGTCAAATAAGACCTAAGACAGGAGAGAGCTGTTCCCTTTATTCAAACATTATCTTGTCTCGCAAGGAGAATAGTATGATCAATGATGTCAAAAGCTGCACTCAGGTCAAGCAAAACAAGTAAGGAGACACAACCCTGATCAGAGGTCAAAACCAGGTCATTTACCACTTTAACCAGCGCTGTCTCTGTGCTATAATGAGGCATAAATCTTAACTTTTTTCATTTCAAAAATTTTATTCCTAAGTAGGTGTGAGTGTAACTGCTGTGCTACAAACTTTTCTAGAATCTTGGAGATAAAAGGGAGGTTTGATATTGACCTATAGTTGGTCAGCTGAAAGATTTAGGTACACAACCAGTGATAATGGAAGAGTTTATTAATTTTAGAACAGGTTTAACTACTTATGGAATTATCTGTTTGAAAAAAAAAAAAAAAACCTAGTAGGCAAGAGTACTATCTAGAATACAAGTTGATGATTTTGATGAGGAAATAAATTAAATTGTCATTCTCTTAAATAGGAGTAAAACTTTGTGATTGATTGTAATATAATATAATTATAGTGCCATCTACAGGGTTATTTATAAAATTGTTTGGATTTATAATAATCTGGATTTTTTTTTTTGGCTGATGTTTTTTTTTTTTATATGATTTTATTATTGAAAATGTTCATTAAATCATTAATACCTATTGATGGTGTGCTTTTATTCCCTGTTAATTTTGTTATTCTTCATGCGCAGTCCCTCTAATAAATTCATTTTTAATCCTGAAAATCTCAGCATCTTCAACTCTTCTACCTCCTTCTCCTTCTCGTCTCTAAACCATACAACATCGCAGGTCTCACCACTGTCCTATAAACTTTCCCTTTCACTCTTGCAGATACCCTACTATCACAAATCACTCCTGCCACTGTTCTCCATTTACTTCACCCTGCCTGCACTCTTTTCTTCACTTCTCTAACACACTCTCCATTACATTGCACTGTTGACCCCAGATACTTATATTTCCTCAACTTCCTGCTTTACCATCCCCACATCATCCACCCTTTTCTTCTCATTTTCTTCATTTATCAGCTGATCCAATCACTCCCTCCACCTTATCAACACACTCTCCTTCCTTAGTGTCCACCTCTTCACCACAACCAAGCCCCTGTCTAATCTCTTCCCTGAATCTCACTCTACAGTCTTCCTCCTTCAGTTTTCACCCTCCTTTTTTTTTCTTTACCCCCAAACACCATCCAAAGCTGTTTAGCTACACAATCCCCTGCCAATACTTTACAATCTCCAATCTCTTTCAGTTAACAAAACCAATTAACAAAATAAAAAGTACATTGACAAATAAGAAATTAAAATCATATCAATATGTAGCGTGACTCCTTTTTCCCTTTTTAATGCTGAGGATAGCTCTAAATGACATTGGCTGTATGCTTGGGGTTGTTGTCTTTGTGCCAAATTAAATTTGCAGCCAATCAGATGCCTCCCTGATGATACTGCATGATGGCTATATATCTGCCTGTATTTCTCAGCAATGAGGACACCATTAATCTGGACAACCTCATCAATTCCATTTGCAGAAATGCAGCCCCAAACTGGCAAAGAGGAACCTCCACCATGCTTCACTGTTGGCTGCAGACATTCATTATTTTACCTCTCTCCAGCCCTTTGGCAAACAACTTGTTTTTAAAAATCTTTTAATTAAAATGTTTAACTACAGAACACCTGCTTCCATTTTTCTGCACCCCAGTTCATGTTTTCATTCATTGATGAGTCGCTTAGACTTGTTTTCATATCAGAGGTATGGCATTTTACCAGTAATTCTTCCATGAAGACCACTTCTGGCTAGACTTCTCCCAACAGTATATGGTGTACCTGGGTCCCACTGGTTTCTGACAGTTTTGATCTAATGGACATCCTTCTGATGTCGAAGAGATGTAAGCATGATGTGTCTTTCACATGCTGCATTAAGTTTCCTTTACTTCTACAGTCCTCACTTGTTCTTCAAAGTAGCTTGAACAGCCCACTATGAAACTCCAGTCTGTTTTGAAAGCTTTGCCTGGGAGAGACCTTGCTGATGCATTACAACCTGCTTGTGTTTTGTTTTTGTGTTTAATCTTGCCATAGTGTATGACCTGTGACATTAAAATGTCTTCCACAACCTTACTTTATTAATGAGTTTGTTGGTTCCTCATCCAGTTTTAAGCCTCCTACATAGCTGTTTCTCTTTCAGTTAATTGGTTAATAAAACATCTGACTCAATCTACAAACCTACAACCTGATCTACAAAATCCCTGACTTTGTGCAACTGAACATAGTGTGCAAGTATAAGAACTGAATCCAAAGGGTGGTCACACAAAATATTGACACAAAATATAATGTTGATTTGGATTTATTTTCTGTTCTTTTACTTTGCATTTTGTTTACTGATTCATTATTAACTCTTATTTTTAAAAGCATTTTTGTGCATGAATATATGTGTGTATGTTTGTGGAGGGTAGGTGTGGGGTTAGTGCACATCTATTGTGTGTGTAGAGAATGTGTAGCTGATTGTGTGGTTGTTTGTGTGTATAGTAAGGGATGCTTGTATGTGTAGGTGATCGGTTGTATGGCAATTGGTTGTATAGGTTTACATGTGTGTGGGGGGTGTTTTTATTGGTGTTTATGTGTGTTTGGGGGGGGTTGCATGGGCATTTATGTGTGTGGGGAGAGTTGAGTGTGTAGATGGTTGGTTGTGTCTGGCAGACGAGGTGTTTTTTGTTTGTGTAGCTATGTGGTCTAAATATGTGTGTATAAGGGTTTTAGTTTTCTTTTATGTAGTAGGTTGTGTGCAACGGTATTTTATGTGAGTATAGGGGCGGTTCAAAGTGTCCGGCAACGATGTAGTATCTTGGGCTAAACAATTAGATAAACGTAACATTTAATATTTAATAACATGAAATATGATATGAAATATTAAATAACATGTAATATGTTTCTAATGCATTCCCCATTCAAATAAATATTAAATAGACAGCAGCTATATGAAAACAACATACAGCAAGAAAAACTTTCTGCTAACGAATTATATTATTTCATTATACAGCTGCTAAAAACATATTGTTGCAACTGATGACTCAGTGGCAGCACATTTTTCTTTGTCATGATCATGCATTCAAACAGTGTTGTTCAAGTGTTTCATTAAGGTGGCCTCAAATGAATTTAATAGCTTAAACTATGCTGGGGAAATACCTGTATGAGAACAGTCTTCTGAATGTTCTGAATGAACAGTTGATAACACCACTTAACACTGTTTGCTTCTAAAATATACAGTTATATAAGTACAGTTCATAATTGCTCTATTCATTGCCTCTGGCTTGCTCATCAAGGATCAGTTTAAATCTATACGTTGATTTCTACAAAATTGCTTTATGACATTGTTTACTGTAAAAAGTGCTATATGAATAAAACTGAATCTAAATATTCTAGATCTATATATTCAATTCAATTGTACAGCATTTGTAGAACAAGTTTAATAATGGCCATTGACACAAGGCAGCTGTACACAAATATTTTAATTACTCCTTACAATAATAATACACAATAAATATGGACAATGGAAAAGTTGCTTCTGTATATTTGTAATTCCTGCCAACCAAGCATCAAAAAGAGCATATGATTGGTAACGGATTTTACTATGCGCCCCTCTATAATCAAATATTTAAAACAGCCATGTATCATAAATATAGATGAAGCTTTGTCATTATGAGCTGAATCCTATTGCAATCAACAAACACTATGGATCAATACCAGATCATCTGCCAGTAATACCTATCATAGTTCTGTACGTTTAATGGGGGAAAAAGAGTGGGCTTAGCGTGTTTATCATGATCAAACACAGAACAGAACTGTCAAACATTAAGCATTCTTATTATTTCAGCCACCAGGATAGTTATCAAACTCTGAGGAATGCAGAACAAATTAAACTGGGGAATTGATGCAATCAATATCACTGCAGATCCAGACAGCTGGTACTTCTTCAAAGATAGTTCTTGACATCAATGCCCCTGTATTGCACTAAAAATTCCTACACTTGCTTTCCTTAAGACTTGACATTGTGTTCTTTATTCCCATATGACATGAGCACTTCCATGAAATACCAATACTAACACCAGTTAAATCTTTTTGTAATTCTAAGCCCATATGAGAATAACCAAACTATACAGACTGCCAAATGATGATCGCACACAGTGGTCTAAAAAAGGGAAAAAGCACTAATAAGGGCCCTTATGGGCAGGAATTATGTTCAATCCATGAACATTTTCAGTAGAGGAGGAGTAGCATTCAGGAGAGTTAAAGTTTCTCCAGTTTGCATTTTAGTTTGAAATGTGTATAGTTAATAGCAAATCTTTGAAATAGAAAGTGTGTATAATGTGAAAATTAATTGACAAATTATTTGTTTAAAAAAATTTTAATACAATTTTCCATTTTACTTCTGCCCAGCTTTATGTTAGTTTGTGCATTAAATTATATGTGGATCATAAGACAGTATGAAATCAAAATATTTGGGTAGTGCAGTTTGTAATACAGACTGCTAAACACTGCAAAAAAAAAAGTTTGTTGATAATTAATAATGCATTTCTTAAATCTAACAGATTATTACATTTTTCTGCAGCTTGCCGAGATCTTAAGTTCTTATGAACCCCATGGCGCAGCTGTACTACAAGAAGGCGAGCTTTTCGCCATACCGCGACCGGATACCACTGCAGATTGTGCGGGCCGAGGCTGAGCTGTCAGCAGAAGAACGTGCCTACCTAAGTGCAGTGGAGAAGGGGGACTATGCAGGTGTAAAGATGGCCCTCGAACAGGCTGAAATCTATTATAATATTAATGTAAACTGCCTGGACCCACTAGGACGCAGCGCCCTTTTAATCGCCATTGAGAACGAGAATCTGGAGGTGATGGAGCTGTTGCTGTGTCACGGTGTGCATGTTGGAGATGCTTTGCTCTATGCCATCCGCAAGGAGGTGGTGGGTGCAGTGGAACTACTTCTATCCTACAGGAAACCTAGTGGTGAAAAACAGGCAAGTAGCAACATGTCCTTTTAAAAATGATGAGTGGTCTCTCTTTCTCTGGAAAAGATGATCTAATGTACATAATGTTGTCAATCCTAAGAAAAAAATCTAAGAAACTGAAATTGTATATATTCCCTGTAAATTTTTAATTGTATTTATTGGAACCTTTTTTTTTATATATATATATTTTTATAAAAACACTGAAGTTGCTGTAAATGGCAAATACACTGCTTGTCTCAAAAAAAAGTCACCACCTGGATTTAACTAAGGAAATGGGTAAGAGCCTCCCCAATGGATAATGACTGCATGGATAATTATGTTTCAGCTGGCAACAAGTTATTTAACCCTAACTGTTGCAGTGGAAAGCTTCTAATTTTTCAAACAACCATGTCGGAAGACACATACTGCGGTCATGGAAAAGATGTTAATCTCAATCAGAGGGGTCAAATTATTGGCATGCATCAATCAATCAATCAAGCTTTATTTGTATAGCTTTATATATAAAAATGTAAAAATATAAGAACACAAAATATAAGTAAAATAGCAGTGAAGCAAGGCTACGTGTTAAAAGCTTGTATGAATAAAAAAGTTTTCAACTGTGATTTAAAAACACTCAGCACAGTGATGGATCGGATGTGAGCTGGGAGTGCGTTCCACAGCTTTGGTCCCTGGACGGAAAATGACTGACCACTAAACTTTTTATATCGGAATTTGAGGAATGACCAGAGAGGTAACTCCAGAGGAACGGAGAGTTCTGGCTGGTTGGTAAACTGTTATTAATTCGGTGAGGAAGGCCGGGGCAAGACAATTGATGGCCTTAAAAAAGAAAAACAAAACCTTATTCTCCACCCTACCCGGAAGCCAGTGGAGCGAGCGGAGGACCGGGGTGATGTGTGATCGTTTTGAGTTGTTGGTGAGAAGACGTGCTGCCGTGTTTTGCACAATTTGGAGCCGACTGAGAAGAGAATGATTAAGTACAATGTAGAGAGCGTCGCAGTAGTCAATCCTCGAGCTGATGAAGGCATGTACAGCTTTTTCGAGGTCAGCTTGGGACAGAAATGGTTTTACCTTGCTGAGGAGTCTTAGCTGGTAAAAGCTCGCCTCCACTACTGCACTGATCTGTTTCTCAAATAACATACTTTGGTCAAAAATAACACCCAGGTTGCGCATGGTAGGCGCAAACTGAGGTGTTAGAGGACCAAAACACTGAGAACTGCTGGGTGAGTCTGGGCTAAACAGGATATATTTAGTTTTTGCTTCGTTCAGATGAAGGAAGTTCTGGGAAAGCCATTGTTTAACATCCTGAAGGCAGTTATGAAGAGGGTCCAATGCAGAATTATCACTCAGAATCACAGGAAGATAAATCTGGAGGTTGTCAGCATAGAAATGAAATTGAACTTCGTGTTTGGAAATGAGTTGACCAAGTGGCAGCATATAGAGGGAAAACAGAATGGGACCAAGAATAGATCCCTGAGGCACACCAGATGACAGAGGAGCAACCGATGAAGAATGATCATTTAGCACAACTGAGAAAGTTCTGTTAGTGATGTATGATGAAAACCAACTAAGCACCACACCCTGCAGACCAACAACATGCTGAAGATGAGAGATGAGGATGGCATGATCCACGGTGTCAAATGCAGCGGTCAGGTCCAGTAACACCAGAACCACAGAGCTTTTTCCATCCAGGGCTCCAAGAATGTCATTGTGGAACCTCAATAACGCTGATTCAGTGCTATGTCTCGACCTAAAGCCAGACTGGAATGTATCACCAATGTCATGCAGTTGAAGGTGAGACTGAAGCTGGTTGAAAACAAGCTTCTGCATCAACTTCGACAGAAATGACAGCTTAGATATAGGGCGGAAGTTGGATAGTGCGGAGGGATCAAGATTGGGTTTCTTGAGTCGCGGTCTAACAACAGCATGTTTAAGAGCAGCGGGAACAGTACCCATGCTAAAACAGCTGTTTATGAAGGAGACAACGATGGGACCTATGATGTCAACAGCCTCCTTCAAAATCCTGGCAGGAACAGCGTCTAGACGGCAGGTGGTTGGCTTCAACTCATGAACAGCTTTTTTGAGGTCCATCAAAGTTCTCTAGCACACAATGCGCTACATGAGTAGAGATGGCAACAGCAGGGATTTGTGTAATAGTTTGCCTAACAGACAAAACCTTGTCCAAAAAACTTTGCTTGAAAGCATTGCATGTGTTTGCAGAAACGTCAAGAAACAAACAAAGAAAACATATATGGAGATTGCTGAAATTACTAAAATTGGGTTAAGAACTATCTAACACATTATTCAAAACTGAAAGGACAGTGGGTAACCATCATCTTCGAGGAATAAATGTAGTTGGAAGAAATCTTGAATGATCGTGTTCAGTGATCACTTAAACGCTTGGTGAAATCAAATTGTAAAAAAAACAACAGTTGAACTCACGACTATGTTTAATAGTGACAGTAAGTGCATTTCCACATGCACAATCCGAAGGGACCTCAAGGGACTAAACAGATGTGTTGCCTTAAGAAAACCACTAATCAGTGAGGCTTATCTGAAAAAAAAAAGGCTTCAATTTGCTAGGGAGCAAAAAGATTGGACTCTAAAACAATGGAAGAAAGTCGTGTGGTCTAATGAGTCCTGATGTACTTTGATGAGCACATCATGGAACAAAAAGAAAGGCGGATTAATCGATGCACCCATCATGCCTAGTGCCTACCGTATAAGCTTGTGGGGTCAGTGCTCAGATCTGGGGTTGATGCAGTTAATCAGGTCTATGTTTAGCAACGTTATGTGCCCAAAGAACAAGTTCAGCTGACTACCTGAATATACTAAATATACTGACTTTGTTATTCCATAAATGGATTTTTTTTTTAGACATAATTTTAACACATTCATTGGCTACTACAGAGTCCAGACCTTAACCCTATTGAGAATCTTCAAGATGTGCTGGAGAACACTTTGCACAGCGGTCCGACTCTCCCATCATCAATACAAGATCTTGGTGAAACATTTCTGCAACTCTGGACTGGAATAAATGTTGTGACATTGCAAAAGCTTATCGAAATGATGCCACAGTGAATGTGTGCCATTATCAAAGATAAAGGCAGTCCAACAAAATATTAGAGTGTGTGACTTTTTTGGATGGGCAGTGTACCAAAGACACTGTCCTGGTATTTAAAAATGTATCCATCCGTCCGTCCGTCGGCCCCTCCGTCTGTCGGTCCATCCATATATTGTGTGTTGTAAGAAAATTAGCCAAGGGCCCTCATTGACTTGGCCTTGATATGTGCTGGACAAACAATCAATCCTTAAAACTTGCAGGACTTTAGGCAGGTGGTTTTAATTTCATGGCTGATTAGTATATTAAAAAGTGTCTCTTTGAATGTTGGTTCTAAATGGGTATTTCAGATACTGCTAATCTCCAGGAATTTTTATACACACAATGGCTAGAGCTGGCTATACATAATGATGTGAAACAAAAAAAAAAAACCAAACAGAGTGCAACAACAGTGTGAGTGGAAACACCTTGTTTTTTTTTTTTAATCCGACACAGCAACTTAGCATTTACAAAACGTCAAATATGAATAAGCTACAATACCAAAAGACCACATCAGTCTTTAACCCTGTCATACTAGACCAAATATCTAAGGTTTTTATTGGCACAGACTCACCCAAACTGAATTACATAGGATCTGAAAAAAATCATGGGGTTTCTTTTCAGTCTTAACTTGTCAGTTTTTACTTGAAAGCCTTACATTCTTGAAATTGGCTGACAAAAGATGGATTTGCTGTGGTTCTCTGCAGGGACACATTTAATGTGCTGTGCTTTCTGAGATGTTATTTTGTTTACAAAGAGTAATTATTTGAGTTACTAAACACATCTTGTTAGCTTAGACCTGTCTAGTCATTCTCCCTTGATCACTTAACAAATCATTTAAACCTGCAGAACCTTATATATAGGCAGGCGTGAAAAAAAAAGAAATATAAGTTAACAAAATGGAAAACAAATGAACAGAAAAATCCAAATGAAATCAATATTTGGTTTGACCCCCTTTTGCCTGCAAAACAGCATCAATTCTTCCAGGTACACTTGCATTTAATTTTAAAAGGAATGTAACATCTAGGTTGTTCTACACATTCAAATTAGACTCATCAGTCTATAGCATCTGTATGCCATTTTTCTGCACCTAAATTTTCATGCATACTAAAGAACAGTTGAGTTATGGCTTTTTGGCAGCAATTCTTCCAAGAAGACAATTACTGGCCAGACTTCTCTGGACAGTTGATGGGTATTCCTGGGCTCCACTTTTCTGCCAAATCTTTACTGATGGAATGACGGAACATCTTCCAATGTCAAAGGGAAGAAAACATGGTGTGCCTTTCATCCGTAGCATTAAGTTTCTTTGGCCAACCACTGCATCTACAATTCTCAACATTGCCTGATTGTTTGTGTTCTTCAAGATACACTATATCACAAAAGTGAGTACACCCCTCACAATTTAGCAACCATTGTAGTATATCTTCTCAAGGGACAATACTATAGATATTTTAATTGGATATACTTTGGAGTAGTCAATGTGCAGCTTGTATATCAGGAGAGATTCCCTGTTCTATGAAAATAGCTAAACATACAGCCATTATTTAATAAAAAATAGATAGCAAAAAAAATGAGTACACCCTAAGTGAACATGTCCAACTGTGCACCATTGATATCTAGCACTCTCTTAATCCTCCTAGGCAGGGAATTCACCCGATCCGCACAGGTTGTTGCTGGGATCCTCTTCCACTTCTCTATAATGACATCACAGAGCTGCTGGATGTTGGATACATTGCCCTTTCTGCTTGAGGATGCTCCACAGGTGCTCAAAAGAGTTCAGGTCTGGAGATACTTGGCCACTCCATCACCTTCGCTTTCAGCTTCCTCAGCAAGGCAGTTGTCATCTTGGTGGCGTGTTTGGGGGTTGTTTTCTTGTTGAAAAACTTCTGTTCGGCCCAGTTACCAAAGGAAGACTATCATATTCTGCTTAAGAATGACACAGTACATGTTAGAATCCATTTTTCACACTTGGAAAATCCAGCCCTCTTGGAAAATCTCTGTATGACCCTGGCCACTGCACTGTAACTGAGTTTTAAAGCTTTTTATAGCCTAGGCTATCTATGTGAAAAGCAACAATTCTAATTCTCAAGTCCTTAGAGAGTTATTTGCCGTGAGGTGCCATGTTGAACATGCAGTGGCCAATATGAGAAAATTTTACTTATCGCATCAAGTTTTAACTGCTCTAATACAAGAGACACAAATTTGTATGTATTTGTTGTCAAGCGGACAAAACATGCACATGATGAAAAGGACCTGTAGCTTTGCATGCTTACACAATGTACAGCTATTACTTGGGGAGTACTCACTTTTTTGCCAGCTAATATTTGGTCAATAATGTCTATGTTGAGTTATTTTCAGAATACAATAAAGCTATACTGCTACACAAGCTGCACATTGACTACTGCAAAATATATCCAAGTTTAATTTCTATAGTATTGTCCCTTGAAAAGCTATACTAATATGGTTGCTGAAATGTGAAGGGTGTACTCACTTTTGCAAGATAGCTTGAACAGCACATCTTGAAACCCCAGTCTGCTTTAAAATCTTTGCCTGGAAGAGATGTTGTATATGCATTATAACTAACTTGTTGCCGTGTTCAGTCTTGCCGTGATGTGTAACCTGTGACATGAAGCTGCCTTCTTCAACCTTAGCAGGAGTTTGGTTGTTCCTCACCCAGTTTTAACCATTCTACACAGCTGTTTTTGTTAATAACTGTCTTTCAAACTAGATATAAAATTGATAATTATTAGCACCTTCTTGGTATAAATGGTTAATTATACATCTGACTATGATCCTACAAAGTCCTTGACTTTGTGCAAGTGCACCAAGATTTTGTGGCCAAGGTAGCTGGTGTGACTTGACGTCTCTTTTAGGACATTGTTAGGGTAAGTTTTTCTGTGTCCCCTTAGTGCCAGATTTCTAATTGCCTGAGATTGTACAATAGCAGTCAGATGTGTCAACAACTCTCTTCATCTCATTTTCTCAGGCTCCAAAAGTGCCATCTCGTGCTTATCAATTGTTTCCCCTCTTTTATCCTTATTGACAGTTCTGTTGTTTGTTTCTGAATACACCAATCAAGTTCTAGGGATTAAGATAAGATATTTTATCAAGATAAGGTCTTGATAAAAATACTCATAATGGCAACTTCTTTCATCACTTTCATTCCATGGGAAAACTAAGTTAGGCGGTAGCTCATTTGGTCCTCTACAAATGAGCTGTATTCGAATTCTGTTAGTCAGAACTGAAGACCTTCAACACGGTCTGAATACAGTGTTTCATCCTCAGCAGCAGGATTAGGTGGGGATACTGCTACAGGCATTTCTAATAAAGAGCATATGGGAATTAGTTTATACATGTTACAGCAATTGTAGTGTTGAAACATTACACATGCACACTAATATTAATATTAATTAGTTAGTGTAACTACAGTTTAAAACTTAAAACCTTGCAAAAACAAAATCATTTATTCTGTGTATGTTATGCAGACATACACATGCACGCAAACGTGTATTATACACACACACACACACACACACACACACACACACACACACACACACACACACACACACACACACACACACACACGCAGTGCACAGACATACCTGAAGTATCTAGAATATCATTATCTATCTCAGAACGTTTGTGCAGATACCTGTGTGGCTGAGGAAGTGGATGGCTCGATATTCTGGCCGCTGTAAGACGGTGCTCCAAAATATTTTAAAACTGCCCCTGAATTTGCATTGAAATAAAGTATATGAGTCTGACACTTTAAATGCATTTGTTGCACAATTCACATACACATGTCATTGTGCACAATTTATTAAACTCTCAGAACCAAAAACCATACAACTCCTCAGCCAATTATAGCAATAAGATACGTACAACATCTATATCTCCAAAATATAGATGTCTTTTAAATTTGCCTTTTAAACAAGCACTGGAGATTCTCCTTAATGAACTCAGTTCAAGACCTATTTAGTACACTCACAGAAAACCTTAATGACATCACCTCAATTAAAGTTAACCAAATCGATAAAAGTTTTTATTTTATTTGTCACATACACATATATGATATAGGGATTGACTGATAGATAAAGTGATATAGCTTCATGCCTACCTGTTCTTGCCTATTTTTCCTAAATCGGGTTCCTGATTGCTTAGACCTTTTTTGGCATCCATAATTAATTGAGATTCAGCCCTTCTTTCTGACATGACGTCACTCCAGGCAGATTTACTGAAAACAACTGGAAACATTTAAATAAACCAACAAATGAATAAATAATCTCCAAATCTGTTGCACCCATTAGTCTCATGTGTTATATTATAAATACTTCATGAATGTAGATCTGAACACCCATGAATACTTTATGAAAGTGTTTTTGTAATATGCTGTTAAAGTTATTTATTTTTTGTTTTGGTTCACGTTATTTTGGTATTGTTGTTTCCATCATATATTCATTGACGGGTATTTGGACTATGACACGTTTTTGCTGTGGTGGACAGTAACAAAGTAAATGTAATTTGTTACTGTACATAAGTAGTTTTTTTGCATACCTGTACTTTACTCAAGTATTTTTATTCAGGGACACTTCACTTCATTTCAAAGTCAAATATCTTACTTTTTACTCAGCTATATTTTGCAAAATCAGTTGTTCCTTTTTTTTTATGACATAATAAAAACTTAACTGGTCAAGCATACAGCAAGCCTCCAATCAGATTGCCACTTGGCAGTGGCGGATTTAGGCAGAGGCAACATGGGCTGTCGCACAGGGTGGCATCCTCCTGTGGGGCAGCATGGGGCATCCACACAAAAAATCGATCATTGATTTATAAATACTATTATTATTATTTATTTATTTTTTCCACTTATTTGCGTGGTCACATCAAATATTATATCATGTCACTGTCAATAAACCTGCTCGCCCGGAGAATTTCCCTCACTCATATACTCAGAAAGGAAAGGTGGGGGTTGGGTGACATTATGTCAGTAAGGAGAACTGACCAAATAAAAATTATGAATGACAGAAAAAAATATCTAAACCCTCAGAAGCCAAATAAAAAAAGAGGAAAGAAGTATGGAGAAACATGCAAAGGATAAAGTTGTGTATGCAGCTCTATCATCATCATCATCATCATCTCATTATGAGGATAGTATAAGCCAATGGATTTAATGAAATAGGCTAATAACTGTATATCACTGCCTGCTGTGCTTTTATGCATAGAGCAACAATATTTATTTTAGTTTAAATTACTACATTATAATTTATAGCATGTAGTTAATCATAATGTGTGTAGCTTGCAACAAAACAATTACAAGTAGACTAGTTTGATTGCAGTTAAACTAACACTTATTTATTTGGTTACCTTTAATTGAGTAGATGTCCAAGGTTTTCTGTGATTTTACTGAATAGGTCCTGAACTGAGTTCAGTAAGAGGAATCTCCAGTGCAGCTTCGCACACTTGGTAACACACATAGTCAGAATAGCACCAGTTATTAGTCTTAAAACTATTTGATACCGCCTCATAGATGATCTCGAAAAAGGCCTGGCACAGTGAGAAAGCTCAGCAATTGGTGATATCCATGTGTTTTGCACTTAGTATAAAAAATGTATTTTATATAAAATTATTTAATAATTACACTTAAATGACACTTAAAGCTGAAAGTCTAGATTGTAATAATATATTAATTGCTTCATTTCAAATACATTGTGGTGGTATAAGGAGGGAGATTTATTGTCCTTTAATTATTTTCCTTAAATTTGTTTTTTAAAACCTATTATTATTTTTAGACGTTGAGATTACAAAAAAGGTGTTGTTATCAAGACAAATTTTTTGGTACAAATACATAAATGAATATTCTTTATTATTAGGTACCAGCACTTATGATGGACACCCAGTTTTCAGAATTTACACCTGATATCACACCCATTATGTTGGCTGCACACACCAACAACTATGAGATCATCAAACTACTTGTCCAGCGCAAGGTCACTGTGCCACGACCACACCAAATCCGCTGTGACTGTGTTGAGTGTGTGTCCAGCTCAGAGGTTGACAGTCTGCGACACTCACGATCCCGACTTAACATATACAAGACATTGGCGAGCCCTTCACTCATTGCTTTGTCCAGTGAGGACCCGATTCTCACAGCGTTTCGTCTTGGCTGGGAGCTGAAGGAGCTCAGCAAGGTGGAAAATGAATTTCGTCAGGAGTATGAGGAGCTCTCACAGCAATGCAAGCTCTTTGCTAAGGATTTGTTGGACCAAGCAAGAAGTTCTCGTGAGCTAGAGACGATTCTAAACCATCGTGATGACCACAGTGAAGAGCTGGACCCCCGAGAATGCAGAGACCTTGCTAAGCTCAAGCTGGCCATCAAGTACCACCAAAAAGAGGTAACTATAGCATAGGTTGGGAGGCATTTGGGGATTCAACAAAATAGTAGTAAAAACTATGAAACACCTATGTTTTTATTTTTCATGGCCTATATAACAATTGCATTAAAACAACATTCATAAACCATGTGGGTTAAAACTAAGGACTATAATTCAGTAGCATGCTGCACATTGCCTGGATATGTGATATTTTCTTTTCAGTGATGATGATTACTAAAAAAAACAGTAGGGCTCATAGAATAAAAAAAAAGCAAAACATTTTTTTATGTTTTGAAAGCAAATCAATTTAGTGCATTACTGTACAAGTTGTTTCCTATTTCCAGTATATTATTCTTTTGTAATAGTAAGTAAAAACGTGTAACTAAGTATTCTGTCTTTTCTGATATAGTTTGTGGCTCAGCCTAATTGCCAGCAGCTACTGGCTACACTGTGGTATGATGGCTTCCCTGGTTGGCGGCGACGTCACTGGGTGGTGAAGTTGATCACATGTTTCACCATTGGCCTACTTTTTCCTGTCTTCTCTATCATCTACCTGCTGGCACCAAAGAGCACACTGGGTCTCTTCATCAAGAAACCCTTTATAAAATTTATTTGTCATACTGCCTCATACTTGACCTTCCTTTTCATGTTGCTCCTGGCCTCACAACACATTGTGCAAACTGACCTACATGTTCAGGGTCCACCACCCACCATTGTGGAATGGATGATCCTGCCTTGGGTTCTGGGTAAGGGTGCCTGATGTTTTGATGATTATGTAGTGGTACTGTATTGAAAGTAATTAATGCATCCTATGATTCAAAATGTCAGAGCCAAGTAGACAAGGAAGCACCTACACTCTGCCATCCTTAAAAAAAAAAAAAAAAAACTGTTATGATTATACAAATAAACCTCCAAGCTCCGCTCACTATTACATATCCTGGGAAAACAGAATGACATATGCATCTAGCAATGAATAATCTTGCAAAGTAAACATATTCAGTGCTTCTGTTTTACACATTTTGTTATGTTACAGCCTAATTCCAAAATGGATTAAATGCATTATTTTCCTTAATTTTTTTTAAACAATACCCCATACTAGCAATGTGAAAGAGGTTCGTTTGAAATCTTTGCAAATGTATTAAAAGTAGAAATCAAACAAAATCACATGAACCTAAGTTTTCACAGCCTTTCCCATGATACTTAAAGTTGAGCTCAGGTGCATCCTGTTTCCACTGATCAACCTTAATATGCTTCTACAACTTGATTGGAGTCCATCTGTGGTAAATCAAGTTGATTGGACATGATTTGGAAAAGCACACATCTGTTTATATAAGGTCCCACAGTTAACAGTGCATGTCAGAGCCCAAAACAAGCCATGAAGTCCCAGGAATTGTCTGTAGACCTCCGAGACCGGATTGTATTGGAGCACAGATCTGGGGAAGGGTACAGACACTCCTTATTAAACCTGATGGAGCTTGAGATGTTGTTGTCATTGTTATTATGGGCTATTGCTTGTAGAATTTTGAGAAAAATAATAAATGTAATCCATTTTGGAATAAGGCATTAACATAAAATTTGGACAGTAAAGTAAAGAGCTGTAAATAATTTCTGGATGCACTGTACATTTTGAATGACAGGAACCTGGGTAAAAAAAGAACATTGCCCTGGTGGGCATTTTCACAATGAAACAATTAGATATTTCGCAATGGAAAAGTTTTAGTGTGTAGTGATTTTAATATTGTTTTTAGCAAGGGTGAATTGATTTTGGAATAATGTATAGATTATACATATAAATAGATTATACATATAGAGTATACATTTATTATTGTATATTATGTATTGACATTGAGTGCATGCCAATTCATATGAGTTATGCTAAATTTTATTCATGTATCATTGATGCTAGACCATCACTTAGGCAACAAATTATTAATTTACATTATTAGTTTTAGAACAAAGGCAAAAAAATGTTTCTTGGTCAAGTAACTTGTCAAAAATCAAAGCAGGCTTAAAGTGACAATCAAATCTCATAATTTTATGAGAACAATGAGGACTGAGGTGAAAGCATAAGAAACAGAAGTTGGATATGGAACAGAACATATGGGTCTAAAGTAGTCAAGGTGCTTTAAGTATAAGCATCATATTCACATTTATTGACACATCTTAGAGATGCTTGTTCTGATCATTACAGGCTTTATTTGGGCTGAGATTAAAGAGATGTGGGATGGGGGCTTTACTGAATATGTTCACGACTGGTGGAACCTGATGGACTTTGCAATGAACTCTCTCTACCTAGCCACCATATCTCTCAAAATGGTGGCCTACTTCAAGGTAAGCTCATCAGATCTTGGATCTTGAAATATAATTAAAAAAATTATACAATTATAAATTGTAATGTTTAGCTACTCAGAGATGCAGAACATGACCAAAGGTTTATGGACACATGAGCATCACACCCACTGTATATGTGGGCCTTCCTCATACTGTTGACACACTAAAACCTTTTAAACTTGGTGTACTTATCTTATCTTTATTGATTAAACAACATTTCAAGAAACATTTCCTACTACTGTTAAATATATGCCTATTTTCTTTGTATGGGGCCTTGGCCTGTGACAGTACAACAGCTCCCGTCCTCGTGAAGAGTGGGAAATGTGGCACCCAACACTGATTGCCGAGGCATTGTTTGCCATTGCCAACATATTCAGCTCGCTTCGGCTCATCTCGCTTTTCACAGCAAATTCTCACCTGGGTCCACTGCAGATTTCACTTGGCCGCATGTTGCTCGATATCCTCAAGTTCCTCTTCATCTATTGTCTGGTGCTCTTGGCCTTCGCTAATGGTCTAAACCAGCTCTATTTCTACTATGAAACCGAAGCAGCCGATGAGCCAAACCACTGCAAAGGCATCCGCTGTGAGAAGCAGAACAATGCCTTCTCTACGTGAGTGAGGAAACATTTTGAATGTCATTAAATTGACTCCTATAATTTACAGATATATATTATTATATATTATTGACTCTTTCAATATTACAGAAAATCATGGTAACAGTTGTAAATTCCAATTCCAAACTAACTCCATTTACACATTGGTTTTTCTTAATTAAATATATAGACCCAGTAATTATAGACAGTAAAGTAAATGTTAACAAAACAAAAAACAAACAAAAATATTATTGCATATGCCTTTGAGGCACCTCCTTGTTTTCTGTGAGTTATAGTTCTAATATTAACATTCATTTAAAAATTAAATGTATATTTTTCCTTACTTTTCTTTTCCTTTTCTTCCAATTAACTTATAAAGCAGCACAACATTGTACATTGTATTTGTGCGTTGTTATGGCTAATGATGTGAGACTCATGCAATTTAATATTAAATTTAGCTATAAAGACCTGACTGTATACATCTTTCTTTGTCGTGCAACTGAAAGTCAAATATCAAACAAGATTTTTCTGACTTTTTCAATTCTGTATAAGAAATGTAGGGTGCCCACCCAATGGCCCAATGACGGAATCCACTGGTGTGGGTAAAGGTATTCTGTGTGTTAGTCCTTCTAGCGCGGCTGTAAAAGATTACTCAAATAGATTGATCCAATTTTAACCTCTAATCTGACTTCAATTTATAATAAAGATATAATAAAACTTGAATATCTCTGATTCAAGCTGATCACCCTATTGGTTGTACTTCTTCTTAAATTTTTGTAGATTATTCTAAGCATTCCGTCTTTTCAATTAATCATTTATTATGGTCCTGGAGTCGCTTAGAACCTTGTGCTCGGCTAACTATACCTGCTCACGGAGGCACATTGGCCAGTCTGAATCTTAGTCAGAGGATATAACGGTAAACCAATATTCTTTAAGTAGGCCACTCAATGCTTGCTCATTCATAAAAAATACTGGATTTAGTTACTTGGTCATAACTTGCTAAGTCAGTAATACCCGCTACACATGCTCATGGACACAAACTCGCCAGACTGTCCCTTAGTCAGAGGATATAACGGTAAGCTAATATTCTTTAAGTAGGCCGCCAATGCTTGCTCATGCATAAAGAATACTGGATTTAGTCACTTAGTTATAACTTGCTAAAGTCAGAGATAGTCAGAAATCAGAAGGTCTCAGACATTGTGCTCTATGCTCCATCCGTTCATGAGCCTTCAGTTTGTACTATCCTGGTCACAGATTTGCGGTAACGCCAGACTACATAATCAACTAGATATAAATGATTTCAGGAAATTAATGAAGTTAATCAAAAATTTTACATTTATTTGCCAGGTAATAATCAATAAACAAATGTCACATATAAAACAAATAATAAAAGAAAGTTACATAACATGATCAGCATAAAACTAAATATTTTAGCAATACAGTTTACTAAGGAAATGTTAAAGAATCACTATACCTGGCAATAGAGACACACAGAGACTATGTGGGAAGTTCTGACTATCGAATGCTTCCCTGAGTGTTTCGCCAAATTTCCTTAAATACTCAAACCATCGTAACCACTTGTAAATTCAAATTGATAAAAGCTTTGCACACCCTTTCTTGGGACAGGATGACCAAATGTCACCTAGACCACCTGGTAAGGATCTTCTCCGGGGCAAACCTTATGTCAGTAGGACAGAATTTCCCCAAACCTGGGGTCTGTTCTACTAAAATGGGACTGAGATCATATTTCCAATTACACTGAGACCTTTAAAATGATACTAAACATGTGAAGGTAAAATGTATACATTCCTATATTGTAATTATTACATTCCGGGATCTTCTCAGTCATCTTTTCATGATCCGGCCATCTCCCCAGGAAGGAAAGAGGGGGGCTCAAGGGTGGGTGACTGGGCAGCTGAACAAATGGCTTTCTCTCCTCAGATCAAAGAGATCCTCTCCTCAGATTAGAAGGTTTATTTTTTGTTGCATGGTAGTTCTCAGGGTCTGGCCTCATGAAGTTGCATGGTAGTTCTTGGGGTCTGGTACTATGAACAGATCTGACCATCCTTACAGAAACAAAATTCATTAATGTTACCCGAGAGGCTTATAGAGGAGTAGTGTATAATTTCTGTCTTTCTCTCTCTCTGGGGTGGGGAAAAAAAACATGGATGAGATTTCAGTGGTCAAAATAGAGCTGTCAATCGAATAAAATATTTAATCGTGATTAATCACAACTTAATCATACATTTTTATCTATACCTTAAATTACAAAATATTTTTGTAAAAGTTTGAAAATAATTATGGTGTTTAAAATGATGGAAATGTACTGTATGCCACCCAGATCTTTTGCTCTGATCCACATGGATGGCAAATGAAGTGAGACCAGTTTTATTAAAAGAGAGATTTATATATAGAGTTTATATATATATATATATATATATATATATATATATATATATATATATATATATATATATATATATATATATATATATACTTATGTCTGTGAGGCGAATATTAATACATGATTAACATCTGTATTTTCTATCTAATGTGTTTCAAACTCATTTATTTTCTATCCTTTCCATTTAGTCTTTTTGAGACACTTCAGTCTCTCTTCTGGTCTGTGTTTGGTCTGCTCAGCCTCTACGTAACCAACGTGAAAGCTCGGCATGAGTTTACTGAATTTGTTGGGGCCACTATGTTTGGCACTTACAATGTCATCTCACTGGTGGTGCTGCTTAACATGCTCATAGCTATGATGAACAATTCATACCAGCTCATTGCTGTAAGTATTGCTTGAGAATGTGACACTAATGTATAGAGAATGTATAGTGAACAATTGTTCAGTCTTATGCTCACCATCTGGCCTGTTGTTTATTGTACAAATTAATGGTCTTGTTTTATACATGAAATTAAATGAATAGTTTGTGATTTTACATGTGCAATAGCAAAGCCTGATATATAAAAACCAGCCAAATCCACCTGCTAATATTGTAAAAATTAATTCTTATGTACATATTGGTAGATAATTAAAGAGAATAAATTAAGATTTTAAACAAGCACTTTCACAATGACTAATTCAGTTGACACTTAACCATGATCTGTGATGAATTAAAAATGAACTTGGTATTAGATTATGCAAGAAAAAACTGTTATAGTGATTCTGTAAAAGGGTTTATTATTGTTGCATAGGTGGTAGGAGTCAGGTGTAAAAAGAATGTCCAAACTTTAACAATTTATTTTGAATTACAGTAACCCCAAACTCTCATACACTTCTACAACTCTTAAAAGTGGTTCTGTTTCTTCATTAAGGATCATGCTGACATTGAGTGGAAGTTTGCCCGCACCAAACTATGGATGAGCTACTTTGATGAAGGAGGGACTCTTCCACCTCCCTTCAACATCATCCCCAGTCCAAAGTCGATGTGGTACCTTTGTGTATGGCTACACAATCATTTCTGTGGTGAAGGACAGCCAACCCCTGAGGAAGATCAGAAACATGACAACCTCAAAGAGTTTACGGTATGCTTTTAAAGATTATGTACTTATAAATGGACAATGAAGGTGTGTGCTAGGTCAAAGCCATGGCAGTCTTGATATGTTGATAGATTATTATAGGAATTGAACTCTGGCCTAGTGAAGTAGCTCCCAGACAGTCAATAGAGTGAGATTTAGGTGGAAAGAAAAAAGGCAACACACCAAATAGCCTTTCTTTTTCATTTATATGGAGTTTAGCAGAGTAATACAGAGATATTCCTCCTGGGTTTGCATCTAATAACATGACAAGCAAGCATGACACCAAAATAACAGATAATACAAATACCACAATACAATAAGCAGAAAACATTTACCAACACATCTAAACAGAGTACAAAAATGGCAAGCATCCAGTTTTCAGAATGAATTATAAAAGTAAAAGAGAGCTTGCATGCAATGGTTTTTGCCCAATTGTCATCACACTGATTTTAAGGATGGTGTCCTTCTATTCTGTCATACATTCAACTGGCATAGTATTTTGCATAATATACACATACTGTATATTTTTATCTTACACTCTTATTATTCCAGTTAACATGAAAATATACTATATGCATGGCAGCATTTTTAAATGTTAATGCTAAATGGAAAATGCTACTTAGAACATGTTTGCAATTTAATTTACTAAAATATGAGCATGAGATAAAAGATTTTTAGCTTTCATTCCTGATATTTACATCTAGATGTGTTTAACAATTTTGGTTACAGACCACTCAAGTATAGGTAAGCAAAATTATAAGAACAGATATTTTACTCAAAGTAAATTTAAGTAAACAAGACAAATTGTCATTGCATGTTTACTGCTTACATAAAGGCAAGCTGACATCAGCAACCTGCATTCTTCTTATGCTTTAAAAGGCTTGCACTGCCTTTTAGTTTGCTTTGGATGAGTTCTTCATAGTCTTCTCTTGAGGAGGTTAAGGCCTGGTTAAAGCCTTACCAGTCTATGACCACTTTCTCCCTGAATGAAAAACCTTGTTGAGCTGGCAGTGTGTTTTGGGACATTGCCAGGCTGCATAAGCTGCAAATTGGAAGTTTCTCCCAATTATATTATGTGCATTTTTCTGTAAACTTGTGTAACTAAAGGTTTCTGTATGCTTCCTGATTTGTTCTGCATCATGAGTTACATCAATTAGTAAAGGTCATTGAGTCTACCGGTGACAGGATAATGGTTGATGCACGTGGGGAGCAAAGGCTGGCCGTATGCTCTGATCCAACAGATGAGCTCTTGTAGCACAAATTGCTGAAGAAGTTAATGCTGGTTCTGCTAGAAAGGTGTCAGAATACATAGTGTATTGCAGTTTGTTGCATATGGGGCTGTGTAGCTACAGACCAGTCAGGTGGCCCATACTGACCCCCAACCAAACAATGTGCATGTGAGCATCAGAATTGAACCATGGAGCAATGGAAGAAGGTGGCCTGACCTGATGAATAATGTTTTTTTTAACAACATGAGGATGGCCAGGTGTGTGCGCGTCGCTTACCTTGGGAACACATAGCACCAGGATGCAAGAAGGCAATACAGCGGGGGCAGTGCGCTGCTTTCGGAATTGTTCTGCTGTTAATCCTTGTGTCCAACCATCCATATGGATGTTACTTTGACACATACCACCTAACTAAGCATTGTTGCAGACCATGTACACCGTTTCATGGAAACATCCCACATAGCCATTTTTCTCTGGCCTAGCTCCGGCCCACAAAACCAGCTTTTGCGTGGCCCACATACCGCAATGAATTATGGTACTAGTGTGGACCATAACTGGCCCAAGTCTCAGCCAAGTTAAATATCCATAACTGGTCCTGAATTGGGCCAGGTCAAAATATGACATTGGAACCAAAATACAACCATAAATAAACCATATCAACAGCAGAAAGCCCAAACCTTATCCACACCTGAGCATAATCCATAGGTTAATTAAACCTGGCAGCCAAAATATGGGCCATAAAAGGGCCATGACAGAGCCAAAGCTCACCCACCTGTATGACCATAGTTGGCCCTATTGTGGTCCTATACACTGGACCAGATAGGTTCCACATGTCAGCCTTAACAAAACCATAACCAGGCCACTTGATACACACCCCTCCCAAATGAATAGTCACCACAACGACAGTATTCTGAACAAACATTTTATTATATTTAACATCAAAACATTGAAACCTGACATATACACTTGTACAAACAACTCTATAAAATACCACCCCGTCAGTTCTGCAATTAAAATAAAAGCAAAAATAAACAAGTAGAAGTTCTCCACTATGTTTTTGTTCATGAAGTTAAATGTAACGCTTGATCATTCCTGTTTCTTGTCAGGAACAAGAGTTACTGTACCTTTAATACTTGAATATCCATGTTTCTGGTCATTAACAAGTTTCACACTATGTATAACACTTGAACGTCCATGTTTCTGGTCAGGAACAACGTCCATGTTTCTGCTCCTTCTGGAATTGCTCCTATCATTGTACTTCCAAACCTTTTCCATACTGTGTCTTTACTGAAGCCTTTTGTTCTTCCTCCTAAAAAAAATACAGATTATTAAAAAGTTTTAAAGACTATAATGAAAATGAAATACCAGAAAAAGAGAAGCAAAGAGAAGCACTCGTTTAAGTGCATGCTGGTTTCATTTTTTTTTTTGCCGTCATCCGTTTTTTCAGACACGTACAGGTGTTTTTTTTTTTTTTATTTCATATATTATATTTTATTTCAATATATATATATATATATATATATATATGTTCTCACTTACCAACTCTGCTGATTTTCCCGGGTTCAGCGCGAGCGGCTGTTTCCGAGCAACACCGCGTCCGCCCACCTTTTTCAGCAGACACTTCCTGGAGTATTTTCATTCACTTTTCCTCGTTGGAGATTTGTTGCTTAAAGCGTTATAAGCCTTGAATCATAACAACCAGCTACAACTTGAATTACAACATGTAAAATATTCGATCTGAAATACAAATATTTTAAAATTTGTCATAAAGGCAATACGAGACTATGTGTGTGTCACGGCTAACTGGGTAAATAAAACTACAATCCCATGAAGCATTGCAAATTATAATTGCGCCTTTTGGCCAACTTTGCTCTGATAGGCCAATTTCGCATTTCCAGGTTTTTAAAATCATGATTGCTGCACGCTGGGTAAAAGTTATTCCGGTAAAAAAAAAAATCTACCTATTTTTTATTTTATTAAAGTCTACACCTACCCAACCCTTCACAGTATTTATTTTTTTTATTTTTTGTTGAAAAGAAAAACATACAAATCAGTACAAAATACAAAATATCAACAGTAGTGATACTTGAAAGACAACAACAAACATACAACAGTAAAAAAAATAATACAAAATAAATCAATCAATAATATAAATCAAAAAAGGGCCATTGTTTTACATAATATTCCTTACACAAAAACCTTGAGTACAGTAGAAATTTTAACAGTCTTTATAGCTTTATCAGTAGATATTGAAATCAAATTAATATAATGTTCTATATCTCTTAAAAAGACCACAAATACAGGTAAACTTTGCTTAAGAAAATAATTACATTTATAATAAAACAAATTTTTTTTTGTGGGGTCTGAGTCAAAATACCCAAATATAACATTTCTCATTTGTAATGAAAATTCTGGCAAAATCTTCAATTTAACAAAAACACCAATATTATACCAAAATTCCTGAGTGTAATGACATGATCAAAATAAGTGTTCCACTATTTCACCTTTACTATTATTACAGTGTGACAAAAATTACGGTATACTGATGTGTGCATGCCCAGTAGTTTTATATTTAGCTAAGGATTAAATATAATGAAAATGTTTAGACTGTATTAATTGGTGGTTTATTTGTCTACAAGTTTAAATTAATCGCAAAAACCTTATCAACTGAAATCAAACAATTACAGTTGATTTTCATAATTCAGAAATGTAAATCTTTATTGTTGCCTGGATTAACTTGAAGGCATGAGACACAGAAAGATGTAAATATCTTTGTGAATTAAACATTGGGATTTTACTCAAAGGTATTTGAAATGGATTTTAAATATGGGTTAAGATCGGCCATACGTATGTGGCCCACATATGTATACTTGACATCTGGGCCAAATACTACAAATGACATCTGGCCCATGTCTTGTGAGTCGCCTTAAAATCGGTACCACCTCTGCCAAAACCGGCCATGTTTGGCCCACATGCTGTATGCCAGTGCCAGATGAATGCCAGCTGTGCCAGATGAATGCCAAGTCTGGGCCAAATTTGTTTGCTGACTGGGATATTCCCTAATGGCTGTGGCCTCTTTCAGCAGGATGATGCAAAAATGGTTCAGGAATGGTTTGAAGAGCACATCAACGAGTTTAAGGTGTTGCCTTGGCCTACAAATTCCCCAGATCTCAATTCAGTCAAGCATCTTTGGGTTGGCTGGACATCAGACATTGTAGGCTTTTCTGGTATTAACTTTTTACTTTCACTTATTAGATTTTTCACAAATATCTGTACTTTCTACTCCTTAAATTGTCAAACCAGGCTTGTTACTTTAGTTTTAATCTTTTTGGTGGCTTGATCAATATTTTTTCTTTTCACTGAGTGCTGTTTTCAGCCCATTACCCTATTTCTTATCATTGCTTGTTGGTCTGATCTTTACAAATCTTGTACTGATAATTTACATCATTTAAAACACCCTTAAAACATTTACAATAATATTTTGTCTTCATGTTTTATGTTGAGTATGGTTTCACTTGGTTTCACACATTAGCATGCACTTGCATAAAGCATAAATATTTGTCCATGCTTATGTTGATTAGTGTATTAAAAACTTGAAAGGGCAGATTTAAAAAAATGTGCCATTAAGTTGCAATTAATCGTGAGTTAACTCTTGACAATCATGCGATTGACAGTCCTAATATTAATATGAGGTGAGGGTGACCTGGTAGCTGAATCAATACGTTTATTTTGCAGTCTTAAAGAAGGTGAACGTAAAATGTTTCCTTTTTGTGCCTTACTGTGTGATATTTAGCCTGAACATGAGCCCTCAAAACATCAGACCATTGAAAAATGTGAGAACATTCTGTGTATGTGTACAGTAAAGTTTAAATTATAGTGTAAACAGCACCACATAATATTAATTAATATTTTTAATCCTCTATTTTCCTATTTATAGCATTCGTCCAACACCTTAATTTGACTTACAAATGTGCTTTAAAATCTCTAAAACCTGAATGCCTGTAATGAGATTAATGTAGCTATTGACAATAAATGACCAATAGGCATAAGAGGAAATAAGAGGTAATCAGAAAGTAGGTACTATTTAGTCTAACAAGGGTTAGGGTTAACAATGGACCTGATATGAGATTAAAAGAAAAAACAAGCAAAAGCCACCAAATTCTTGAGTCAGACTTTACTAGCCATTGATATTACAGAAGAATGTTGCATAACCTGTGCTGTATTGATATAGATAGATAGATAGATACAACTTTATTGTCATTGCATAGTACAGGTACACAGCAACGAAATGCAGTTTGGCATCTACCAAAAGTGCAAAATGTAGCAGTCGTGCAAAAGTGCAGATAAATATCTAGCATATTTACAGCAAGTGGTATATATGAAAGTATATACAGTGAATAAATATAAAGGCTATTACAGTGCAGAGATGTGTGGACATACAGGAGTACAGTGAATAAATATAAAGGTTCAGAAATGGTTCTGAGGCTATGGCATCGAAGAGGAATGTGCAGAAGTGAAAGGTTACAAGATCACAAAATTTAAGAATTTAAGGAGTTAGCAAGCTGAATAAACTATATACTACTATATATAAAAAATACATATATATAAATATATATACACATACGTTATATACACAAATGAATGTGAAATGTTGGGCAGAATGTGCAGTAAAAATAGTGCAGATGTACTGAGGAGTAAAAGATATACTATGTAGTATGTACATGTATAGTACAGAGGTTATATACAGTCTTTTGTTTGTGTTTGTTTTGTAGGGATTTAGCGGTGTAGTGTAGAGTTCAGTAGTGTGATGGTGGATGGAAAAAAAGCTGTCCCTGAACCTGCTGGTTCTGGTGCGTAAGTTCCTGTATCGTCTTCTTGATGGAAGGAGGTTAAACAGTTTATGGCTGGGATGTGAAGAGTCCTTGATAATGTTGTGAGCTCTGCGCAGACATCTGCTGTGGTGAAGGTGTTAAATGGCAGGTAGTTGGTGCCAGTGATGCGTTGGGCTTTGACCACCCTTTGCAGTGCTTTACGTTCACACACAGTGGAGCCTCCATACCATACGGTGATGGAGTTGGTCAGGATGCTCTCAATGATGCAGTGGTAAAAACTCGTAAAATCCCTGGGGACAGATGAGATTTCTTGAGACTTCTCAAGAAGTACAGGCATTATTGTGCTTTTTTTTTTTTTACCAGAGCTGACGTGTTCTGCTGCCAGGACAGATCCTCAGAGATGTGAACTCCCAGGAACTTAAAGCTGGAGACTCGCTCTTCCTCAGTTCCATTGATGTTGACTGGTAGATGTCTGCTGCTGTTGGATTTCCGAAAGTCCACAATGAGCTCTTTGGTCTTTGTGGTGTTAAGGGTCAGGTTGTTGGTGACACACCATGCTGCCAGATTACGGATCTCTTCCCTGTAGGCCGATTTGTCGTTGTTGTCGGTCTGGCCGACCACGGTGGTGTCATCTGCATACTTGATGAAGATGTTGGAGTTATACAGAGGAGCACAATCGTGGGTGAACAGGGAGTAGAGTAGTGGGCTCAGAACACAGCCCTGCGGTATGTCAGTGTTCAGAATGAGGGTTGGGGATACCTGGTTTCCCAACCTGACAGATTGAGGTCTGTTGGTGAGAAAGTCCAGAATCCATCTGCAAGTGGAGGTGCAGATACCCAGTTCACTGAGCTTAGTGATCAGTACAGTGGGGAGGACTGTATTGAACGCAGAGCTAAAGTCAATGAAAAGCATTCTGATGTATGTGTTGCTTTTATCCAGGTGGGTGAGAGCTGAATAAAGAGCTGTGGAAACTGCATCCTCTGTTGACCTGTTCGGGTGATAGGCAAACTGGTGTGGGTCCAGTGTAGGTGGTAGGCCCACAGTCAGGTGATTCAGTACCAGTTTCTCAAAGCACTTCATAGCGATAGTGGTGAGTGCAACTGGGCGAAAGTCATTTAGGCATTCAGCAGCTGAGTGCTTAGGCACAGGTATGATGGTAGTGGTCTTCAGGCATGTAGGAACTGTGGCTTGGGCCAGTGACAGGTTGAAAATGTCAGTAAAAACCTGTGCCAGTTGTCCAGCGCATGCTCTGAGAACACGTCCCGGTATGCCATCTGGGCCAGCTGCCTTGCGTGCATACACTTTGCTAAACACTAAATAGACGTCCGTTGTTGAGAGTGAAAGTGGGCTGTAAGCAGTAAAAGAGTCCGTGATTGGTGTAAAATGTCCTCTGCTTTGGTCAAAACGAGCAAAAAATTGATTGAGTTCGTTCGGTTGGAAGGTACTGCTGGTTGGTTGAGCTGTAGGTTTGTAGTCTGTGATGGACTGGATGCCTTTCCACATGCGTCTGGGGTCAGAGTTGTGGAAGTGCTCTTTTCAGGTTGGCCCTGGCTCTGTTGTAGTCTTCTGCACTGCCAGATTTAAAGGCAGCATCTCTTGCTTTCAACAGGAGACCGACTTCAGAGTTCATCCACGGCTTCTGATTAGGTGTGGGTTTAAAAGGCACATACCATGCATTAGGATATTAGGATTAGCCATAGGAAGCAATTTAACCTATATTGTTTGCATAATTCTTTAAAACAGCAGCTAGCTATAGATTAGATTAAATTAGATTAGATTAGATTCAACTTTATTTTCATTGTGCAGGGTACATGTACAGAGCCAATGAAATGCAGTTAGCATCTAACCAGATGTGCATAGATAGCTTATTTACAAGTGGCAGTGTAATAAATAAGGTATATTTATACTATAATGCTGCACTCAACAGAATACTAGCCATTTCTCATTTTCAAAAAGAAATATTGTCTTTTGAGTACTATTACTACTACATACAGTCATTTTTACTTACTTCACAAGAGAAAGGGCAAATTGTGTACAAACCACTTAAATATGCAGTGTGTAAACAAGATGGGGTAAAATAAGATTCACATGAAATGTGATATTACTCTTCAGTTTGCATTTGTCCATTTAAACATGATGAGGAACTTTTCACAATTTTTGTTTGTTTTAGTAATTATCTAGTTTCACAAATACCTAAAACATTTTTTAACTTTGTCTGTCTGTTACAAATCCAGCCTTGAATTAGTGTAGGCCAGAAGCAGTTTCTAGGCAACTGTGATTCAACTATGCTATGCCTCTTGTATGATGTTTTCTGTTAACAGCTGAACTCTCTGCCCGGTTTTCCTTTTTTTGGAATATATTTTATGCCCCTCCCCTGCAAAATCACTCACCCACAAACTGCCACAACAGTATACAGGTTTTTGGAATCAAATAATGAGTTATGTAAGGCAGCTGAAATTTATATTTGAAAGCAGAAGGTAAGATCTGCTTTTAAAATGAACAACAATTTTTTTTCTCCTCTTTTACTTCAATGATGTTTTTAGTACAGTGGTTGCTTAATGGTTATGGTTCTATGCTAGTGGCTAAATGTTTTGTATAATGTGTTGTATATACCTCTTTTCAAGAGACACTGTTAGACCTTTGAGCAAGGCATCAAGGCACTTCCCAGTAGGAAATGAATTACATTTGCAAGGGGCTACATAGTGTGTAAACTGTAAACTGTATTTAATCAGAATATCAATGATAACCCATATAACAAAGTTGATGAAATTAAGAAGTCTCCAAATTAGGTTAGAATAATTTTTACTTTGTAGAATGCAATCTTATCAATATACCTTCATATTTGGAGCCATTCTTGGAGCCATGCAGTTTGTTCACACCAGCTTCAATCACAGATGGTTTACCTAACGATCCATAGGGCAATATTCTTGGACGATGCAGCATTCGTTGTGGATATGTATTCAGAAGAAGGGAGTCAGGTTCACGCTACTTTAATGCTTGTTCGTCTGATGACTCAGAAGTGAGATACAAAAACATCCCTAACAATCTTCAGAGCCTGCATGTTGGTTGAAATGATCAAGGCAAGTGATGTGTCCTTCTTTACTAACACTCACTGAACAAAGGCTCAGATTATTTCTTGACTCACCCCTTCTGTGCACTGCTCCATGAACTGGTTGATGTTAATTGCCATTCAAGCAAGGCCTCAGCATCTGCATTGGTTTTGCCAGGACGGTATCTTATCAAAAATTTGCCTATTTGCCTACTGAGCCGCCCATCGGTGACCTGTGGAGTTGAGCTACTGTGCTGCCTTTGGTACTACACTGCACCCAGCCCCTTTTGTGATCCATCAAAGTTTAAATGAATGATTATGTAGAAGAAATGGTTGTGTCTAAGAAATCTCACCTTTCTTTCAAACACCTCACATTTATGTGGGCTGAATCTTGGAATTGGTGACTGTTGGGTACTGATTGTCTGTTCAGTTCTCTCAAGTCACAACACAGTTTTAACATCACATCCTTCTTTTTCGAAACAAGCAACAGGTAAAACATAAGAAATTCTAGATTTAGTTATCCACCTGTGATTCAATTAATCTTTCAATTCAATTCAATTTTATTTGTATAGCGCTTTTAACAATGAACATTGTCTTAAAGCAGCTTTACACAGATAATGTGGTGATTAAAAGTGAATGTGTTCTTTATGAGTAAGTTTGTCCCTGATGATGGCGATGCCGATGGCGACTGAGGCAAGGAAAAAACTCCCCGAGATGGCATAAGAAAGAAACCTTGAGAGGAACCAGACTCAAGAGGAAACCCATCCTCACCTGGGTTGCACCGAATGTCCATTTATAGCAAATATACAATGTTGCGGGTTACGGTGATGATGATCAGAAGCGAAAAGTAGTCCTGAGTCAGTGTAGGAGACTGTTGACAGTCCAATCCATCCTCAAAGCGTTCTTACTCCGGAATTTCATGGAACCACCCAAGGCGTTAAAAAGAAACCGTCCCAAGCTGCACAGAGTGGCCTCCAGTTGAAGAGAAGACTATCCAGAGGCAGGCCTGGATGAAGTGGAAAGATCCACGGAGGGGAGATCGGCAGGAACGGTGGTCACTGGAGCCTCAGGAGCATGTTTAATTCAACTGAGAGAGAGAGAGAGAGAGAGAGAGTGACAGAAAGAGAAGTATATGGATTATTAGGTGTCCTTATTGTTGTATGAAAGTTAATATCACTGTGCAGTTTGGACTCCGACAAGACTCGCTATGGCAGCATAACTAAAAGGGAGAACTGGAAGGTAACACAGACATGAGAGATCTCTGGGATAAAAGACGACCCACCACACCACCGTTAACAAACCTGAGTGAACGTGTGAATGTGAGGGGACGACAGCATACAAATATCCCAGTTCACCAAACACTCTATATCCATGATCCCTTCAGATCTGCGCCTTTACCTGAGAAAAAAATCTACTGATCAAAGGCTTGACTAAATAAATATGTTTTCAACCTCGACTTAAACACTGAGACTGTGTCTGAGTCCCGAACACTGATTGGAAGGTTGTTCCATAACTGTGGGGCTTTATAAGAAAAAGATCTGCCCCCTGCTGTAGTCTTCATTATTTGAGGAACCAACAGACAGCCTGCACCTTTTGATCTAAGTAGGCGTGGAGGATCATACTGGTAAAGAAGTTCACTAGATGTAACAAAAGCATGAACTAGTTTTTCTGCATCTTGTAACGACATCATATTTCTAAGGTGAAAAAAGGCGATCCTGACAGCCGTACACGCTGAAACAGAAACACCATCCAGAGATGCTACGTAATCGGAAGGTTTGCTTCTAGCTGCATGTGGTCCTAGTAAAAGTACTTCCGTCTTATCTGAGTTAAGCAAAAGAAAGTTATCAAGCATCCACTGTCTAATGTCCTTTACACACTCCTCAACATTGTTAAGCTGATCTCTCTCATCTGGCTTTGCTGAAATATACAACTGTGTATCATCAGCACAGCAATGGAAGCGAATACCATGTTTATGTATAATTTCACCAAGAGGCAGCATATATAAAGAGAAAAGCAGTGGGCCTAAGACAGATCCTTGAGGAACACCAAACTTTACCTCAGAGAGTGTGGAGAACTCACCATTTACATCAACAAACTGATAGCGATCAGTCAAATAAGACCTGAGCCAAGAGAGAGCTGTTCCCTTTATTCCAACAATGTTCTCAAGTCTAGCAAGCAGTATAGTGTGATCAATGGTGTCAAAAGCTGCACTAAGGTCGAGCAAAACAAGTAAAGAGACAAAACCCTGATCAGAGGCCAATAAAAGGTCATTTACCACCTTAACTAGCGCCGTCTCTGTGCTATGATGAGGCCTAAATCCTGAATGATACAATCTTGTAGTTACTTCTTTACTTCCTTTGCTGATAGTGGTTTTGGGGTTAATATGTTTTCTTTACATGGTGACAGAGTGTAGTGTGTAGCCAATGTAATAATTAAAAGCAAAAGCATCACACTCCTCCCTTAGCATCTGCCTCACTGTCTCTCTCTGTATTACTCAGATGATCTTGTTTGACTGGAGGATTTCATTGTTGGTCACAACTTTGCTTACCTTTTCCTCCAGTTAATTTGTTAGTTCTATTTTTGTTGCTACCATTGATCACATTACTGATGTTGGTCTGCTCGGTGGTCACAGGTTAAACAGACTTGATGATTAGCATATGATTCAGAACAAATGATCCATGCGGCAAACTAAGATGACAACATGGTTGTTGGTCAGCACAAACAGTGACTAATCCTTTTCCGATGATGACCCCTTCTGGCAGTAAAGGTTCTTCATTTGGGCCTAATAAAAGTCTTTGCTTCCTGAACTGTGACCCCTTGTTGGCTTTAAAATAAGTGTTGGTGATATGTTGGGCTGCCAAGTGAATTTTCTTCTTCCCTGTGGTAACCATGCCTACTTTCATGTTCAAACCTGGAGCCTGGATTATTTATATAATTTAAGCACTGACTTTGCAGTCTTAAAGGTCACAGAGAAAGCTCTTTTTATATGGTGATATTTTCTAACTTTTGTCCCCTCGGTGGATATGAGGATCGGGACCAGTAATGACAGAGAAAAAGCCTTGTTGAGATTAAATTCAGCATCTGTCCAGCCCAAGAACTGTTCAATGACTTGGGATTCCTGACACGGTTTGCATCTTCGTAATTTGTTATTAGCTGTATGTGAAACCCTTACATCTAATTTATCTCCATAGGCTCATTCACCATCATTTCCTTGAACTTCTGCTTTGAGCTGTTCAATCAGGTGTTCAATTAATCACTGGCAGTTTAATCTGCATCCTCATGAACTGGCTTTGACTTTAAATGCAGAAGCATGGAGGTTTTATTCAAGACTGTCTTTTTCAGCTTTTGCTAGTGTTCTTGTTGTAGATTGTTGTGTGGCCTCATTCTCAGTAGATTAACTCTTCCTCTTTGACATTTGGGTTGCTTAAGAAAGGCTTAAGTAGCAACTTAACAGCATCACTTAATAGTCCAGTCTCTACAGAATAAAAAACCTTCGTAAAACTAATTCTGGACTGAACTATTCATCTTCATGTAGTGTTCACACTTCTCCCTGGGCTGAACACGTGGGAACAATGGCGCTGCTCAGGGAGATGTTAAAGATGTCTGTAAAGAAATCCGCAAGCTGTTCGCCTCTCTGATGGCACGGGACAGTTTGGCCCTTGCTGTCTTTAAGGCCATCTTATCTTACCTACTCTGAAGGCGGAGTTTCTTGTTTTTAGCAGCGCACGCACCTTGGCGGTTATCCATGGCTTCTGGTTGGAGCGTATAGTGATGGTCTCGGAGATGGTCACATCATCAATGCACTTGCTGATGAAGCTGGTCACTGTTGACGTGTACTCCTCCAAGTTGATGAAATCGCCGTTGGTTGCAGCTTCCCTGAACATGTCCCAGTCAGTGCATTCAAAGCAGTCCTGGAGAGCAGACATGGATCCTGCTGGCCAGGTTCTCACCTGCTTTCGGGCTGGTCTTGAACTCCTGCTGAGTGGTCTGTATGCTGGGATCATCATAACAGAGATGTGGTCTGAGTACCCGAGGTGGGGGCGGGGGGCTTTGACCCGTATGCACCCCGGATGTTTGTGTAAACAACATCCAGCGTGTTTTCTCCTTTGGTTGCAAAGTCCACATTCTGATGAAATTTAGAAAGAACTTGAGATTTGCATGGTTAAAATCTTCGGCGACAATAAACAATGCGTCAATGAGCGCTTCCTTAGCATTAGCGCTAGGTGGTATGTACACTCCAAGCACAATAGCGGTGGTGAATTCCCGTGGTAAATAAAAAGGTCTACATCTCACAACCATAAACTCCAACAGCGATGAGCAGCAGGTGGAAACGAGGACAGATTTCTTACACCATTCTGTGTTACTGTAAACACACAGACCGCCGCTGCAAGTCTTACCGCACAGCACGGAACGCGGCTAGCCCGTCCAGCTAAATGACGGCGTCTGGAACTCTGTTGCTCAGCCATGTCTCAGTGAACACAAAGAAGCAGCAGTGTCTGTACTCACGCCAAATAGCTTGTTGGAGACATGTGCCAGCAGTAGAGATGGTAGAGCATGCTGCCTAGGGTTAGCTTTTAGCCTAGCACTAGCCCTCGCTTGCTTTCCGGGCTTTCCACTCCTCGTGCAGCGCTTTCGATTCCCCCTCCTCCATCTATCCGCCGCAGGCGACGCCGAGGTCTGGAGGCCTGGTTTTCAAAGCATGCCGAGGTCGCGTAGCTTCTGCCACAGATCATTGTTTATTGTGTTGTTATGTTATGTTGTTTCTGAGTTCCTTGAGTGTTTGGCGGTGGTACACAGGGACACCGGTTGCTCCGATGTCCATATGTTGCGTAAGGCGGGCTACAAAGTGAAAGTAGCACCATTTTGAGTCCAGAGCGGCCGCTGTGAGCTACTGCCGTGCTGCCATCTTGGACCATGATTCCAGGGTCTTATGAAATGTTTTGTATTTTTTCAAGAAATCTGAAGAATGATCAACCTTGAAATGACCATTTAGGATTGCTTTTAATGTAGAATGGTTGAGGCCTCTCTTTATTTTGAGCATTTCCCCCAAGTGGAGGCCTGGGCTTACTCACTGTTTCAATTATTTCTGTCTCAGAATTACCCTTGAACAGCCCAGACTCAATCTGACACAGATTCTATTAAAGGTCATCCATTACCAGCAATCAATTGTGTCAGCACACAAATGCTTACAAGACGTCTCACTCAGAAACCCACACAAGGCATCTTTGTGACTGATGTATATACAATTGCCACCCACAGGTGAATAGTGGAACTGCAGTATTATTACAACATTAGAAACAAATGCACATTAGGCTGCATTTCAAACATTCAAACAAGAATTCTATCTCCCCAAATAACCAGATTGCAGTAGCGAACACACAAACTGCAATACAAATGCATATGGATAAATGTAAACTGAACAGTCAGCACACATAAGTCCAGTATAATTCAAATATCAAAATAAAATCCACACATAAACTGTTTAGATACATCCTTGAATTATCATCAACAGCCTTATCAAGTCGCAATGTTCATAAATACTGTTGGGTTGTAGTAACCTTCTTCTTTTTCCTGCAGGAACGGCATGCTGACAGCCTCATTCAGAACCAGCAATATCAGGTAATGTTTAGCTTAGGATATCATAATTTGATAATAGATATCAAGGAATAAACAAAACTGATAATAGCCTGGTGCAAAATTTAAAAAGCAGATAATGCCCTTTTTTATGTGTAATATTGCATGGAAACAATGATCAAATACAAAGTTAACAATTTGTAAAAGAAAACTGAATGTGAACCTGGTTGTGCCTTTCAAGATGGAGCCAGTTACATTTCTGAAGCATAATGTAAAAATAAATCTTGTGCCTGCTCTAAAACTATTCTTAAAACTCTTTACTCTTATGTAGAGGATTTATAAACATCAAGCAAACATCTTTGATACTACTAGTAATGGATATTTTTGCTTATATGCTGCATTCATGTGATTCCAAATGCAAATGGATTTTATTTGTGCCTAGGTTTTTAGAAAGCACAAATTTTGACTTGCTCAAATGCATGCTAAAAAATATATTTTATATGCTCATTATAAATGTGCGTACAATTATGTAATAAACTGGAACTAAAGATTATGTGAAAAAATGTGTACTTCTCCACCACAATGACTCCTTTGTAGTCTAGAGACAACCCTGAGGAAATGATAGTCAGGAACTAGCGCGAGTGAAATTACATATAATTAATTTTGTATACATTCAAACAAACATTCACAATACACATTATTAGCAACATGTCTATTAATGCAGTTAACAGCCAAACAGATGGCAGTAAAACAATGCAAAATAAAATCACACAAATGTTTTTTTTTTCTCTTATTCTAATGATTAAACTGAACATTAACTAAAGCTCTTAAGATGTATATGCATAATTTTATGTATTTTGCTGCTGCCACATAATTGGCTGATTAGATATCTGCATAAATGCAAAGAAGTTCCTATTAAAGTGACTGGTGAATGTACAGGGGCATCTCAATAAAGTAAAATATCATTGAAAGTTTATTTATTTTAGTAATACAATACAAAAAGTGAAATTTGTATATTATATAGATTCATCACACACAGACTGATATATTTCAAGTGTTTATTTCTTTTAATTGTGATGATTTTGGCTCACAATTATCAAAAACCCACCAATTCACTCTCATAAAATTAGAACATTTAAGACCAATAAAAAAAAAAAATTTTGGTAAATTGTTCACCTTCCAGGAAAGTATGTTCATTTACATTTATGTATTCAATACTTGGTAGCGGCTCCTTTTGCTTTAATTACTGCCTCAATTTGGCGTGGCATGGAGGTGATCAGTCTGTGGCACTGCTGAGGTGGTATGAAAGCCCAGGTTTCTTTGACAGTGGTCTTCAGCTCATTTGCATTTTTTGGTCTCTTGTTTCTCATTTTCCTCTTGACAATACCCCATAGATTCTCTATGGAGTTTAGGTCTGGTGAGTTTGCTGGCCAGTCAAGCACATCAACACCATGATCATTTAACCAACATTTGGTGCTTTCAGCAGTGTGGGCAGGTGCCAAATCCTGCTGGAATATGAAATTAGCATCTCCATTAAGCTGGTCAGCAGAGGGAAGCATAAAGTGCAGTAAGACTTCCTGGTAGACGTCTGTGCTGACTTTGGACTTGATAAACCACAGTGGACCAACACCAGCAGATGAAATGACTCCCCAAACCACCACTGACTGTGCAAACTTTACACTGGACCTCAAGCAACTTGATTCTGTGCCTATTCTCTCTTCCTCCAGACTCTGGGACCTTGATTTACAAATGAAATGCAAAATTTTCTTTCATCTGAAAAGATGACTTTGGCCCACTGAGCAACAGTCCAGTCATTTTTGTCCTTTGCCCAGGTAAGACACCTCTGACGTTGTCTCTGGTTCAGGAGTGGCTGGACACAAGGAATGCACCAGTTGTACCCCATGGATACGTCTGTGCATGGTGGCTCTTGAAACACTGACTCCAGCTGCAGTCCACTCTTTATGAATCTCCCCCAAATTATTGAAAGGGCTTCAATTCACCTTTTTCTACCACATTTTTTCACCTTTACCACCTTTCATTCAACTTTCCATTAATGTGCTTGGATACAGCACTCTGTGATCAGCCAGCTTTCTTAGCGATGACCTTTTGTGTCTTACCCTCCATGTGCAGGGTGTCAACGATTGTCTTCTGGAAAACTGTCAAGTCAGCAATCTTACCCTCGATTGTGTAGCCTGAACCAGACTGACACACAATTTAAAGGCTCAGGAAACCTGTGCAGGCGTTTGGATTTAATTCGCTAATTAGATTGTGACACCAGGAGTCTCCAAAATTTGACTTTTTTACATTTTCTGAGATACTGAATTTTGGGTTTTTTTAGTAGCTGTAAGTCATAATCATAAAAATTTTAAGAAATACCGTAATTTCCGGACTATAAAGCGCACCCATATATAAGCCGCACCCACTGAATTTTACAAATATTTGTATTTTTAACATAAATAAGCCGCACCTGTCTATAAGCTGCTACACTGTCTACACTAATGTACTTTATACAGGCTTTAACGAAAGACACGTTACACACGGTGTAACGTGTCTTCCTCCTTCCTTTCACAACTATTTCTCTCAGGAGTTTATCTTTTGACATCGTCTTGTGTTTAAAAAAAAAACTTTTTTTCTCCCGATGCCGTGCAGCTCAGAACACAGGTGAGGTGCGTTTTTTTCGTTTCCGTTCGGAAATTTCATTGGTCTTATGTTATGTTGCTCAATTTTTTGGCTTAAAGTTTGTGAAACCGGGAAAAACCCAGGAAAAATTCATAAATAAGCCACTTCGTTGTTTAAGCCACGGGGTTCAAAACATGGGAAAAAAGTGGCGGCTTATAGTCCCAAAAATACGGTAAGCACTTGAAATATATCAGTCTGTGTGTGATGAATCTGTGCATGTGCACATTTTCTCAGCCACTGTATCATTCTTTTGCTCCACCAGCTTTCCACTATTATCATCCACATTTATACAACGTGTATATGATTGTCAATGTTAATGCTTTAAGTAATGCTGAATATTTGTGGATGCTTGTTTTAGGAAGTTATCAAAAATCTGGTAAAACGATATGTTGCAGCAATGATCCGCAGGACCAAAACCGATGAAGGGTTGACTGAGGAAAATTTCAAGGTGTGTCAGTTTAATTTCTATAATTATAAAGTTTAAAGTCATCAGTAAAACATTATTCTGCATAAACAAGTGATTTACATCTTATTTGGACTGTTTAAAGGTTGACTAATCAGTTAAGTAGGTTATTAACTATTCTGTTAGGATTAGAAAACAAGTTCAGGTTTTTATTATAGAAAATTTCAATTTCAAAAATTATAGGTTTAGTTGAGGCCTACTTACCTTTATAGGCACCCTTCTTTTAAAAAATGTAATCCAATTTACTGGGCAGTAAGTCATATCTTCATTTATAATGTTATTGTGTAGGCCTTGTAATGAAATAGGGCAGAACTGATAAACACAGGCCCTGGGAATACACACAAGTCTTGGTTCCTTTGTTTCTGCTAGACCTATAAACTGGATTTCTTTTGATTACATTAGACAGATAAATATTTCCTTCAATTGAGTGCTGTGGCTCATGTGGTTTGCTCTACCTTTAATTTAATTTGCATTTTCCCTGTGGTTGCTTAAGGAGCTCAAACAGGACATCTCAAGTTTCCGCTATGAGGTCCTGGACCTGCTAGGCAATCGTAAGCCGCCACGCCGCACCTACTCCTCAAGCAGTGAAGCCACACAACCTGAGGCTGAGCAAGATGATGACGAAGAAGATACAGAAAAAAGAAACAAAGGAATAAGGCTTGGAAGGCAAAAACACTCAAGTTCTCTTGCCTTTGCTCAAGCAGACCAGAGGAAGCGTGAAGGCCAATTTACTGTTTCAGCTCTTTTCCGCTCTATGGCAGGTCTGGAGGATGTGGATGATGGACCAAAAAGTAATGGCTTGAAGAAAAACAAATGGTCCCCTTCATCATTTGTGAGGACAAGTGGCCGCTTAAGGCACTTCTCACGCTCAAAGAAAGACTCATTGCGCCGCTTGGGATCACTGTTTCGTCGTGTGAATGGACATGTTGCTGAATCACACTTGAAGAGTCCCCAACAGCAACAAACCTACAGCATTTCAGATGGAGTTTTGCAAACGCCAAAATCCTGGCAGGGGCCCCATGAGCAGCCAGCGAACTGGCTGACTAGAAGCAGCATGCACCTGCACACACTCAGAGGAGAATCTGGTGCAAGGGACAAAATTTATACACAGTCAGTCTCCCAGCAGGCAAATGACAACCTCCTGCTAAGGCCCCCTGGCCTACACTGTGCTTCCAGCCTGAATGCCTCCAGTTCCCTCTTGCTCTCCTCCACTGATGATCTGTGTCAGGGTTTCCCAGGGCCCTGCGAAAGCTTCGATTCCTCCTATTGGGAACAGGAGGAGTCAATCACCACACAGCTCTAAACTGTCATTGGCTGCACAATGAGTATGCTGTGATGAGCAAGACGGGTTTGCCCTGACTATATTCACATCAATTGGCCAATGGACAGCACTTGTACATAGATTCAATTTGCTTTTATTACATCAACCTATAATTTGCGAATAAGTAGTCTTTAAATACAGTATCAAGAATGTTGATTCAGTTTTAGCAATATGGGAGTGCATTTAAGTCAATGACTCCTCTAATGCAATGCTCTTTTTTTGTTACAAGTTTACACCAAATGTCATTTGCACATACATGTTCACTCATGCCATTTATTTATCAAGGCTTCCCTGGCTTCTAACGTGTTGTAAAACATGCATTTATGAGCTTAAAAACAAAGTTCAACAAGCTTAGCATTTGTAAAGTAGGAAGAGCTTATAAGGCTGAAACAAAACTTGTGGATCTCTTTGTAATCTGGCAACATATTAGGCATTAGCAACATTGTTAACAGTGCTAAAGTGACCTTATTCCATTTTCCCATTTGAGCAAGAGACTTTTATTTTTTTCCTTAAACTCAAAGATGATCCATTTGTCACTATGCAGGAAACAAGGGCAGAATAAACACAGCCCCATTGGTAAAAGCAAAACTATTGAATGTAGAAAGACATTTCATGCCAAATTCAATAGCTGGAAATAAGCATTTGATCAAAAAGGACTTGTGCATGTACTTCTTGTTTAGAAAAGAAGTAAGCAAGTCTGCTATGGATAAAAGTAGTTTGTCTTCAGTTAATGCCTAAAGTGAAATCACATTTAAATCCGAACTGTAAAGCCACAATAAACCCGTAGTGTAAAAGGACACTGGATATTAATTAGGATTGTGAAACATGATTTATTAAATTAATAATTATACAAATGCCATTTTTATTTCAACATAGATGTTCTAATCAAATGTACCCTGTTGTACTTCAGTAATTTCTTCTATTTTATGCCTGTAAGACAATAAGTTAACTTTTTTTAAGCTTTCAGTTTTGTATGAAATTATTTTTCTACATTTTGCATAGTTAAAGTAGGTTTTGTTTTGCTTAGTTTGACTCATAGCAAAGTATTTGTTGACCTTAACAGAAAACTTGCTTTGAATTTCCAAAAATGAGAATGAAAGATTATATAGAAATCTGTCACTGTAAGTCACCAATAAGAAAATCATTTTGCATGGAAAACATTAGGAAAATTATTAGAATAGTTGGTACAAATTATGAAGAATTTGCATTTTTCACAGTTTCCCTCATTTTTCTTCAGAAAACTGAAATATAACCACTTAAACACTTTTTCTTTGATCTATAGTAAATGGGGGATTTGACATGTTGGCTAATTTTAATAATTTTGTGTAATTACAACGATCTAAAATATAAATTAATAAAAAGTGTTAATAAGTGAATACAAATTGTAAATTAACTATACTCAGCCGGTCATACATCACATCAGTACAATACATAATCATGCAGATCTAAGTCATTAGCTTCACAGCAAATGTCAAAATGACCAGTGTGTTGGGACAAAATGAGCTGGTCTTTCATAAACAGATGGTCTCCTGGAATTTTTACTGTCAAGTCTCTACACATGGTTGAACAATTTTTGGGGAAAAAAACAACAGCTTCTGAGCACATGACCTGCAGACACTTTGCTAATAAGAGCTCAGAGGAGAATGACCAGATGCCTATAGTAACTAAGGCAGAAAAAGCCCATTTGCAGTGCAGTCGGAATGTATTCACAGCTCTTTACATTTTCCACATTTTATGTAACAGCCTTATTCCAAAATGGATTAAATTAATTATTTTCCTTATAATTTTACAAACAATACCACAAGTAAAAAGTTTATAATGAAAGTTATAAAAAATCTAAAAGGGAAAAAAATAAAAATTCACATGTACACAAGTATTCACAGCCTTTGCCATGACAATTCTGAAGTGCATCCGGTTTCAACTGACCATTCTTCAAATGTTTCTATAAATTGATTGGAGTATACCTGTGGTAAATTCAGTTGCTTGGACATGATTTGGAAAGGCACACGCCTGTCTATTTAAAAAAAAAAAGTCCTACAGTTAACAGTGCATGTCAGCGCACAAACCAAAACATTTTTCATAGACCTCAGACAGGATTGTATCGAGGCACAGATCTGGGGAAGGGTACAGAAACATTTCCACAGCATTGAAGATCCCAATGAGCACAGTGACCAATCAACCGTAAATAGAAGTTTGGAAGCACCAGGTCTTTTCCTAGAGCAGATCGCCCGGCCAAACTGAGCAAAAGAGAAGGAAGCGCCTTTGTCAGGGTGGTGACCAAGTACCCGATGGTCACTCTGAAAGAGCTCCAGCTTTTCTCTGTGGAAAGAGGAGAACCTTCTAAAAAAAAAAAAAAACAACCCTCTTTGCATCACTTCAATTGGCAGCATTGTGCTGTGGGGATGTTTTTCCAGTGTTAGGCACTGGGAGAATAGTCCAAATTGAGGGAAAGAGGAATGCAGCAGTTTACAGAGACACCCTTGATTAAAAGCCTGCTTCAGATCACTTTGGACCTCAGACTGGGGTGACCGTTTATATTTAAACAGGACCATGACCCTAAGGACATGTCCTGTAGCCACTCCTTATCTGAGTGGCCCAGCCAGAGCACAACTTTAACATCTCTGTAGAGATCAGAAAGTGACTGTGCACGAACGCTTCACATCCAACCTGATTGAGCTTGAGCTGTTCTGCAAAGAAAAATGGGAGAAGCTGCCCAAAAATAGGGGTCACAAGCTTGTAGCATCATACTCAAAAATAGTTTTTTAATTGGTGCCAAATGTGCTTCCACAAAGTATTAAGCAAAGATTAAATACTTGTGTATTTTCTTTTTAATACATTTGCAAAGATTTCAAATGCACTTCTTTTGCATTGTCATTTTGGGTATTGTCTGTAGAATTCTGAGGAAAATAATGAATATAATCCATTCAGGAATAATTCTGTAAAAAAAAAAAAATTGAAGTTAAGCGTTGTAAATACTTCACGGATGCACTGTAAGAACATCCTTTTTTGAAAGGGATAGGCGACAACAGCAGAAATGTTCATCAGGTTCCCCTTCTGCTATCAAATTACAGATCAATGCAAAGTGGCTATTTGATAACTGGCATTTGACACTTTTTGTAGAAATTTTCAACAGTCCAGTTAGGGCAAGTCTGTGTTTATATTAGACTTGCATTCATGTGTTCTTCAGCTGTTGTAGCCCATTCAACACAGAGTTGGATGTTTGTATGTTGAGAATCTTTTCTAGATTCCACATTAGATTTACATTTTAAACAGCAATGTAGAATTGTATATTCACACTACTATTCTTTAAACATTTTCAGGGTTATTATAAAACCAGCAAAAAAAAAAACCCAAAGTAACAAGCAAATGAGTAACAAGGACATTTTGAAACATAACACTTTAATAAGAACAACAAAAAAATATTGAACATTACAAAAACCCAAAAGTGCAAAATGGGTGAACATGGCTTAAAATATTAAATCAGAAAGAAAAAGAAAAAAGAAAGTTGCGTGGATGTGAAATAGTAATCAAGAAAACAACTATTAAGTAGTTACATACCAGGGGGAACAAACTGTGCAGGGGCCACAAAGTGTGCAGAGGGGGTAGAGGTGGTGATGTAGTTGACATGAGTGTGGGACGAAGGACAATATGGGGTGTGGTGGAAGCGTGGATTCGGGATGGGCCCAGAAGTCCAGGGTGTAAGGTAGTGGTAGGTGGTGGAAAGCACAGGCATGTATGGCTCATAGGAAGGGTGCAAAGATGCCTGGCACTGCTCCTGCACCAGTGGAAAAAATGCAGTGCCTGGTGCTACCACAGTGGGGGCCTCCACAGTCACGGTGGTGCCTGAAAATAGGGGTGGAATGGTATGAAGAACGGTCCTGCCCAATATATTGCAGGTTTCCATACAGCAATATACTTCGTGTTAAAAAGGGACTGTTTAAATGGTTTTGTTTACCAAAAAAAAAAAAGCCCTGTGTTTAGTCTTTATAAAGGCCATGTTAATTGAAACCAAGATTATTTCCTAGGAGACACACTGAACACACTTTTACCCAACACTTTTGTAGCATAACAGTAAGGGTAAACCTATTTCTGACATCCTTATGGTATACCGTCAAACTCAGATCACCACACCCCTACCTCAGGAAATAAGGGCATAGGAGGAAAACGAAGATAGACTATGTGCTGAGTTCTATACTTATGTGCCAGCTGAGTGTATGGACATTTGTGGGGGTGCTGCTGACAGTGAGGTGCTGACCATTGCTGGGTGTTTCACCCTGAGTGGGTGGGCACGAACGGGCAGATTCCGGGTATTCCGGGTGCTGGGGCACCATGTGATCAGGGCTTGCAGCAGCACCTGGACCTGGGTAAGGCTGAAACTGGGGTTCCCCACAAGGCTGTGGGTACATCTGCTGCATATGAACCATAGAGTGCCAGTAGGTTTGCTGATATGCCTGTGGTGTCAAATTTTTTTAACTGCATATCAGTAATTATTTTTCACAACTGCTTTAAGCTTTTAGTAAAGAACTGGAAATTATATTGCATAATTTTACTAACAATAAATTGGTGTGATATATAGTCAAATCAAAACCAAACCTTAGACATATTTTGATTAAATACTCCGTTATTTTCACATATTACTCCCTACCTGCACACCCAAGTTGAAAAAGTACTGGAGAACCTTGCAATCTGTTGGGGGGGGAAAAAACCTTTTCATTTCATTTTAATTTACAACCTATGAATGATTTATAGCTGGACTGCTCTGACCTCTAGGTAAGTCACTGCCATTTGGGTCATAAGAGTAAGGTGGAGGTGGGGCCACAGTTACAGGTTCTCCAATTTCATTCACAAACCATGGACATGCTGGAGGAAACGGCATGGACATTACTGGAAATGGAAGAGCAGGTAAGGTGTTGATTTGTTAACACGATGTTCACATCAATGTCTTCAATGCTGTATTCCTCACAGAAGCATGTTATAAATACGACCCAAATTCCAAGTTTTAAAATGTAAATAACAGAATTCAATGGTTTGCAAATCTAACAAACCCACATTTCTCCCCCAATAGAACATCAAAATCATATATATATTTTTTTTTTTTAAGGAAAAAAAAAAAAAGTTAATTTTGAATTTAATGGATTTAATTTAAAAAAAAAAGTTGGGACTTGGCAACAAAGGCTGGAAAACTTAACTGTTACTAAAAAAAAAAAAAAAAAAAACAGGATAATCTTCCAACTAAATCAGGTTTATTGCCAACAGGTCAGTAACATGACGGTTTAAAAAATGAGTACTTCAGAGAGGTTCTGCCTTTTAAAGATAAAGATGGGCATAGGGTCACCTCATCTGTGAAAATCTGTCTACAACTTGTGGAATAATTTCAGAATAATTATCATAATTGTGAAGACTGAATAGTTATCAGCTACAGTACAGATCATTAAAAGATTCAGAGTATCAGGAGAAATCTCGATGTGCAAGGGACAGGGGGAAAAAAAAAATCTATTGGTATTAGATGTCTTCAGGCTTAAGGAACTCAGGGGGCACACTGCATGAAAAACAAGTATAATTCTGTAATGAAGGAGAAATCATTGTCTGAACACAGCCATACCAGGTTACAAATGCAGGTTAAAATCATGCAAAAATTTATCAAATATGTAAACATGCTCCAAACAAAAGATCCAGTTTTCTCTGGGCCAAAGCTAATTTAAAATGGAATGACACATTTTTACTGGTTTTTTTTTTTACTGACAAATCCAAATTTCTAATTCTAGTTTTGGCTGTCCTTCAGTCTAAAAAAAAAAAAAAAGGGCCTTCCAATTTATTAGCACTCAATTCAAAACAATTGTTCCGTTTCCATATGTAGAAAGACTATATTTAAGAATATGAGACAGTGGTAAACTAAATTTCCTTAAAAATGTACTGTATATTTCCTTTGTTTAAAATTTGGGACATTTTCTAAGTTCTATTGTCAGTAAAATGGGTTTATAATATTTGCAAATCAATGCATAGTTTTTGATCCTCCCTTTCTAAAAAATGAGGGGGATTTTAAAAAGCAGTTTTGATTATTTGTCAAGATAAGTGTCAATTAACTGTAAATAAAAAAAATTATAAATTCAACAAATAGTACAATCAATTGTTTCCAACATCTAGCTGCCGAAAAAAAAATAAAAATAAAAAAGGTTTATACAGAAATAACACTAAAGTAACCAAATTAAACACAAAGTAATGTACAAAACCCGTTTGTTTCCGAATGAATAAAGACCTTGCAGCTAGTAGCAAATATAAAAGTTAAACAATTTTTATCCTTGTAGCTATTTTGAATGACACGTCATTATAAACATTTTATGGTAGACAAACCTGGCCTGCCCAGTGTGTGTAGGGGTGGTGGCTGTCCTGGGGTAATGTTTGAAGCCTGCAGGTGATTTGGAGAGCTCTGAGAACTTGCACTTGAAGAAGGAGAGGAGTTGGAAGTAAAAATAGCAGCTGGGGCAGAGTTGACTGGCTGAGAGGAAGAAATGACTGCTGATTTCACCACTACCTAAATCAACAATTGACACATGGACATCACACCAAAATAACACCACCAAGAGTGTGAAAATGCAAAGGGAATACACCAAAGTGAACAGTTGCATTAAGATACTTAGCCAAAAAACCTGTTGCGAGTAACTATATGTAGCAACACCCTCTTGTGGTGATCCAGCACGTGATCCACCCTCTTGAATGGTCTGTACAAAAAAAAGAACCAATAATACAGACGCTCCCCACCTTACGGACGAGTTACGTTTCGAACGACCGTTCGTACTATTAATTTATTTGTAAGTTGTTACTGTGTTTGTTAATGATTACGAATATCTTCTAATGATGTAAGAGCTATAAAAAAAAAGAAAAAAAAAACACTAAACAAATTGAAATACTGTATACAAAATTTTGTATTAAGTAATAAAAAAAAAAATTAATAAATTAAAAAAAGCAATTATTTTTTATTCGCCCTAGTCCAGTACACATCATGTAGACTCGTTACGGTCGACTACTAGCCATCATCGGCTTTCCTCAGTTTTGCATTTTTTGACAGCTTTGTTTGTATCCACGAAGGTTTGTAAAGTGGGGAGCATCTCTACTTAATTTTTAATGAACCTTATTTTACAAGGCAAGTAATTTAAAGATTTAACTTTTTTAAATCATGTTACGTATCATGCAGTACCAGGTTAGCACTTGACTCAGCAGTGTACACAGTTGGATGCTGAAATCCTGCATCTACAAGAGGTTGACAAAGTGTAATACAAGTTAAAAACCATAGCATATCAAAACAGACAGGAAAAGGATGTTTTAAAAAGCGATAAAATACACTAACCTGTAGCAGAAAAGATATACTCCTCGGAATATTCCCCTGTGAAAAAATATTTAAACATTTCTATATTTAAAGTATAAATTATTATCTAAAGACAAAATGTGTAAAGTATAAAAGCAAGCAACCATGGCCTCCAGTGGTGCTTCTCTCATCAGGATCCTCCTCAGATGATGCTATAGGCTGTTTGGCTGGTGTAATAGGGCTTGGACCTCTTGGCACCCAGTAAGTAGCAGCACCAGGAACAATAGTGCTGGCAACAGCTTGTCCCTACAACAAGGGAAGATTTGAAGAAAATCAGAAGACAAGGTCATTCATAGTTTTTTCTGAATTTAGTAGTTATTCAGGCTAATGTGACACCAACAGCAATAGGAGAAAAAACATTTTCATCTGCCTCCTCCATCTCATAGAAACTGATGCTCTCCTCCAGGTCCTGGGCTTCCTCTCCTGACTCAGGAACAAAGCTAAACTGACACTCCTTATTTACAGATGATTGCATTTGACGTCTGCTTCTGCTGAATGTGAAAGGAAACACACAGTAAGAATGATAGTTATGTACTTTTGATTTGGGGAAACAATGGGAATTTTTTTTACTTAAATTAATGGTACTGTGATATGATTCAAAGTGTGAAATCAGATAAAATACATAAATTGGACATTTAGTCTATCCATACCTGTTAAAAAAGTAACATTTATAATGAAATTGCAACCTATATATTAAAGTGTACAAAATTTTAAGAAAAATTACACCTTTGTTAATATATAATTGGGAAATATGTCAGTTTCAGAGTCAAATTTCAGAGTCAAATTCAAACTCAGTAAACACCAAGTTGTATATAGTCATGTGAAGAAAAAAAATATATATATATAGATATATATCTCCCCACCCTCAGAGTTGTGTTTTTATCAAGACATAAAATTCTGGTTCCTATCAGGTCTTACAATTAGGAAAATAACCTCAGATGACCACCACATGACATTATCAATTATTTAAATTACAATGTGTGAAAAACTGAGTGCTTCTTTTTACTGTTTCCAGAGGATTTAAAAGGCCAGATGCTGCTAAACAAATGACCTTAATTAACTGATCAGCAAGTGTGACCACCTATATAAAAGCCTAAGTTTTAGCAGTTTTCTGGTATGGAACATTCTGGTATTAAGACAATGAAACTGAAAAGACATCAGCAATTATCTTCGAGCAGTGGTGCTGCCCATAAATCAAGGAAGGATTATAAGCTCAATCATTTAAATTCAATTTAAAGTCTTCTCTTTCTACAGTGAAGATAATTTTCACAAGTGGAAAACAGTTGTCAATCTTCCCATTAGTGGTTGCCCAGACTGTAATGCTGTGGTGAGAGCTGTGCATAAACTATTGCCCATAAACCTCAGTAAACTGAAGCAACCTTACAAAAATGAGCGAGCTAAAATTCCTCCAAAACAATGATATTGCTGCTAAAGGTAGTCCCAAAAGCTATATAAAGTTTTTCCACATACGTTTTTCTATTTTGTGTAAGTAATAAAACTATGGTACTATTTGGGTTTAATCAAAGTATAGTACAGCTGTTCCTATCAGATTTTTCTGGCATCATCTTGATAGTATCCAAATGAATAAAACATGGGGCACAAAAAGCAAACAAAGCACATAACATGCAATATCTGTGTTGAAAAATATCAGTTAAGGGAGGGTTACAAAAACAAAAAAATAAAAATAATTTACCACAGAACACTGTTAAGACAATTAACAAGTGAAGAAAACCCCCACACAACAGTGACATTACTAAGAACAGGAGGTCCCCCTAAAATTGTTGAGAGAACCTGGCAATGTAAGTTGAAACACTTTTGCAAAGAAGAAAGTCAGGATGTGCCATGATAAAATCTAATGGCTTTCCAATTTAATATTACGTTGTAATGTCAACACTTATGCAACCAGGTTATTGTACATTTTACCGCCCCAAAAAAGCCCATTGTTTTCTACTGTAGTCATCTTTATTGTTTACCCCTTTTCTTTTATAGAATACTTTATTGATCCCACAGTGAAAATTATTTCTTTTGCATATCCCTGCAATGTTAGAAAGATGGGGTCAGAGCACATGGTCAGCCATGTTACAGGGCCCAAGAATGGCAGCTTGGCAAAAGCGGGGCTTGAACCCATACCTTCCGTTCAGTAACCCAGAGCCTTTATGGATAAACAATTGCAATCACAATACAGTTTTTTGCTTTTTTTTTTAAGGAAACTTTATAAAAAAAAAAATTGTGCAGCACAATTATTGAAGTATATTCCCATTTATAATTTGCATTTTGTACACCCAGTTGGCTAGGAACAGGAAATTGTTTAATCATGAATTGTTCAATTATTTCCACAATTTAATTATATATAGTTTCAGAAATCATACATTTGTTTGAAAGGGACACAATGTGTCTGTATTAGAGTAATGTTTGTAGCAAAAGGAAAGTCGAAAAGGGAAGACAAACTGGGCAAAAGATTGAAAGCAGTAGGAAAATGAACATAGACCAATCTAGATCAATTGCTTACCTGCCTTTTAAAAAGAAAAATAAAGACTGCTCTTTGCATAATTTTGAATGATAACTAATAAAAGTGAAGTTTTTAAAAAATATTTCCCCTTACCGTGACTTGAATGAATAATTGTCAAAACTCTGGTAACAGCGTTTACTAGGACTGGCATAGTAGGCCACCTCAGGTCCAATAAAATGGCTTCGATTTAGGAAACGTGCAGAGCTTCTAAGTAGAACAGAGAAAAGCATGGAGAAGGTAGGATGCAAGATATTAGCATACAAAATCAAGAATGACCGATTTAGCCATGGCTACATAGCACATATCTCAACATTTTCTCTGTACTTTAAAAATACTAATACCAAAATTTTTAAAAAATGATCTAATCCCAAAGGGAGATTTTAACTAGTAAAAAATATTAAGTAAAAGATCCCTGACCAACACATTTTACACTTCTTGCACACTAACAACTATAGGAACATTAGGAAGCAAGTTGTCCCACCTGGATGGACCATATCCACGTGGTGGTCTTTGAGAGTGTGGGCGATAGTGCTCATAGGCCACACTTGTTTGGGGTGGAGCAGGGCTGTGTATTCCAGGACTGCGAACAGATGCCAGGTTTCCTGGACAAGGCTGCAGACGTGGGGGTAGGCCAGCCTGAGGACGGCCGTACGACACAGCCATCAACATCTCTTTACCACGAGACTTCTTCAGAAATCTGCGTCTTGCACACAGCTCCGGGTCTGGAAAACCATTCAACACACATTAATAAAAAAAGTACCACATTTACGACTTTTGGCAAATGCCCTCATCCAGAGCCAATTACAATAATCTTATCTACACAACTGAGTAGTTATGGTTAAAAGGGCCTTGCTCAAGGGACAAGAGTGACAGGATTGTGGTGCTGGGAATTCGACTCATAACCCTCCAAAGCAAAGTCCAAAACCTTAGCTACTGAGCTACCACCTCCCACAAGCTGGCAGAATTTGCAACAGAAAAAGAACTTGCCATGCTATAGTTATATACATTACTAGCTGTAATCTTCAACTACCTGTAATCTTCATACTGAAATCACATTATCTACTAAGACGACTTAACATTACATTGTGTTGCAGCTGGTACATAAATAAAATATTACCTAGTTCTCCTGGGTATTGATCAGCATGGCTGTAGGAATTGCTTTTTCTGCTTGGTGTAATGTTCCATGCTGGGACAGGATTCACTGGTTTCAGGTTAGTCAAGGACACCAAGTGTCTAAGACACAGAAGATGACGCTAAAGTAGGCTTTAACAATGTGTTTTGAATACCAAGAACACTTAACAGATTAAAAAAAAAAAAATTATTTCCATTAGAACTCACTTTTCACCGAGTTCTTCAATAAACACTGTCACAGCACTTGGATGAGTCCCTACCTCCTGAATAAAAGCATTGTAGTACTTCCCTTTTGGATCCAAACGTACCTGAACAACCAAACAAACATTAGTGTCCTTTATATTGGCAAAAGTTTGTGAACACCTGGCCATCATACCTATATGCACTTCTTGAAAGTCTCATTCCAGACTGACAAAAGCATCGTCATGCTGGAACAGGTTTGGCCAATTACTTCCAAATTTGTGACAACAGTTTGGTGACAACCACATATTGATGTGTTTGGTCAGGGGTCCACAAACATTTGACCTTATGACTGCATGTTAAAGACCTAAAATAAAAAAACTATACCCGACAATCATACCTGACACTTATCCCCTAAGAAATACTGTCTACCAGCAAACACCATATAATCAGTCTTCTGGAGTTCTGCAAACACCAAATTACCAACATACATTAAATAATAAAGGCAACAATTATACCACACACAATTTATATATTCGATGCAATGGACTAACAGGACTACTTGTTGCTTAAACTTGCCATCTATTAAACTACAAATGTTAAGAGCCCACATTCTGATGAACTGTTAGAAATATTTTAGATTTGCAAACAAAGCACCAATGGCTGTGCCACAGTGTCACTTGATATTACTCTGTATATAGCGTTGAATATACAATATAGAATCTGTTAATGCATTAATATCAGGCCCTGAAGTCCAGGTCTTCACACATTATACATGGCATTAGAAGAAACCAGGGATAATTAGATACATTTAATGTGTGGATAAAAAAAATCTCAAACTCACCTTTGCGGCCATCATGCCACACGTCAAACTCCACATTGCGGTACATCTCAGGATCTAAGGCTTTCAAGACCTTGTATGGAAGAGCAAGCTTTGCTGGGCCATCTACATGCTAAGGTAAAGGTCCGAAAACATCCGCTTTCATCTCACTTCAATGTACATGCATTTATTTTAGGGTACGATACTTTGGATTTTATCACCTTTTGGTCTTCATTGGCAATTTTAGCCTTTTCTTCAGCGTGGCTGTAACCACTTAGTTCCCATTCCTCTCTGTAAAAGTAATGAGTGCTTATTAAAAACATTTATAAATATTAGACATGAGAAAGGATAAAGCGCTATATAAAATATATATATTTCATAATAAAGACTTTCCTCTTACAAAAACATTATTAAAAAAAAAAAAAAAAAATTTGTAATGAAACATTACTAGTTGTGTTGCATATTTAGGATGAGCATTTAACAAAGAAAGTGGTAGCTCAGGGGGTTAGCTGTTGTACATTTAACCAGAAGATCAGAAGTTCAAATACAAATACTATCAAAATGCCCCTGCTAGACTATTGAGCAAGGCCCTTAATCCCCTGCTATAAAAATAATTGCAAATTGCTCTAAAAAAAGAGCATCTGCCCAATGCCATAAATGTAAACATGTTGCACATAGACATGTGCGTAACATACAATATTCCTAATTTTCTTACTGTTGTGTTTACATTTGCTTTGGGATTATACACTCCCCCAGCCCTTTAACAGTTCATTTAAGTGTGAACAGAAACAAAACCTGTATATAAAAAGACCTGGGAGCATAGTCCTCGTTGGCATCATAACCGCCATCCTCACTGCATCCAGAGTGGCTGTTCCTGTAGCGCCGCCCTCCTCCCCCTCTGAACCCATCGAGTGTCATATAGAGATCCTCCTCTTCAATGCTCAGTACACAAGTGTACAACAACTCATACAGCAGGGCTTCAAACATTACAAAAAGTGTAATTTAAAAAAATTTACCACTTTTCTTATACCAAACCATTTATATTAATGAAAAAAAAAAAGTTTAAAAATGTACAACATGCAGACAGACAACTTGAATAAGTTTTTAATAAATAAAACCATTTTGCTATTATAGGTAAATCTAAAGCAAAAACAGTTCTATTAGATAAACAAACACTACTTGTAGACTGTATAATTTTAAGTGTTCTGCAAAACGTACACTGGCATAATGCTGCATTGACTGGGTAGGTCCTTGGGTAAACAATGTCATAGTGTCCATTATTTGAGCAACAGAGCAAAATCTGTAATAAACAAAAGCACTGTTTATATCAACATTTAAATTAAACAAAACAAACATTTTCACTGCTCTTCAATACATAATGTAGTAAAGCTAGACTATTAAAACATTTTCAGTTTCTATTTTACTATATTGGCTGTGTTGCAAACTAAGAGAAAGTAAAGAGATGCAAGTAAAGAGAAACGCAACACTATTTTTTGCAAATGTGAAGAAAAAAAAAAGCTATAAAGAATACTTATTTCAAAAGAACTACTCTGGTGTTCTGGAATATAAAAATAAATAAAATTTAAACAGCAATTTTTGGTAAAAGATGCCACAAACAATTTTAGGTTTATACAGTTTTACACATCTGGTCTAACCACACCTCACCTTAGTCAAGCTGTCCTCCTCTCCAATCTCAGTTGGTGACTTCCCAGGGTACCTGTAAATTACGAAGTGCCGACTGCACCAAACATCATACACAATGTAAGCCTCTAACATATTAAAAGATTCCTCTTGGCCCTAATGACAGTAAAAATGTGCAGCAAATATTTTACTTGGTACATTTTTTATTTTTTTGGTTGTAGGTAAGAAACTGCAACAATTTGTTAGTCAATAAAAAAAAATTATTATATAATTGTATAATTATATAACATGTATGATGTAGTATTTGTTTGTAACAGTATATTTTGTTAAGATCGCCATGTCAGAATTATTCAACCCCTATATAATATTGTTGTTTTTAAAGCTTTGACAGTTTTTATGGCCTGAAGTGGAGCTGAAACATCATTAAGCCTTTGGGAACTCTATAACGATTCTTCATTTGCTTCAGCTGTGATGCATATATAAACCCAAACTGGAACTTTTTGGACATATGAACCAGCAGTATGTCTGGTGTGCAAAAGGTCAGTCTTATGAGCAGAAGAATACCATCCCCACGGTCAAGCACAGAGGTGGATCAATAATGATGTGGGGCTGTATTTCTGCAGCAGGAACTGGCAAGCTTGATTTTGTACCTGGCATCATGGATTTCCAGAAATACCAGGTCATTTTGAAGAAGAACGTGATGCCTTCGGTTGACAAATTAAACCTTGGTGATCATTGGATCTTTCAGCAAGACAATGATCCCAAGCACACCTCCAAATCAACCAAAGCTTGGTTGGGGAAAAAATGCTGGAGTGTCCTTCTCAGTCACCAGATTTAAATCCAATTGAAAATCTTTGGTGGGATTTAAAGAAGGCAGTTGCAGCACGGTAGCCATCAAACATCACTGAGTTAGAGGCTTTTGCATGTGAAGAATGGGCAAAGATTCCAATCGAGAGGTGTAAGAAGCTTGTCAACACTTATCGAAAACGCTTGTTAGAAGTTATAAAAACTTAAGGGCGCTCCACAAGGTACTGAAGCTTGGGGCTGAATAATACTGCACATGCTCATGTTACAAGACTTACAATTTTCATTTGAACTTCAAAGTTAAGTCAACTTCTGTTGTCAAAATAACTCAAATATGTATCAATAAATATTGTTTTATTTTAAGTTTTTTTCCCCCCATTTATTTTCATTATCTTTCAACAACACCACTGTATTGTCTATTGAAATGAGGGGGTTAAATATTTCTGATTGCGAGTGTGTGTGTGTGTGTGTGGATAAATAGATAGCAAATAGAACAAAAAGCATAAAGAATACACCACCTGTAAAGCAGAGACAAAGCTTTAATCTCCACTTGCCCCACAGTCTCCTAAAAGTTAATTGAAACATTTTAAAGTAACTCAGCAACTGTACAATGAATGCTTTAAAGTTTCCAGATCAGCAGTACCTCTGCTATAAATTAGTTTCTTACATTACCAAAACCTGGATGGTGTAACAAAAATATCTAGTCTACAATTATGAAGTGCCAGGTGAGAAGTTTATCCTGCAAGAATCTTGCATCTAAGCTCTTTATGGTATTTTATCCTAATTATCCTATTCCACTAAAGTCCAAAACTCATTTTACACACACACAAAAGTGTTTGCACCTTCCTGATTTCTTTTTGCATGTTTGTCACACTTTGTTTCAGATCAGACTAATTTGAATTTTAGTAAAAGATAACACAAGTGAACACAACATGCAGTTTTTAAATTAAGGTTTTTATTATTGAGGGAAAACAAAATCCAAAACTACATGGCCCTGTGTGAAAAAAGGGTTTGCCCATAAACCTAATAACTGGTTGGGCCACCCTTAGCAACAACAACTGCAATCAAATGTTTGCGATAATCGTCTGTTACAGCGCTGTGGAGGAATTTTGGTCCACTCATCTATGAAGAATTGTACTTCAGTCACATTGCCTTTTTAAGGTCATGCCAGAGCATTGCAATAGGATTCAGGTCATTTTGTTTTTCTTCAGCCATTCAGAGGTGGACTTGCTGGTGTGTTTTGGATCATTGTCCTGCTGCAGAACACAAGTTCGCTTTAGCTTGAAGTCACAAACGGATAGTCAGCCATTCTCCTTCAGGATTTATTGGTAAACAGCAGAATTCATGGTTCCATTTATCACAGCAAGTCTTCCAGGTCCTGAAGCAGCAAAACAGCCCCAGACCATCACACTACCACCACCATATTTTACTGTTGGTTTGATGTTCTTTTTGGAAAAACTTTTGTCTCGTCAGACCACAGAGAATTTTCCACCAATGTCTTTGAGATAATCAAAATGTTTTCTGGCAAAACTGAGAAGTTTTTAAGTTCTTTTTGGTCAGCAGCGGTTTTCGGTTTGGAACTTTGCCATATGCAGACCATTTTTGCCCAGTCTCTTTCTTATGGGAGTTATGAACACTGACCTTAACTGAGGCAAGTGAGGCCTGCAGTTCTTTGGAGGTTGTTGTGGGGTCTTTTGTGACCTCTTGGATGAGTCGTCGCTGTGCTCTTTTGGTAATTTTGGTCAGCCTGCCACTACTGGGAAGGTTCTTCACTGTTCCATGTTTTTGCCATTTGTGAATAATGTGGTTCGCTGGAGTCCCAAAGCTTTGGAAATGGCTTTATAACCTTTTCCAGACTGATGGATCTCAATTACTTGCTTTCTCATTTGTTTCTGAATTTCTTTGGACCTCAGCATGAGGTCTAGCTTTTGAGGATCTTTTGGTCTACTTCACTATGTCAGGCAGGTCCTATTTAAAAGATTTCTTGATTGCTAACAGGTGTGGCAGTAATCAGGCCTGGTTGTGGCTAGAGAAATTTAACTCAGGCGTGATAAACCATAGTTTTAACAGTGGGGCAAACACTTTCACACAGGGCCATGTAGTTTTGGATATTGTTTTCCCTCAATAATAAAAAACCTTCATTTAAAAACTGCATGTGTTCACTTGTGTTATCTTTTACTAACATTTAAATTAGTTTGATGATCTAAAACATTAAATGTGACAAACATGCACATCACTAATATATTACACACACACACACACAACCACTAACCTTCGGGTCGTCCAAACGCTCCAAATACTTCTCAAAAGACCCTTCAACGAACTGCAGTTAACAAACACGCAAACAAAAAGCAAAAGTTATTTTAAAAATAATTCTAATAGGATTTACAAAAAGGCGTAGAAAAAGTACCACAAATTCTCATTAACTCACAGGCTCGAAGCTGCATTTATTCGCCCTCATGAAGTTGACGCAGTCTTTTCTTACTTTTTGATGGTAATTCTGAGAGAAATAAAGCTATCAACATAAACAAGACACATGTCACGGGTTATAAAGGCCACGCAATTAAAAACAAAAAGATACTTGTAAAATTACTCTTCCATTAGCTCCTGCGGGCTTTTGTAAAACGGCAAAACTAAAACCCCCAATTTCCCCAGACAATACTAAAGTGAACACACAATACCTGCTCAGAAACAGCTCGGAATAAACAGGACGCGTCCCGAGCCATCATTTTTCGGTATAAACCGAGACTGGCTAGGTACTCGTCCATGTTCACGAAATACTTCTTTAACGCTTTCTGCATCGCAAAGAAAATCGTATTCTCAAGAGAACGCGAAACACACAAAGCTTCATACCCTTTCACGTAGGCCAAAGAGGACAAGGTCAAACTGTTTTTTTTTTCTTTTTTTTCTGTTTTTGGTTCCGAGAGAAAACAGGTGTTTCCAATGTGAACTAATCAAAGCTCTGGTCTCCGCAGGCCGCCGTCACTTAATCGTCTGCTATGTAGCGTAACGGTCTGCTTTTGCGCCTTTCATCATTTAAATTTTACTACCAGCAACTCCACTGAAAACCTGCTTAACCTAAAGGCCAGTTCTTTTAATTGCGTTCTCTGTAAGAGGTAAGTGTGGATGAGTTATCAGCTGTTCGTTCTTGCTCATATTCCTATAAGTATAATGATAGTGATTGTTGGTTTTGTTAATAATAATACATTATTATTATTATTAGTAGTAGTAGTTGTAGTTGTAGTAGTTGTAGTAGCAGTTGCTCATCAGGGACAAACTTACTTAGAAAGAACATATTTACTATTGATCACCACATTGCCTGTGTAAAGCTGCTTTGAGACAATGTTCGTTGTTAAAAGCGCTATACAAATAAAAATGATTTGAATTGAATTGAATAGTAGTAGTACTAGTGCAATTCCACTGTATTTTGGAGTCATTTTATAATTTATAAGTACTTGTCTGTACCTTTAATTTGTGTCTAATTTCTGTTTAGCAAATAGGCTGATTATAACAAATCTAGACACAGGACAGATGAGGATCAATCCATGTGAAATCAATGGAGGCCTCTCTATCAGCTATCTCAGCTTTGTTCAATCCCTATTAGATATGATGCTAGGATTCCCCCCAAGAAATTTTGTGGGGGAAAAAATATTGACTTGATTCTTCTTTAGTTTCTGGGAGATAGAAGCTTTCATAAATGGACGTGGCTCTAATTTCAATAGAGAAAAGTTAAATCATTGTAACCTTTTCTGCATATACTTCTTTAATATACTTCAAAATGAGAGTGCATTAATGCACGAAATTTGCATGGATTGTGGACAAGGAATGGAGAGGTTTAGTAGCCATTTTGCATTAAATGAATGGCTACAGTCTGGGTGTTGGAAACATGACAGCGCTAGTTAAAGTGGTAAATGACCTGTTATTGACAGGGTTTTGTCTCCTTACTTTTTTTACTCAAACTTGCAGCTTTTAACATCACTGATCATACTATCCTTGCTAGACTGGAAAATGTTATTAGAATAAAAGAACCAGCTCTTTCCTGGCTTAGGCCTTTGTTTTTTTTTGGTTATTTTTTTTGGGGACTGTTCGCTATCAGTTTGTTGATGTAAATGGTGAGTTCTACACACTTTCTGGTGTAAAGGTTGGTGTTTTAGAAGGATCTGTCAGGCCCACTGCTTTTCTCTTTATATATAATGCCTTTAGGAGAAATTATACATAAACATGGTTGTATATTGAGAGAGAGAGAGAGAGAGAGAGAGAGAGAGAGAGAGAGAGAGAGAGAGAGATCAGCTTAAACCTGTTGAGGAGTGTGTAAAGGACATTACAGTGGATGCCTGAAAACTTCCTTTTGCTCAACTCGGATAAGATGGAAATACTTTTACTAGGACCACATGCAGCTAGAAGTAAACTTTCTGATTACGTAGCATCTCTGGATGGTCTTTCTGTCTCAGTGTGTACAGCAGTCAAAGACCGTGGTTTGATTATTGACCCTAGTCTTTCCTTTAAGGCTCATGTAAATAACATTACCAGGATAGCCTGGCCTCTTGCTGCAGCAAGACTTACTAGATCTAGAAAATATGACCATCACCCCTGTTTTAATCAGTCTAAACTGGCTCTCAAATCTTGCATTGATAATAAAACACTACTACTGATATATGAAGCACTTAACGGTCTCGTGCCACAATATGAGTGAACCAAAGGTGCAGGCTGGAACATCTAATAATGAAGACTACAGCAGGGACAGATCTTTCTCTTTTAAAGCTCCATGGTTATGACCAATTAGTGTTCAAGTTGAGGCTGAAAACTTATTTATTTATTCAAGCTGTAGATGGGTAGATTTTTCTTAGGTAAAGGAGCAGATCTTGAGGGATCATGGATATAGAGTGTTCAGTGGTGGGTGTGTCGTCTCTTATCCCAGAGATCCCTCGTGTCTGTGTTACCTTCTGGTTTAGTTATGCTGCCATAGCGAGTCTTAATGGAGACCCCAACTGCACAGTGTCCTTAATTTTTATACAAAAATAAGAATACTTAATAATCTATATCTTTCTCTCTGTCACCCCTCTTCACTCTGTCTCTCTCACTCTCTCGGTCGAAGTAAACATGCTCCTGAGGTACCAGTGACCGATGTTCCTGCCCCTCTTTCCTCCTTGGATCTGAACACTTTGTCCTGGCCTGCCTCTGGCTGGTGTTCTCTTCGATTGGAGGCAACTCTGCAGCTGGGGATTGTTTTAGATAAATGGCATAACGATCTATAAAATTACGGCATAACACATGAGCTTTGATGATGGATTTGGACTGTACTTAATGTCAACAGTCTGCTACACTGACTCAGGACTACAGTTTGCATTTGATCACCATTACTGCACACCTCATCCTCATTTAGCTATTAAATGGACATTGGTTGCTACCCAGATAAGGATGCGTTTTGCATTAACAAGCTTTTAACATTTAGCATTGTCACCGAAATAGATATAGAATGAGAGTGTGCAATTTAAATGTTTATATTTATTCTTATAAATACATTCATTGGTTCACAGAAACCTTTGCATTAGGTTCAACAATTTATTTTTTATTTTTTTACAAAACTCTATTCACAGGATTCTTTTATATTATAAATAATCAAACATGGGTACACCTGGAGCTATCATGTCAAATAACAGACAGATCACATGCATTCTTCTTTTTTTCATTTTCCATCCCCACTTTCTTTCTAATTTTCAGTTCAAGAGGGGGAAAGCCAGAATGGGATTACAAGAATTATAATAGAATAGAATAATGTATAATGGGTCCCTGGTCATTTGTCTTGGAGCTTAAACAATGATTTCAGCCTAGCTTAGCTGGCTAGCAGGTGGCAAACGTTAGGCTTCTAGCTGAGCTTTGCCAGTCAGCATTGTTTAAATGCAAAGCTTTTGTTTTAAACACCTCAGTAAATGATTATGCTGCATTGGCTAGGGTCATGCATGCTAGTGTGAAAGCCAGCAGGCTTTTGTATTATCATTCATCACACAATTTGCTGATTTATGCCAAATCTCCCCTTTTTTAACACTTGCTATTTCAAATGATCAAATATATTATGGAACATGTCAAGTATATCTTTTGAAGATTGTTGGGATTTCTTTTGGTACTCTTAGTATAAACTAAGGTTTCAGTTTCTTTTTGAAACTTATATGCATACATTTTGTATGCTATTTTATTTGGGCTTAATGTCTTCATGAAAATGCCAAAACCTCATTCTAACCGTCTTTACATTTAAACAACATATTTTAACAGAAGGCACAAAAGTTTTTATTTTGTTAATAAACTGTTTTACTTTTGATTATTTTCATAATGTACTAAAATGAGTGGAGGTACATTTGTACAGCAAATAACCACTAGATGGCCTTAGAAGCATAGACCTCTGCCCCTTAGATTTCTTTTCTTAAAGCAGGTGGCGCTTTATTGCAGGAAGCACAGAATTATTTACATATGGCCGTATTTACAATTAAATGAAAAAAAAAATAAATTATAATAATGTCATGTTTACTCAAACAGACCCTTATCCATTCAGGTTGTCTTGCCATATTTAAGAAGCTTGGACAGCCACCTTGTTTTTATAAAATTATATTTCCGGTGATTTAAAATTATTATAAAATTATTATTTTTTAAAATTATCTATATTCTAAATATGCTATGTATAAGTTATGGTGATATTGTAAACAATTTATGCAGCCATAAAAGTTCCATGGCCATCTTGAAACTTCCTGGTTTAATAACTGATGCAATATATAGAGTCCTATAGAAACACACTATTGTGATTAAGCCTAATGCACTGCTTAAATTGACAAGAAGGGCTGGTCTCCTTTGCCAGAATTATAATGATTGAAAGATAAATTGTGTAGGTAAATTATCTATAAGATTTCACAAAGGTCTATGAAACCATCAAAAACGGAATTAAACATTCAAGTTTACAGATCTGCTGAAAAGAAAAGTGACTAATCAAGTTCCTTAAGAATCATGGTAAGTAAGGCACATGTCCACAGAGACTCATCAAAAGCAGAAAGAGCTAATTAAATTCTTATTTTAAAATAAGTAAAGCATGGTTTGTTTTGGTTCCACGTATCATACTACTTTATTAACCTCCTAAGAACTTGGTATGCATAACTAATTAGGGTTTTATGCAGGCAGGCACACAGGCCTTTAAAAGATGAAACACTAATTAGTAAATCAAGAAAGACACGAAGAGTTTGTTCTTGTGTTCTTTTGAACTGGTATGTGTGCGTACTAACAAAACAGTTGCCTGTCAACAATCAGAAATTGTTACATAAATAGATGCTGCTGCACAATTATCCACAAGGTGGAGGTAGGCTCTAGATTGAATTTCTAAATAGGCATATTTTTTGACCTTTTTGTACTTTTTAAATTATAATTTATAATTTTATTTCTTAAAAAAAAAAAAAATCATACACTTTGTTCTGTATTTCTGTTTATATCTGAAATTGTTAAGTATAAAATAAGTAAATACATTTTTGAAATGCTAGTTGCATTCATCATAATCACCATTATAAAAAAATTAATCAGTGATGTAGTTGTCTCGCATCTTAAGATGCCTCATACCACACCACAGAGATTGATTCTGTATAGGATCCAGCATCTCCCCGGCCTGGATTACATGGTTACTGAGAATGAATGACGAAGAAGAAGAAAATTGCAACGTTTGTTTCAGAATTTAAAAATTACAGGACAATTATTTGCAAACCTTTTGAGTCTGGTTCCTCTCAAGGTTTCTTCCTCATAACATCTAAGGGAGTTTTTCCTTGCCACAGTTGCCAAGGCTTGCTCATCAGGGATAAATGCACACCATTCACCTTGACTGTTGATTTTTGTAAAGCTGCTTTAAAACAATGTCTGTTGTGAAAAGCACTATAGAAATAAACTTGACTTGACTGTATTTTGACATTTTTAAATTAGCCTGTAAAGCTAATGGTTTGATCCAGGGAAAACAGCATTAACTAATAATAAAATTATCCACTCTGATCAGATCTCACATAGTGAAAAGCAAAACATATCATGATGTTAAGACTATTATAGATTTTCTTTCAGCAGACTCCAAACCTCTTTAGGGCCAGATGTTCATTAATGTATGTAAATACTTATTCCTTTCAGCAGGATCTAACACAGGTGGAAAACATTACAGTATATTTTAGAATACGGCTTTGTAGCATTTTTGTATCAGGAAAAAGAGCCTGTGTGTCCTAGATTTAATAGTTAATTGTTGGATTTCATCATTATTCATTTTTTGGTTTGTAAAGGTGTAAAAATATGTTAAATAACCAAAACGTTTGTAGAAACGCTATGCAAATATTTTCGAAAATGACACCTTGAAAATTGCCTCCAAACTTTCAAAAGTATATATGATGCATTATGCATATAGAAGGGAATAACTAACTATATAGTCTAGTAAAGGCAATACAAATCCCTTTAATAATTATACTAATACAATAAATAAATAATTTCTTTTTTTTTTGGTTTTTTTACTTAACTCAAGACACACAGCAATGGTGTAATGTTACATATTTGCCTAAAAGGTCTTCACTATGAATCTTCACTGCGAATTATTGTACACTGGTGTGTTTCCTTCCTCCACCCGTTCACCTAATGGAAAGTGAAACACTCCATGACCCAATCCTTTTAATGAAAATACTGCATTAATTTTATTTTGTGATGTGTCATTGTAATTCAAGTGATGGTTTTTAATCTTCAGATTGCCTCAGCACAAGCCATTTTAGAAATATTTGGCAGCAGCCCATCTTCCTCTGTCACCGTTTTACTGAATACCTGTCAAAGAGGGGTACTAAAAAGGCCTGTTTTATTTGAATAAACTATTCAGGTTTTTAAAAAGGCTTGTTGTAAGGTATGTAAATGGGATGAAGCAAAGTGGCCATGGGTAGTTTCCATGTCTGGATGTTTCAAAGCAGTGCATAAACCCCCCTCTTCTTTATCTTTTCATGTTAGCTTTGTCATTATTGGCAGGTTGTATTATTCTGTTGTTGATCTGCAGTAGTACAGTGCCATTAAAGTTTGAGAATTTGTTTTTCATTGCAAAATGTAAGCTTACACTAGGTTTGCTCCCTACATCTTTGCACCGTTAGCCATAATGTTTTACATTTTTATTCAGCTACAGCATACTTTGAAAAAGTGTTTTTTATAAAGTGATCACCATGAAATGTAATATTGATCTAATTATAGAAGAAAAATTAAGCTTTAACCTTGGTAATTATAAGTATGATTGCCTTTTAACAATAAATTTAGACTAAGGAAATAGTTCTTTCTAATCATGAGTGCAAGCACATGGATGCACCTTGTCATATTGTATGACAGTTCGGATTAATTCCAATAATTTCACTTTTTGTTCTGTTTTTGTTTTGTTGGTTGACATTTGGTGTTCTTCATGCCATAAAACATACAGATTGAAAGAAAAATAAAGAAATCTTTGTCAAATGTACTTTACAGCAAAGTGAAATTCTTTCTTAGCATATTCCAGTGATGTTAGAAGCTGGGGACAGAGTGCAGGGTCACCTATTATACAGTGCTCCTGGAGCACTGCTGGTTAAGGGCCTTGCTCGGGGGCTCAGAAGGGTGGCAGGTTGGTAATACTGGTGCTTGAACCCTGGCCAGGCTGGCAGAAAACCCTTAAAACTCCATCTTGGATTACAGCACAAAAGTTGGTTTGAATGTTTTTCTCAGTTGGAAGGTGATAATTATAATTATGCACTGAAATGAAAATGTATATTTGAAAATATAAATATCAATATACATTGAATATAAATATTTGGCATTCTGTGATTTTTTTTCTGACATCGTCATTTATTTAATGAAAGCCATCAGTTTTATAAATAAATTATTGAGCTCAGACAAATCTAAATTTTCATAGTGCATGAAGTTGGTATTCTACATGCTAAACGTATAGTTCGGGACTGTTAATTTAGGTTAAAAAACAAGATTTTATACAGGTTTGTTTGAAAGAAAATTGGGCAATATATTTTCTGCTAAATTTGTGGGTTGTGTTAATTAAAATTTTTTGGAATAGTATTAAACAACAGCAATGTTAAACAAACAAAAGGTGACAATAGCATTTAGCATTATTTTATACTAGAAAGTCAAACATTAAAAGTGTAGAGAAGGTCTCAATGATTATAGCATTACAGTAGCAATTCTTCTGTATTTGATACTGTGGGGAAAATAATTATTTGATCCCTTGTTGATTTTGTAAATTTACCCCTTACAAAGAAATTATTTTTTTTTTTTTATGGTAGATTTATTTTAACAGAAAGAGAAAGAATATTAAAAAAATCCAGAAAAAAATATTAATTATAATACATTGTATAATGTATATTATAAATACATTATTTTGTATTTGATCCAGTAAAATATGTATTTGATCCCCTATCAATGAGCAAGAATTTTGATTCCCAAAAACCCAAATTTATTCTGTTCCTTTAGGAAAGAATTCCTAATATCAACATTGTGTATAAAAGGCACCAGTCACAGAATCAACCATTCGAATTTGAATAGGGCTATGCAATGTAGAATCTTGGATGAGAACCTTCTGGCCTCAACCAGAACACTGAAGATGGGTCATTGATGGGCTTTCCAATATGACAATGACCCAAAACATAGGACCAAGGAAACAATCTGATGGTCTTGTACCCCATTCCAGCCTTGTGCAGGTCTACAATCTTGTTCCTTTAAAAGCTCTTTGGTTTTGCCCATGGTGGTGGAGAGGTTTGAATGGAAGGGGTTGTTTTCTCTGTTAAAATAAACCTACCATAAAAATTATAGACTGTTAATTTCTTTGTAAGGGGTAAATTTACAAAATTAGCAGGGGATCAAATATTGATTTCCCCCACTGTACATTATAATATTTCTCAATCTTTTTTTGATCTACTCAAAAAACTAGTGAAAATTATAAAAATTTCCGTCTTTTGGGAAAACTCTAGGAATGACCTTTAAGGGCAATGACACTAAAAAGGATAGCTGAGTGGAGACGTGTATGTAATTTTTAAACCATCATCACTTATATCTAACCATCAAAGAGTAGCTTCTCTCCCTTTTTACATGAATATTAAATATAGCCCAGAAATATGTTATAAATGTAATGCCTATGTAAAAACCTATGCACAGCTATGTATTTTGATTTTACAAGGATCAATCAGAACAGTCTTAGTATTCTTGTAACTTAGGAGGACTCTGGATATAGATCTTGAAAAACCACTACTAATCCACTACTGACAATTTTTTTAAGCTTTCTTTTAATAAACAGCACATTATGAAAGCTGCATTTAAGTCCAAGCTCTATGAACTACAAAGTTCTGGATGTGATAAAGCAGCAATGTAAATGTTCACATTTCTTTATTTATAAAAATTAGAGAGGAAAAAAAAAAATTGGTTTAACGATCACGCGCACCTTAAAACACACCAGTCAAGGGACTTCTAGGTGTGAATAGGTGTTATAAACCCATCATCTTTTATAAACCCAGTTCCAAAAAAGGTTGAAATGCTGTGCAAAATATAAATAAAAACAGAATGATTTACATACTTAACATAACATAAATCTTTAATATATTCACAATGTAACACAAACATATCAACTGTTTAAACTTAGGCAATGTACCATTTAAAGCAAAAAAAAAAAAGGTCATTTTTTATTTGATGGCCATGTTTACCGCTGTGTAGCATCCCCTCTTCTTTTAACAACAGTCCAAATACAACAACTATACCTCAACAATGATTAAACTGATATGGATATCCTCCACCCAGATGAGGATAGTTTGTTTTTGAGTCTGGTTCCTCTCAAGGTTTCTTCCTAATACCATCTCAGTGGGTTTTTCTTTACCACTGTCACAATTGTTGCTCATGAAGAATAAACTTATGAGCACTAACAAATTTCTAACCTATTTATCTATGTAAAGCTGCTTTGGGACAATGGCCATTGTTAAAAGCACTATACAAAAAAAACTGAATTTAATTATATTGAACTGAGAGACCAGTTGCTGGACTTTTTAGAGAGGAATGTTGTCATGGTGTGTTTTCCAGCAGGCCAGTTCAGCATCCAGACTTTTCTACTATGAAGCCTTACTGTTAGATGCAGTAATAGGTGCAGTATATAATTAGCACTGTCTTCCTGAAATATGCAAGGCCTCCCTGAAAAAGGGAGTCATTCAATCATTGTCTTGATTGATCATATATTGCTCTAATATCTGTATATTTAGCATTCATTAATAAGTGATTTTCCAAGCTGTCAATTCGATAGTCACTTATGCACCCCCATACAATCAGAGATGCATGCATTTGAACTGAGTGCTGACAACAAGCTGGATAGTCCCTCCCCTCTTAAGTCTGGAGAATATGGCATCCATGGGTTGCAAAAAACTTTTAATTTTCATAAATTTGCCACATGGTTATCTACCGTGCTTCAGTCTATTTTAATTGAGCTTTGCCCCAGGGAACATAGCAGCTAGGGATGAGCGAGTACAGCATTATCTGTATCTGTTAACCATATGAATTATCTGTATCTGTACTCGGAGTGGGTGGGGCCTAACCCGAAAGTAGGCGGGGCTTGTCTTGAAATGGGCGGGACTTTAACCGGTATGTTATTTTAAGCATGCAATTGATATGGGTTGATCAGAAATTGTTATATTTATTGCTGATTAGAAAAATATTTCTAGGGCAGCATCAGGATTAAGCTTCAGATCAATGGTTTTGATCACGATACAGATACAGATAATTCATATGGTTAACAGATACAGATAATGCTGTACTCGCTCATCCCTAGTGTGTATGTAGCTTAATTAATTTGTAATATTTATAACACTAGCTTACAACCTTTTATTTTTTTATGAAATACAGCAAAAACGTGTCTGGTTACTGGTTAGAGACAGCTGAAGGTTTAAAAAGAAAAAAATCTCCCAACAGGCAGAGTCGCATTCTACCAAGCAAGAACCAAGTCTAAACGAACCCACGTTTACCAGAACTCTACTGGGTAGTAAGTATTAAGGTAGTAAGGATCTGTATGTGTGTAGGGGAGGGGCGCTGTGACTAGCCTATCACAGAACGCTGACACAATCAGCTACCCAATGATGATTTTCATTCAATCCGAGCACAAATATACTCGTGTAATACTCGTACTCAGCAGAAGTGCTTTTTCCGTACCCGATACTCGTTTCAGCTGAGTATCCGGCTCATCTCTAATAGCAGCACAAATAGTATATTCTCTTTTAAAAACAAAACTAGTAGACATCATTTCACCTGTAAATGTGACTCTGGCACAAGTAAAATCATATGATTCTCAGGATGAATGCCTTCAAGAAGTTGAAGAAAGCCTCAATTATTACAGTAAACAGCTGGTGAGCATTGAGGCATCTCATTGAGGTCTAATATGAGAGTGGTAGGCAACCCTTAAATGCTTGAGAGGTTAAATTAAAAAAACTTTTTTGTGAGATCTCTTGTTAATTTATGAGCCATCGAGTTGAATGTAAATCAAATGATAATGCCAAGGCCAAACAAAGCAGACATATGATGCATTTAGGGCATTTTCTTTTCTTTCAAGTCAAGCATTGCATGTTTTGATTTAGCAGACAAAAAGCAAGAATTGTGCTTGTGCAGGCAGGATTTTTTTCCATTGTCAGAGTTTCCCTCTTTGCTCTGTTTGTGGAAGAACTTGGTGCCTGCTTACGCATAGCACTTGTTGCCATGAAGAGCCGCCAATGGCTCACACCAGTAAGCTAACTACACAGCTAACTTCTGTGTTCATGTCTGCCATATATATTTTTTATTTTTGTTTATTTCATGTCTTTACCCCCTCTTGTTATTGGTTAGTGCATTGACATGTTTACAGCTGTTCTTAATTTCATGTATATATTCTGTGTGTGTGTATGTGTGTGTATGTGTGTGTATGTGTGTGTATGTGTATATATATATATATATATATATATATATATATATATATATATATATATATATATATATATATATATATATACCATTATTGTGTATCTTCTCAAGGTACAATACTATAGAAATAAAACTTAGAGAAATTTTGAAAAATTAAATGTGCAGCTTGTATAGCAGTATAGATGTACTCTCTTCTAAAACATATCTGCCATTATTGTCAAAATAGCTGGCAACAAAAGTGAGTACAGCCTAAGTGAACATGACAAAACTGTGTCCAAACTGTCAATATTTTGTGTTCGCACAATTGTTATCTAGCACTGCCTTAATATTCCTGTGCATGGAATTCACCAGAGCTGCACAGGTTGTTGCTGGGATCCTCTTTCACTCCTCTATTATGACATCACGGAGCTGCTGGATGGTGCTTATCCACATTCCGTTCAAGGACAGGTGCTCAATAGGGTTCAGGTCTGGAGACATTTTCGTCCACTCAACTTTAGCTTTCTCAGCAAGGCAGTTGTAATCTTTGAGGTTTGTTATTATGTTGGAAAACTGCAGTTTCTGAAGATTGGGGCATCATGAGGGAGTCCATATATCCCTCAATGAACCACAGCTCCCCAGTACCAGCAGCAATTATGCAGCCACATACCATGATGCTGCCACCAATATGCTTGACTGTAGGCAAGAAACAGTTTTCTTGGTAATCCTCACCAGGGCATCGCCACACATGCTGAACACCATCTGAGCCAAACAAGTTTATCTTAGACCGCAGGACATGGTTCCATTAATTCATGTTTGTCTTCAGCAAATAGTCCATAATCCAGTATGACAGTATGATACAGTTTATATACATCATATCCCCAAATTTCTAATTAATTTCTGTAAATTCATAAATTCCTGTTTTCAGTTTATAATATTTTCAAAATTCCCCAGATGAAGTTCCCATGGATTTTCATCCCCTTTGCAACCCTAGTAGGAACCATGAATATAATGTGCAGTATGTGAAGGGGGAACAATGAAAACAATTGGTGAAATGTTGGTTTAGAGAGAGGCCATGTTCAAGAAGACAGTGTGGTTTAATAAAATTATTTTACATAACTGCTACATACATTAATCAGCCGTAACAGTAAATCAATTGAAATTTAAAATGAATAACATTGATCATCTTGTTACATTTGCACTAGTAAGAGGATGGAATATATTCTGCAGCAAGCGAACCATCAGTTCTTAAAGTTTGCATGTTTTGGAAGCGGGAACAATGGGCAACCATAAGGATCTGAGTGACTAGTCACTAAATACCAGATTGTGATGGCTATACAACTTAGTCAGAGAATCTCAAAACATACTTGTATTTTAATGTCAGAGATGGGAATGCAAATACTTTCTTACTGTATTTAAGTAGATTTATTTGGTATCATTACTTTACTTTTTTTTTTACTTTTTACTTTCACTCATTACATTTTTGACACAAAAAAAAACTTCTCATTGCATGCCGTTTTGATCCCATCAAACTATTTCTTCTCATTGCACAGATTTTTCAATTTACCACTGGTGTATCATTTACTGGCTATCATGCACCACAGACGTAGGCTAGTTTATAAAACCAACAACGAGCAAGGCAGAAGACGACAAGAAGTTTGGGGCTGACATGGATGAGATAGAGGGAGTCAGCGATGTAAACGTGACTGATAGCAGAGACATTCCTGATCACCACATCATCTTTGCTCTGCTTGTTCTATGTGGTAGTTGTTCAGCCTGGATACATTCATTAGATAACATTTTTAATACTTGAGTGAAAAAGTGACTACACATTTTCACTCAAGTGTAGTCAGTGCTTCAGCTTTTACCAGAGTCTTTTGAACATAAGTATCTGGACTTCTACTTCAGTGAGGGATGTGTGTACTTTTGCCATCTCTTTTACTTGCCAAAAGTGTTCCCAGGAAGGACAACAAATAAACCTGGCAAGAGGGTAATGAGTGCCAAATACTCATTGGTACAGGCTGGATTGATACCGAAGAAGAGCTACTGTATCACATATTGCTGAAAACGTTGCTACAGTCTCTAAGAGAAATGTCATCACAGTGTGCATTCAATTATGGCCAAAGTACTGATGCTGACCATTGTCCACCGCCAAAAGCAAGTAGGGCAAAGCACCATACCACATTGCAGAAATTGTTCAGGAACGGTTTTGGGTACATTATAAAGAGTACAGTTCTTTTTACACAAGACAGTCAGGTGCTTTTTTAGGCCCTAAACACTACTACTGAGACTGGACTACTGCAGCTCCTGGATAGACAGTTAGAGACATAGACCTTATTACCACCAGGACCTGTCATGTGCATTGATAGCAAAACTGTAACCATTTACACCTCTGCCTTGAACATTAAGCTCAGCAAACTGAATACAGAAGATGGAATAAAAAACAAAAAAGCTCTTGCAAACAGGAAATAACCACACAGACATAAGGATACAAATGAGGACCTTGCAGCTATGAAATATTTTACCCACATTATTGTGCCTGTAGTCAGAGTTAAACGTTTTTTTTTTTTTTTTTTTTCTTTTATCTTAAATATACCAACAGTTTCTTTTTTTAATCAGTTTGTCACTGTAAATAATCCATTTTTTATTTATTTTTTTTTATAGAAGTTTAGTGGCATCAACCTTCTGACTGACCCCTAGGGTTCAAACTATAAGGAAGAAACATATAGTGACTGGTGGGAGATGATATAATAATTGAAGACCAATTTGTCCTAAAGGTGTTTACTGGCACTGAGACCCATGTTTTGTGCAGGCCATTCAAGTTCATACACAACCAACCATGGTAAACAATGTTTTTATGTAAGTTTTACCTACAAATGGTCTCTGTTTTAGTAAACAGGAGTGAGAGCTGTACACATGGAGCTGCGTATGTGTGTGTGTAAAGCATTCTATAAATATATGTATAACAATTATTGACTGCATAAGAGAACTCTACAATGTTGTGCTAGTTACTAAGAAAAAGTAACTAGTTACAGTTACTAGTTACTTCATTCAAAAAGTAACTGAATAGATCACAAGGATTTCTAAAATAAATAACAAAACAAGCTGAATAATATATTCAGATTCAAAAACTAAAGTGGCTTCTGCATCATAAAAGCTGTTGTGTTAAGCCCTTAAAAATGTTCCTTTCACAGCTTAAGTATGAAAATCATCAACAATGTACAACAGAACACCGGGTTAGCTTCTAGCTTCGTCAAAGCATGTAGTTTCTGGAGGTGCTTTGACAGATTGGAGTTGCTGTTTATCGCAGTAGATACGACCTTTGAACCAGAAAAACACAGCTTACATTTGACTAAAAGGTTTTTGTCTTTATGCTCAACTAAAGTGAATTAATGAGCATATTTCCACTTTGAGAAACTCGTCTTGCTCTCGCCTCGACTCGCCATTACACCCACACATACGTGAATAAACGGAAACACGCCCTCAGTGCGTCTTCTCCCTGTTTACAGTGGTTGGCATCCACCAATCCTACAATGCGTCGCTGCTGTAAACAGGTTAGGCTGTAGGCTACACTTCAGCCAAAATGAATTAATTAAAAAAAAGGACAAAGCACCATATAGTAACAGTAACAGAGTTAATTTATTCAAAAAGTTATGCATTAGAGTATTGGTTACTGTCAAAAGTAACTGTGTTACAGTAACGCATTACTAGTAATGCGTTATTGCCCAACACTGGAACTCTATTGTAATATGAGAACTGATTTTCTATTCTTTTGCCTAGTACAGGAAACATGGTAGTCACAGATTTCAAATGTTCAAATTAATTTTATAGTATTTTAATTAATACCAAGTACCAAGTCCTACCAAGTTTGGTTTAAAACTGTACAGTACAAATGCATTTAAAAACTTAAACACAGAAATGGTTCATGAGTACTGGCCTGGTCTAGGTTATTAATCCTCACTGCAGATCACAAAATTTTAATCAATTCAGTAAAAAAAAATGTTAGAAGGGTTATTAGAAGGGTTATCTCATTAAAAATATGTATAAAATGCCTATAAGGCTACTATTTTCCTCTGATTGGGGATTCTAAAAAATGTAGAAAAAGGACTGTCTTTGTTTATAACAGAATTAGTCATCATCTGTTAGAGGTGTGTGTCTGTTAAACAGTTTCAAAGCCATTGACTTTATTCCGAATTCCTTTTTTGCCTTTTCTAGAGGTGTACAGTATATACTTATAGTATGCTATAATATATATATATATATATATATATAGCATTTCATATCCTGTAAACAAGTAAACTCTTTAATGCACTGTTATTCAGCTACTGGTTCTGTACTGCTCTACTCATTAATTCACTGTTTTTCCACTTCACACACCAGAATCAGTTTGTACACACATTACAAAATAACTATGGGTGTATTGTAGCAAGCAAAGAGCCAAGGTATCTAACTCAACACCATGTGAATTTCAAAGACAAAATTGATGGGATAAATGATCTGGAGGGACTTCAGTAGTTGTAATGCAACCATGGTGCCTTCTGTTTTTTCATGGTGTTTTCATTCATGTGATTTTTGACATTGTATCTCAAAACTTTTTCTGTCTTTTCTTTTTTTTTTTCTTTTTTTAAATAACTGCTTATAACTCTGCTCCTTTTGCCTTTGGAGATAAAGTTTTTTTGGAACAAGTGTAGATGCGGTGGCCGAAATGTGCTTTCTCCGCAGGGTGGCTGGGCGATCCCTTAGAGATAGGGTGAGAAGCTCAGTCACTCGGGAGGAGCTCAGAGTAGATCCGCTGCTCCTCCACATCTAAAGGGGTCAGCTGAGGTGGCTCGGGCATCTGTTCCGGATGCCTCCTGGACGCCTTCCTGGGAAGGTGTTCCGGGCGCGTCCCACTGGGAGGAGACCCCGGGGAAGACCTAGGACACGCTGGAGAGACTATGTCTCCCGGCTGGCCTGGGAACGCCTTGGTGTCCCCCCGGAAGAGCTGGAAGAAGTGTCTAGGGAGAGGGAAGTCCGGGCATCTTTGCTTAGACTGCTGCCCCCGCGACCCGGCATCGGATAAGCGGGAGAAGATGGATGGATGGAACTGTATATGCCCCTCATTTGTGTAGAGCCCTGGAATTTATGTTTATCATTCTCATGAGAAACCAACCACAGTATTGCCTTTTCCATAATTAGCCAGATAACAGAAAACCAGTTAAAATAAACTGTTATAGTTTATATGAGACATTAGGAAAAATCCATGGCAAGTGGTCAAAAGATAAAGATTTTTGCCAGAATTATATGCAACTCTTTCCAAAAAAAGCATTTAAAAAGGATATGTTTGTCTGCTTCTTAATTACTTGCTATATTTACAGAGAGTAATGTTTTAGTATTGTCTTCATACTAAGCTAAAACCATATGGCATTTAAATCCAAGTAATTTCCTGAAAGTTTCTAGGCAAACAGTGAGTCACATACATGATAAGGCCTTTTCTTCTTTATATATTGTATACAAGGATTAATGATGAAAATTCGGAGTAGAAAGTCAGACTGCAGCAGAAGTCTTCTCCAGCACATCTTAAAGAATCTAAATGGTGCTAAGGTCTGGACTCTCTGGTAGCTAAACCATGTGTGAAAATTATTTCTCAATCCCTTGAGTTTTTTACTATTAAACATGGATATAAATAAATTCATAGCCACAAATTCTGTTTTTTTATTATTTAATTTCACCAAAGGTTTAACTGATTCTCCCATCACAATCATCTTGTTTGACCATAGAGTAAAATCATGTCTACCACCACAAGATATGTCTTGGTTGTTAAAGAAATAAAAGCTAATCACTGCATCATTTAAGGTAAGTAGCTCGTTGCCAGCTTAAACATATTTCTCACTGTTGTAATTATCCAATGGATGGCTCTTAGTTACAGTGCTGTGAAAAGGTATTTGCCCCTTCCTGGTTTTATATTGTTTGGCATGTTTGTCACACATGATACAGATCAAGCAAATTTGAATATTACACAAAGATAATTTAAGTAAATTTAAAATGCAGTTTTTTATAAAAAAAAAAAAAAAAAAGCTGTGCAAACCTGCCTGGCCTTATGTGAAAAGGTTACACCACCACCCTTTGTAAATCTTAAATGAACTGTGATTAACCACATGTTTTCGAAAAGCTAAGTTAAATTGTACTTGCCACACCCAGGCCTGATCACTGTCAGACCTGTTGAATCAAAAAATTACTTAAACATATCCTGTCTGGCAAAGTAAAGCATAAAATAATTGACATGTCACATTACAAAGTCATTTTCAAGGCTTTGGGACTCCAGTGAACCACAGTGAGAGCCATTATCCACAAATGAAGAAAACTCAGAATAGTGGTGAACCTTCCCAAGAGTAAACGGCCTACAAAAATTACTCCAAAAGAGAATTGACAACTCAGCCAGGTGCTCATAAAAGAACCCAGAACAACAACTAAAGAACTGCGGGCCTCAGTTAAAGCCAGTGTTCATAATTCAACAAGTAAAAGAGACTAGGCAAAAATGCATCCACTGGAAAGTTCCAGGCTCCTCTCCCATTTGGCTAAAAACAACTACATTATCCCTTACCCTAACCATTTTGCGCAAATATTTGGTGGACTGATAAATCAGAATTAGAATACTTTTTGATCCCATAGAAATGTTTTGTGTGCAGTTGCTCACAGTAAAAGATTAAAGTAAAAATTAAGTTTAACACATGTAACAATTATTATTATTGCACTAAGATTATTGCACATAATTGCTGAATATATTAACAATATATAAGTATGTCATGAAAATCTATAAATGTAAGTATATTGTACTTTGGATAGCATCCTCCTTTCTGCCACTTTTGTCAGCGAGTCCAGCTCCTCCCCAACAACACTGCTGTCTGTTTGTTGAGTCTGTTTGTGTCTGCCATGCATATAGAATACAGCATACAGGAGAGCACTGGCCACAACAGTCTAAAAAAACATCCACAGTATTGTCCTGCAGATGTCAAAAGACCTCAGCCTCCTCAAAGAATAGAGGCAGCTCTGGCCATTCCTGTAAAGTTCCTTAGTGCTCTTAGTCTATTCTAGTTTATTGTTTATGTAAACCTATGGTATTTGTAATCCTCCACCATCTCCGCACCGACATCTCTAGTGGAGACAGGCGTCACAGGTGCCCTTTCTCTTTCTCAGGTCTACAATCAGCTTCTTTGTCTTAGCCATATTTAGCTGCAGAAAGTTGTTCCCTTACACCATGTGACAAAATTCCCCACTACAGCCCTTTACTCCTTTTTGAATCAAGTGAAGTCAAGAAGCTTTTATTGTCATTTCAACCATATACAGTGGGGCAAAAAAGTATTTAGTCAGCCACCAAATGTGCAAGTTTTCCCACTTAAAAAGATCTGCTTTAAGAGGCTCCTCTGTCCACAACCTCAAACAGTCAGACTCCAAACTCCACTATGGCCAAGACCAAAGAGCTGTCAAAAGAAACCAGAAACAAAATTGTAGACCTGCACCAGGCTAGGAAGACTGGATCTGGGGCTCCACGCAAGAAAAGGATCGCAAGAACGGTGAGCAAAAATCCCAGAACCATATGGGGAACCTAGTGAATGACCTGCAGAGAGCTGGGACCAAAGTAACAAAGGCTACACACTAGTAGTAACACACTACGCCACCAGGGACTCAAATCCTGCAGTGCCAGACGTGTCCCCCTGCTTAAGCCAGTACATGTCTGGAAATTTCCCCACTGTTTTTAAGAAATTTCCCCACTGTGGGACGAATAAAGGTATATCTTATCTTATGTCCATGCCCGTCTGAAGTAGAAAGCATTTTGCTAGAAAGCATTTGGATGATCCAGAAGAGGATTGGGAGAATGTCATATGGTCAGATGAAACCAAAATTAGAACTTTTTGGTAAAGACTTAACTTGTCGTGTTTGGAGGAGAATAAATGCTGAGTTGCATCCAAAGAACACCATACCTACTGTGAAGCATATGGGTGGAAACATCATGCTTAGGGGCTGTTTTTCTGCAAAGGGACCAGGACGACTGATTCGTGTAAAGGAAAGAATGAATGGGGCCATGTATTGTGAGATTTTGAGTGAAAACCTCCTTCCATCAGCAAGGGCATTGAAGATGAAACCTGGCTGGGTCTTTCAGCATGACAATGATCCCAAACACACCGCCCGAGCAACGAAGATGTGGCTTTGTAAGAAACATTTCAAGGTCCTGGAATGGCCTAGCCAGTCTCCAGATCTCAACCACATAGAAAATCTTTGGAGGGAGTTAAAAAACCGTGTGGCATAGCGACAGCCTCAAAGCATCACTGCTCTAGAGGAGATCTGCATGGAGGAATGGGACAAACTACCAGCAACAGTGTGTAAAAACCTTGTGGAGACTTACAGAAAATGTTTAATCTCTGTCATTGCCAACAAAGGGTATATAACAAAGTATTGAGATGAACTTTTGTTATTGACCAAGTACTTATTTTCCACCATAATTTGCTAATAAATTCTTTAAAAATCAGACAATGTGATTTTTTGGGATTTTTTTTTTTCTCATTTTGTCTCTCATTGTTGAAGTGTACCTATGATGATAATTACAGGCCTCTCTCATCTTTTTAAATGGGATAACTTGCACAATTGGTGGCTGACTAAATACTTTTTGCCCCACTGTATAGCTGACGCAGTACACAATTCATCACTGTAACTAAAACATCCCACTACTGTAGAGTCATCTGAGAACTTCTGAAGATAGCGAGATGTGTCTGATGCAGAGAAGCTAGTTCATGCATTTCTGACCTGCCGATTGGACTATTGTAATGCATTACCAGGTAGTTGTCCTGCATCATTAATAAACAAGTTACAGTTAGTTCAGAAAATATAGCCGTATAACCCCAATGTTATCATCCCTACACTGGCTATCTGTTAAGTTTCGAATAAACTTCTAACTATTGCTTACAATACAAGGCCCTAAAGGGTTTAGCTCCCATGTATCTTTTTCAGTATTTTTACACGCTACAATCTGTCACACTCCTAAAACATCTGACTTCTAGTGGTTCCTAGAATAACAAAGTCCATTAAAGGCGATAAAGCATTCTCACATTTAGCTCCTAAACTTTAGAATAGCCTTCCTGACAGTGTTTGAGGCTCAGACACCCTCTCCCAATTTAAGTGTAGATTAAAGATGCATCTTTTTATGTAGGGCATACACATAACACACTTCACATATCATAAAGTTGTGCTCCAGTACATCTGATTAAATGCACATTATTTATTTGTGCTTAATATTATGAACAGTAGCTTCAATTTAGTAATTCCTCTCCACTGCTTCTTTTTCTCTACCTATCCTGAGGCATCCAAAGGTTGTGCCAGCTCCAGTTGGGTCTTTGAAAGATTATAAAATATTATGGACCTTTTAAAGAGTAGATGCTGACCCTGCAAAAATCCTTAACCATCTAAAGATGTACCAGCACCATTTGGATTCCACTTTATGTAGAGTTTGGACATTGGACTTAAACAGTCTCTTAATCACTTCTCAAAAAATATCATCTGCTGTTTCTCCATTATTGAAAATTTTAAGGCTCTGGCATGGAAGAGTTGGTGTTGGATCTATAATGATCTCAGATGTGGAGCTATTTTATGAGTTGCTCAGGAGCTTCTGGTTCCCCAATTTCAAATGACCGTATAAGACTGTAGATACATATAAGATTACTCAGAATCATACACTCCAGTGCTCATAGTATTTCACTATGTGCTGTTTTTTTTTTTTCTTTCTTTCTTTCATTGATAATCACATGCTTGATATCACCCAAATGAGGATGGGTTCCCCTTTTGAATCTGGTTTCTCTCAAGGTTTCTTCCTTATACCATCTAAGGGAGTTTTTTCTTTTTCCACAGTCGCCCCAGGATTGCTCATCTGGGGAAAATGCCCATCATTCACTTATATTAATATTCTTTGTTTGATCATTCTTACATTCAATGTCCATTGTTAAAACCACTATTAAAATAAACTTAAACTTGTCTGGTAGTTGAAGTCATGGTGTAGTATTGCTGTATCCCCAGTATTGCTGATCACTTTTCACACACTATGTTGTAGGTGCAAATACTGAGGTGGGAGGCATCAACCTATAACACTGTCAGCTTCTTACCCAGATGTGCCAGTCTGATAGTGTCAAAAGCTCTGGAGAAGTCAAATAACATAACCCATACAGTATACAGTACTCACCAGTTTATCCAGGTGTGAGTACATCCGGTTTAGCAGGAAGATAATTGCATCTTCAACTGCCAGCCACTAGGTTGAGTTGTCTTGGAACAGGAACAAGGCAGGATGCTTTCCACAACACAGGGACCCTTTTAAGATCCAGACTCATGTTAAAGATCTGCTGATGGATACTACCTAGCTGGTTCGTACAGCTCTTGAGCACCCTGGGGGTGTCACAATCAGGGCTGGCAGCTTTTACTGCATGTCCCTTCAGCTGTCTTGTCTACTGTGGACTGCATTGTTATGGTTACAAGTGAAGGAAAGGTAATATTGTTCCCTTCTGAAGTGCAACTGTCAAGAATGTCACTGAGGTGTGAAGTGGAACCCCCACTGATGGAGAGGGAGTAGCAAGGAGTGGGATAAGAGGAGGAGGAGGAGGAGGAGGAGGGAGGAAATGGCTGTGATATTCCATAGCTCCCACTGAGGGGGTGCTAATCAAACCTGTTAAAAAATAGGTTTAGTTTATTAGCCTTATCCACTTCACTGCAGCTCTACTGCAAGCCGTTCTGTAACCTGTGATGGTTCTCATATTGCTCCAGATCTCTCTCTTATAGTTTTGCTGGAGTTTCCATTCCAGCTTCCTCCTCTTTCTCTTTGGCCTCCCTGATCGTAATCTTCAGGTATTTCTGGATCTTTGTTAGTTCCTCCTTGTTACCAGCTCTAAAAGCCCTCTTCTTAGCATTCAAAATACCCTTTATGTCCCTCGTTACCCACAGTTTTTTATTCAAGTAACAATGTACAGTCAACACAGAAATGAATGTAGTCTGTTACACAAGTTACTTTAAAACAGCCCTGCAGTGAATCATAGGCCTCCTCAAACATCTCCTTTCCGGTGGTTGCAGGTTTTCTCTTAATTAGAGGCACATAGCATTGTTAAGGTATATTGTCTATTGTATATTGTTGAAAAAGGCATGCGTCCTATAATATCTGGGGGGAAAATAATACCATTTTATTAAAAACATCCTATCATATCAACATTTAAATATGTTGGAAGTGTAATGGTCTGGGGCTGCTTTGCAGCTTCAAGACCAGGATGATTTGCCATAATTGATAATTTTTGTGCTTTACCAGAAAGTCCTTAATCCTGGAGAATGTCCGGCCATCAGTTCATGACCTCAAGCTCAATCACACTTGGGTAATGCAGCGGGACAATGATCCAACACACACCAACAAGTCTACCTCTGAATGGCTAAAAAAAATTAAAATCAAGATTTTGTAGTGGCCTTGTTAAAGTCCAATATTCAATGTCCAATACAATCTAATTGAGATGCTGTGACATGACCATAAACAGACCAGTCATGCTTAAAAACCCTACAATGTGTCAGAATTAGAACAATTCTGCAAAGAATAGTTGCCCAACATTTCTCCATAGCAATGTGAAATACTCACTGCAGTTAATGCAAATGTTTTGCCAACAAGGGTGGCACATCAGATTATGGTATTTTTTCCTTAATAAATGAAACATCATTTTAAAACTGAGTAACAGTACTTCTCTGTGTAATATTGAAATGTGCTTAATGATCTGAATCATTTAAGTGATTTGATATACAAATGACAAACATGAATGATAAATATGGGAAAAATCATGATGGGGCAAATACTTTTTTTCACACCGTTGTTTTTTTTATATTTGTGTATGTATTTTCGATGTGTATTTTATATACTGTATACTGTTTGCTAGTGAAATTGCACCATGTACTAAACTCTGCTGTGCTAACACATACATTGAACTTTAGATATGTTGGCACATACACAAATAATAATAAATATACAACACAAATAATTAATTATTATTTCAAATGCATGTTGGGAAGCAGAGTAGTACATGGTTAATACTAAAACTTAAAAGATTTACACTACCATAAAATAAAAATGTGATAAACGTATTTATTAAATATTTATTATATTTAAAAAGCCCCTAATATTTAAGTGTGGCCCATCATTCTCTTGCTGAAATATGTGAGGCCTTCCCAGAAAAAGACATGTCTGGATGAAAACATATGTTACTCTACAACCTGAATATACATTTTAGCATTGATGAATTGGTGCAGGCTATCCATTCCCAAGCCGATAGGCACTAATGCATCCCCATATCATCAATGATGCATGTTTTTGAATGGATGGACTCTGGATGATATAACATAATGAAGCGAAGTCTAATCATCACCACCTTGGCCTCAACTTTTCAAAGGAAATTCTTTTAGAACTTATGGTTTTATTTAAATTGAAAGTCATGCGCCTATATTATAGACTTTTTCTTACCCACCCTTCAATGAAATCGATACATTTTCAGTCTTTTTATTGTTGTGATTGATTGATTGATTGAGAGATATCTCTCTCTCTCTCTCTCTCTCTCTCTCTCTCTCTCTCTCTCTCTCTATATATATATATATATATATATATATATATATATATATATATATATATATATATATATATATATATATATACATGTATATATAGATATAGATATATATAGATATAGATATAGATATAGATATAGATATATATATATATATATATATAGATATATAGATATATATATAGATATAGATATATATATAGATATATATATATATATAGGGGCGTGTATTTGGTACCTGGGCCTTCAGTGGGGACTTTCCCCATTGCAATTATAGAAACCATCAATACAATACAAATACGCAATAATAACACGTGGCATTACAGAGCGAGAGGCATTTTACATATAGAGGGTAAATACCATTTTACTAAAGCAAGAAACCCAGTTAAGACTACAAACCTCTACACTACAACCGAAACTGTGCACCTACATCATCTGGAGCAGTTCAGAATCAGTATTTGTCTAATAACATGACAAAAACATAAAAATGTAAATAAAATACAACCTGAGAGATGCAAACTCATAATTTGCACCGTTCCTCAGAGGCTGTAAGGCAGCGGTACCGCTCGTATTCACTGGTCTGGAAGTGGTAAACAAACCCTTTCCCGGGCTGAGACAAGCTAGCTAGCTTCAGGTTTGGCCTCTCCTAGCTGTCTAGCTTTTCTTAAAAATGGATTTTGAAGTATGTCCGAGACCAAATCAATCTCTTTTCCTCTGTAGGCATAACAAAAAAAAGTGTAACTCTGATGTATTAATGTGTGCAGATCCCTAGAGACGTGTTTTGCCAGTTGAACTTGGCTGTAACAGTTTCCCTCTGACCAAATAATCAAAGGACAGAAAAATGCTGACGCTATTCTGGGACAGCTAGCTGTCCTGTGAGGCGAATATGAAATTTAAATTCAATTCATTTTTATTTGTATAGCACTTTTAACAATGAACATTGTCTCTATAGTATTTTAAATATGTAATATCTTAAATATGTAGTATCTGAATGCCTTAATTCAGATTATTTCTCTTCTGATGAAATTCATGTAGGAGCTGAAGATAATTCTCTGCTCCTATACTGAACTGTCTGGCCAGATGTTTTCCTTTAAGCCAAATGTATGAAAGGCCTATAGTGTTTATCTTAAGAGCCATGACTGGGAAAATGAGAACGGGCAAACTATGCATGTCCTCTTGGGAGACGACCTCTGACCCGTTCACTAGATGATTAAGATGAATGGTCTGGGAAAGCGAGCTCTGGTACATCTGGGATACATTTAGTCTGGACAAAGACAGGCTTCGCTTCGTGTTAAACATTATTGTGAAATGAGCTCATATACATCTGTTATACATTAAGAGGTGGACCCAGAGAACGGGCAAACTATTTAACGTGTGTGTAGCCATGGATCGGGAGTCGTCGATTCATCGATACGACGGCTCCGAGCTGATCCAGGAGGCTCGTGTAAATGCTGAATTTCTGTGGTAAATAAACTTTATCTACAAAGAAATATCAGTGTCTGCGAAGATTCATTCCAAGCAACAGCTACACTCCATCAAGACAAGAAATATACATCATCTCAAAGCAGCTTTACACAGATAATGTGGTTATAAAAAATGTATATGTTCTTTATTCAATTCAGTTCAATTAATTTTTATTTGTATAGCTCTTTTAACAATGAACATTGTCTCAAAGCAGCTTTACACAGATAATGTGGTGAATAAAAGTGAATGTGTTCTTTATGAGTAAGTTTGTCCCTGATGAGCAAACCGGTGGCGACTGTGGCAAGGAAAAACTCCCCGAGATGGCATAAGGAAGAAACCTTGAGAGGAACCAGACTCAAGAGGGAACCCATCCTCATCTGGGTTGCACCGAATGTCCATTTGTAGCAGATATACAATGTTGCGGGGTGCAGTAATGATCAGAAGCGAACTGTATTCCTGAGTCAGTGTAGGAGTCTGTTGACATTACCTACAGTCCAATCCATCCTCAAAGCGCCCGTTCTTACTCCGGAATTTCATGGAACTACCCAAGGCGTTGATGAGAAACCATTCCAAGCTGCACAGAGTGGCCTCCAGTCGAAGAGAACACTATCCAGAGGCAGGCCTGGACGAAGTGGGAAGATCCACGGAGGGGAAAGGGGCAGGAACAGTGGTCACTGGAGCCTCAGGAGCAAGTTTAACTCGACTGAGAGAGAGAGAGAGAGAGAGAGAGAGAGAGAGAGCGAGAGAGAGAGAGAGAAAGAGAGAGAGAGAGAGAGAGAGAAGAGGGTGACAGAAAGAGAAGGATATGGATTATTAAGTGTCCTTATTGTTGTATGAAAGTTAATGTCACTGTGTAGTTTGGATTTCGGCAAGACTCGCTATGGCAGCATAACTAAAAGGGAGAACCAGAAGGTAATACAGACATGAGGGATCTCTGGGATAAGAGACGACCCACCTTTATAGGTAAGTTTGTCCCTGATGAGCAACCCGGTGATGACGGTGGCAAGGAAAACTCCCTGAGATGGCAAAGGAAGAAACCTTGAGAAAAAACAGACTCAAACGGGAACCCATCCTCGTCTGGGTTGCACCGAATGTCTATTTATTGCAGATATACGATCTTGCGGGGTACAGTGATGGTGATCAGAAGCAAACTGTAGTCCTGTGTCAATGTAGCAGACTACTGACATTAACTACAGTCCAAATCCATACTCAAAGAATACTCCGTTCTTACTTTGGAATTTCATGAAATCTGATTGGTTAAAGAAACAGAGCTATTTCTTAAGGAGACTATGGTTAAAAAAAAAAAAAAAAAGGCCAGCAGAACAGACTTTGCAGGCCTTGGGCAGATTAGATTGACATGGCAGCACATAGAGGCTGAAATCTGATTGGACATAAAAAAATCTAACATCTTTACACATTCTGAAAGAAGTGCAGCCAAGAAAAACGCTACGAAATGAAGAGAATAAACTGTTGGGAATAAATAAATACAGTTTTATGGAATGAATAATCATATACACATACTGTATACAATATTTTGTATTTATTCATTACTGCGACGACTAGCTAGCGGCAGCTCTCCTCCGTTTAGAATTTTTTCTACTCCCCATTTCACTTTGAGGACAAAGTGGGGAGCGTCTTGTGTTCTTGTTTTCATGTGTCTGTTCATTTTCACGTCTTGAATTCCATGTTCATTAGGTTGTGTCGATTTATAAATATTTACAAAGTAATTTATTCAGTTTGATGCGATTATTAATCAGTTAATGTTCTGTCCTTTAGGATTCCTGGTTCTTCTCATCTTGTTTTGGTTTTCTTTTTTGCATTCTTGCCTAGCCCAATTTATGTTGTTTCTTTATTGCCAAATCTTTTAATTGTTCATTTTTAATAATTTAAAAGATGCAAAGAAAAAAAATTGGTGTCTTTTAGTTTCAAACCGGCATCGATTCTTACACTTGCACACTTGGTACACTTGCGCTAGATCAGGGATTTTGTAGGATTTTATAGTCAGGTGTGTAATTAACGGCAGGTGCTAATGATCAACAATTTCATATGTATTGAAAATACTAATTAACTGAAACAGAAATATATGTGTAGGAGGCTTAAAACCAGGTGGGGAACAGCCAAAGTCTGCTTCTACAGTGAGGCTGTGAAAAACTGTAGACGTTTCATGTCACAGGTCAAACACCTTGGCAAGACTGAGGACAACAAGAAGACACACGGTAGTGTAGCAAGGTCTTTTTCAGGCAAAGATTTCAAAGCAGACTGGGGTTTCAAGATGTGCTGTTCAAGCTTTTTCAAAGAAGCACAAATAAATGGGAAATGTAAAGGACCATAGATGCAGTGGTCAACCAAGGAAACCTATTGCAGCAGATGACACATCATGCTTACTTCCCTTTGACATCAGAGGATGTCCAGCAGTGCCATCAACAAAAAACTGGCAGAAACCAGTGGGAGCCAGAGACAACCATCTACTGTCTGTAGATCTTTGGCCAGAAATGTTCTTTATGGTAGAACTGCTGCCAAAACGTATACCTCTAACATAGAAACAAGGCTAAGTGACTCAACTATGCATGAAAACAAAAAAAACTGGGGTGCAGAAAATGGCAGCAGGGTCTCTGGACTGATAAAACAAAATTTAGGGTGGTAAAGTAATGTGTTTGCAGCCAACAGTGAAGCATGGTGGAGACTCTTTACAAGTTTTGGGCTGCAATCTGCACGTGGAATTTAAGATGTGGTCTGGATTAATGGTGTCCTCAGTATTGGGAAATACAAGGGGATACTTATTCATCATACAGTACCACCAGGGAGGCATCTGATTGGCCCCAAATATATTCTACAGTAGGAAAAAGACAAATACATACAACCAATGTCATTAGGAACAATCTTTAACATAGAGAAGAACAATGAGTCCTGAGTGCGACAGGGCCCTGGTCTCAACATTATCAAGTCTGTCTGGGATTACATGAAGAGACAGAATGATTTAAGGGAGCCTACATCCACATAAGATCTATGGTAAGTTCTCCAATATGTTTGAAAAAACCTACTGAGTTCTTTCAAAAACTGTGTGCAAATGTACAAAGAAAAATGCTGGCACACAAAGTAAAAGGCACATAGTGCAAGCACAAATATTGATTTGATTTGGATTTCTGTTAATTTACATTCATTTTGTTAATTAATAAATATAAACCATTAACATATATAACATAAAAATTATATATATATATATATATATATATATATATATATATATATATATATATATATATATATATATATATATATATATATATATATATATATATATATATATACATACAGTGAGGAAAATAAGTATTTGAACACCCTGCTATTTTGCAAGTTCTACCACTTAGAAATCATGGAGGGGTCTGAAATTGTCATCGTAGGTGCATGTCCACTGTGAGAGACATAATCTAAAAAAAAAAATCCAGAAATCACAATATATGATTTTTTAACTATTTATTTGTATGATACAGCTGCAAATAAGTATTTGAACACCTGTCTATCGGCTAGAATTCTGACCCTCAAAGACCTGTTAGTCTGCCTTTAAAATGTCCACCTCCACTACATTTATTATCCTAAATTAGATGCACCTGTTTGAGGTCGTTAGCTGCATAAAGACACCTGTCCACCCCATACAATCAGTAAGAATCCAACTACTAACATGGCCAAGACCAAAGAGCTGTCCAAAGACACTAGAGACAAAATTGCACACCTCCACAAGGCTGGAAAGGGCTACGGGGAAATTGCCAAGCAGCTTGGTGAATAATCAAGCAATCATTAGAAAATGGAAGAAGCTAAACATGACTGTCAATCTCCCTCGGACTGGGGCTCCATGCAAGATCTCACCTCGTGGGGTCTCAATGATCCTAAGGAAGGTGAGAAATCAGCCCAGAACTACACGGGAGGAGCTGGTCAATGACCTGAAAAGAGCTGGGACCACCGTTTCCAAGGTTACTGTTGGTAATACACTAAGACGTCATGGTTTGAAATCATGCATGGCATGGAAGGTTCCCCTGCTTAAACCAGCACATGTCCAGGCACGTCTTAAGTTTGCCAATGACCATTTGGATGATCCAGAGGAGTCATGGGAGAAAGTCATGGGGTCAGATGAGACCAAAATAGAACTTTTGTGTCATAATTCCACTAAACGTGTTTGGAGGAAGAAGAATGATGAGTACCATCCCAAGGACACCATCCCTACTGTGAAGCATGGGGGTGGTAGCATCATGCTTTGGGGGTGTTTTCTGCACATGGGACAGGCCGACTGCACTGTATTAAGGAGAGGATGACCGGGGTCATGTATTGCGAGATTTTGGGGAACAACCTCCTTCCCTCAGTTAGAGCATTGAAGATGGGTCGAGGCTGGGTCTTTCAACATGACAATGACCCGAAGCACACAGCCAGGATAACCAAGGAGTGGCTCTGTAAGAAGCATATCAACGTTCTGGCATGGCCTAGCCAGTCTCCAGACCTAAACCTAATAATCTTTGGCGGGAGCTCAAACTCAGTGTTTCTCAGCAACAGGCCAGAAACCTGACTGATCTAGAGAAGATCTGTGTGGAGGAGTGGGCCAAAATCCCTCCTGCAGTGTGTGCAAACCTGGTGAAAAACTACAGGACACGTTTGACCTCTGTAATTGCAAACAAAGGCTACTGTACCAAATATTAACATTGACTTTCTCAGGTGTTCAAATACTTATTTGCAGCTGTATCATACAAATAAATAGTTTAAAAATCATACATTGTGATTTCTGGATTTTTTTTTTTTAGATTATGTCTCTCACAGTGGACATGCACCTACGATGACCATTTCAGACCCCTCCATGATTTCTAAGTGGGAGAACTTGCAAAATTGCAGGGTGTTCAAATACTTATTTTCCTCACTTGTATATATATATATATATATATACACACACACACACACACACAGTATAATATATATATTATCGAGTAAGTGAATAAATAAGCTTCAGTTATTTCAGAATGCAGGAGCAAGAGTCCTCACTCGATCTAGAAAATATGACATCAATCCTGTTTTAATCAGTCTACACTGGCTACCAATCAAATCTCGCATTGATTATAAAATACTACTACTGACGTATAAAGCACTTAACGGTCTCGCGCCGCAGTATCTAAATGAACTTCTGTACCAGTATGATCCTCCACGCCTACTTGGATCAAAAGGTGCAGGCTATTTGTTGGTACCTTAAATAATGTAGACTACAGCAGGGGCAGATCTTTCTCTTATAAAGCCCCACAGTTATAGAAAAACCTTCTAATCAGTGTTCGGGACTCAGACACAGTTTAAATGTTCAAGTCGAGGTTGAAAACATATTTATTTGGTCAAGTCTTTTATCAGTAGATTTGTTTATGAAAAGAAGCAGATCTGGAGGGATCATGTATATAGAGTGTTTGATGGACTGGGATATTTGTATGCTGTCATCCCCTCACTCTCACACGTTCACTCAGGTATGTTGACGGTGGTGTGGTGGGTCGTCTCTTATCCCAGAGATCCCTCATGTCGGGGTTACCTTCTGGTTCTCCCTTTTAGCTATGCTGCCATAGCAAGTTTTGCTGGAGTCCAAACTGCACAGTGATATTAACTTTCATACAACAATAAGGACACATAATAATCCATATCCTTCTCTTCCTGTCACCCCTCTTCTCTCTCTCTCTCTCTCTCTCTCTCTCTCTCTCTCTCTCTCTCTCTCTCTCTCTCTCTCGGTCAAGATAAACATGCTCCTGAGGTTCCAGTGACCACTGTTCCTGCCCCTCTTCCCTCCGTGGATCTTCCCACTTCGTCCTGGCCTGCCTCTAGATAGTGTTCTCTTCAACTGGAGGCCACTCTGTGCAGCTGGGGATGGTTTCTCATTAACGCCTTGGGTGGTTCTATGAAATTCAAGAGTAGGAACGGGAGCTTTGAGGATGGATTTGGACTGTAGTTAATTTCAACAGAAACATTGGCTACATTGACTCAGGACTACAGATCACCATCACTGCACCCCGCAACATCGTATATCTGCTATGAATGGACATTCGGTGCAACCCAGATGAGGATGGGTTCCCTCTTGAGTCTGGTTCCTCTTAAGGTTTCTTCCTTTGCCATCTCTGGGAGTTGTTCCTTGCCACAGTCACCACCAGCTTGTTTATCAGGGACCAACTTACTTATAAAGAACATATTCACTTTTAATCACCACATTTTCTCTGTAAAGCTGCTCTCAATTAGCTCGCATAACTGAGTGTGTTGAAGAAATAAGAGATTGGATGACCCATAACTTTCTGCTATTAAATCCTGATAAAACGGAGATTTTGCTCATCGGCCCAAAAAATAGTACACAGAAGCTCCAGCATCTCAGCCTGCATTTAGACGGTTGTTTTGTAACTACTAGTTCAACGGTAAAAGACCTGGGAGTTATTTTAGACAGCAACTTATCTTTTAAAAATCACATCAATCAAGTTACAAAAACAGCCTTCTTTCACCTTAGAAATATTTCTAAGCTAAGAAATATGTTATCTATATCTGATGCAGAGAAGCTTGTCCATGCGTTTATGACCTCTAGAATAGACTACTGTAATGCATTACTAGGTGGATGTCCTGCATCATTAATAAACAAGCTTCAGTTAGTTCAGAATGCCGCAGCAAGAGTTCTTACTAGGTCAAGAAAATACGATCATATAACCCCAATCTTATCGTCCCTACATTGGCTTCCTATTAAGTTTCGAATAGACTACAAACTACTGCTACTCACTTATAAAGCACTAAATGGTTTGGCTCCCATGTATCTATCCAGTCTCTTAACATGCTACAATCCGTCACGCTCCCTGAGATCTCAAAACTCTGGGCTTCTAGTAGTTCCTAGAATAGCAAAGTCCACTAAAGGCGGTAGAGCATTTTCACATTTAGCTCCTAAACTCTGGAATAGTCTTCCTGACAGTGTTCGGGGTTCAGATACACTCTCCCAGTTTAAGTGTAGATTAAAAACATATCTTTTTAGCAAAGCCTACACATAACACACATCACGCACATCACATCACAACCTTGTGCTCCAGAACATCTGATCACATGCACATTATTAACTTGTGCTGTTAATATCATGAACAGCAGCTACGCTAATTCCTCTCCACTGCTTCTCTTTCTCTCCCCATCCCGAGGCTTCCTGAGGTTTGGCCAGCTCCAGTCACGTCCCACCTCGTGAAGATTATGGACCTATGGATGATCATGGAGAAGTAGATGCCGAGTGTTTAAAGGCCCTGGCATGGAGAAGCTGATGCTGGATCTATGATGATCACAAATTGTTCTGTATTGTTGAAAGATTTATGACCAAACTTTTGATGTCACCCATATGAGGATGGGTTCCCCTTTGAGTCTGGTTCCTCTCAAGGTTTCTTCCTCATATCATCTAAGGGAGTTTTTCCTTGCCACTGTCGCCACGGCTGCTCATCAGGGACAAACGCACACCATTCACCTTCACTGTTGTTTTCTGTAAAGCTGCTTTGAGACAATGTCTGTTGTGAAAAGCGCTATACAAATAAACTTGACTTGACTTGACTTGACTTTGAATTTAATACAAATTAATTGAATTGAATATATATATATATATATATATATATATATATATATATATATATATATATATATATATATATATATATATATATATATATACAAGTATTTGAACACCCTGCTATTTTGCAAGTTCCCCCACTTAGAAATCATGGAGGGGTTTGAAATTGTCATCGTAGGTGCATGTCCACTGTGAGAGACATAATCTAAAAAAAAAAAATCCAGAAATCACAATGTATGATTTTTAAACTATTTATTTGTATGATACAGCTGCAAATAAGTATTTGAACACCTGAGAAAGTCAATGTTAATATTTGGTACAGTAGCCTTTGTTTGCAATTTTCAGAGGTCAAACGTTTCCTGTAGTTTTTCACCAGGTATGCACACAATGCAGGAGGGATTTTGGCCCACTCCTCCACACAGATCTTCTATAGATCAGTCAGGTTTCTGGCCTGTCGCTGACAAACACGGAGTTTGAGCTCCCTCCAAAGATTCTTTATTGGGTTTAGGTCTGGAGACTGGCTAGGCCATGCCAGAACCTTGATATGCTTCTTACAGAGCCACTCCTTGGTTATCCTGGCTGTGTGCTTCGGGTCATTGTCATGTTGGAAGACCCAGCCTCGACCCATCTTTAATGCTCTAACTGAGGGAAGGAGGTTGTTCCCCAAAATGTCGCAATACATGGCCCCAGTCATCCTCTCCTTAATACAGTGCAGTCACCCTGTCCCATGTGCAGAAAAACACCCCCGAAGCATGATGCTACCACCCCCATGCTTCACAGTAGGGATGGTGTTCTTGGGATGGTACTCATCATTCTTCTTACTCCAAACACGTTTAGTGGAATTATGACCCAAAAGTTCTATTTTGGTCTCATCTGACCACATGACTTTCTCCCATGATTCCTCTGGATCATCCAAATGGTCATTGGCAAACTTAAGAGGTGCCTGGACATGTGCTGGTTTAAGCAGGGGAAACTTTCGTGCCATGCATGATTTCAAACCATGACGTCTTAGTGTATTACCAACAGTAACCTTGGAAACGGTGGTCCCAGCTCTTTTCAGGTCATTGACCAGCTCCTCCCGTGTAGTTCTGGGCTGATTTCTCACCTTCCTTAGGATCATTGAGACCCCACAAGGTGAGATCTTGCATGGAGCCCCAGTCCGAGGGAGATTGACAGTCATGTTTAGCTTCTTCCATTTTCTAATGATTGCTCCAACAGTGGACCTTTTTTCACCAAGCTGCTTGGCAATTTCCCCGTAGCCCTTTCCAGCCTTGTGGAGGTGTACAATTTTGTCTCCAGTGTCTTTGGACAGCTCTTTGGTCTTGGCCATGTTAGTAGTTGGATTCTTACTGATTGTATGGGGTGGACAGGTGTCTTTATGCAGCTAACGACCTCAAACAGGTGCATCTAATTTAGGATAATAAATGTAGTGGAGGTGGACATTTTAAAGGCAGACTAACAGGTCTTTGAGGGTCAGAATTCTAGCTGATAGAAAGGTGTTTAAATACTTATTTGCAGCTGTATCATACAAATAAATAGTTTAAAAATCATATATTGTGATTTCTGAATTTTTTTTTTTTTAGATTATGTCTCTCACAGTGGACATGCACCTACGATGACAATTTCAGACCCCTCCATGATTTCTAAGCGGTAGAACTTGCAAAATAGCAGGGTGTTCAAATACTTATTTTCCTCACTGTATATCACACACAGTATCTCACATTCAGCAATTGTTTTAGTATATCTTCTCAAGGAACAAAACTATAGAAATGAAACTTAAATATGTTTTACATACATGATCACAAATTGTTCTGTATTGTTGAAAGATTTATGACCAAACTTTTGATGTCACCCATATGAGGATGGGTTCCCCTTTGAGTCTGGTTCCTCTCAAGGTTTCTTCCTCATATCATCTAAGGGAGTTTTTCCTTGCCACTGTCGCCACGGCTGCTCATCAGGGACAAACGCACACCATTCACCTTCACTGTTGTTTTCTGTAAAGCTGCTTTGAGACAATGTCTGTTGTGAAAAGCGCTATACAAATAAACTTGACTTGACTTGACTTGACTTTTAGAGTAGTCAATGTGCAGTTTGAATAGCAGTTTAGATTTACTGTCCTCAGAAAATAATTATAAAAAATATAAAAAAATATCATACAGGCATTATTGTCAAAATAGATTTTAAACAAAAGTGAGTACACCCTAAGTAATAATTCATTAATCATGCAACGATCCTATTCATTATGTTCATGTTTTTGTCTGCTTGACAGGACCATACAAATTTGTGTATCTTGTATTAGAGCAGTTAAAATTTGTTACTTTGAGAACAATTCTCTCATACTGACCACTGGATGTTCAACATGGCACCTCATGGCAAAGAACTCTGAGGATTTGTTAAGTCTGTTAAGGCCATTATTTATTTAAAAGCATTATCCATTTGATTTGAGAATTAGAATTGTTGCTCTACAGGCTATAAGAAGGTTATAGAAGGTTACTCAATGAAAGTGATTTACAGTGTAGTGGCCAGGGTCATACAGAGGTTTTCAAGGGTCGGCCAAAGAAGTTGTTGTGCCTTGTGCTGTTTGTCAGATGCAAAATCTGGCTTTAAAAAAATAGACATGAGTGCTGCCAGAATTGCATTAGAGGTTGCAGAAGGGAAAGGTCCGCTTGTCAGTTCTCAGATCCTAAGCTGCACACTGCAACAAGTCGGTTTAAATGGTCCCCCTCAGAAGGAAGCCTTTTCTGAACCTGGCTCACAAGAAAGCCTGCAAACAGTTTGCTTAAGACAACCTGTCCAAGAGCATGAATTACAGGAACATTTACATGTCCTGTGGTCTGATGAGACAAAGATAAACTTGTTAGGCTCAGATAGGGTCTAGCATGTGTGGAGATGCCCTGGTGAGGACTACCAAGAAAATTGTGTCTTGCCAACAGTCAAGCATGGTGATGGTTGCATCATGGTCTGGGGCTGCATGGGTGCTGCTGGTACTGAAGAGCTAGGGTTCATTGTGGAAAACATGGACTCCAACATGTACTGTGCCATTTTGAAGCAGAACATGATGCCCTCCCTTCTGTTTTACAACATAATATTGACCCCAAACACACCGCCAATATAAAACTGCCTGGCTGAGGAATCTGATAATGAAGATGTTTGAGTGGCCAAGTATGTCCTCAGACCTCTGGGGCATCCCCAAGCAGAGGGTGGAGGAAGCACCATGTGTCTAAATGTAAGTGGAAGAGGATCCCAGCAACAACCTGTGCAGCTCTTGTGAATTCCATGCCCAGGAGGATTAAGGTAGTTCTACGTAATAATGGTGCTCAGATAAAATATTGACACCTTGGACACAGTTTTAACATGTTCACTCATGTTATCTCACATTTATTGCCAGATCATTTTTAATTAATGGCTGTATGTTGAGTTATTTTTATTTTTTGTATAGCAGTACAGTAAATCTGTACTGCTATACAAATTGCACATTGACTACTCTGAAATATATCCTCATTTCTTTAGTATTGTCCCTTGAGAGGATATACTAAAATGGTTGCTGAAATGTAAATGGTAAATGGTAGGTGATAAACTGTATATACTTTCTTTCGACTTCTCATGTTAGGGGTCGCCACAGCGGATCATCCGCATGTTTGATTTGGCTAATGTTTTTACGCTGGATGGCCTTCCTAACGCAACCCTCCCCATTTATCCGGGGTTCCCTGACCGGGGATCGAACCCGGGCCGCAGCGGTTCCCTGGTGGTCTAGTGGTTAGGATGCGGCGCTCTGTCAGGGAACCAACCCCAGCTACTCTTGGCGCCGGTCACAAGCCCGGATAAATGGAGAGGGTTGCGTTAGGAAGGGCACTCAGATTGCTGAGTCACTGTGGTGAACCCTAAAGCTAGCAGCTAAAAGAACAAGACTGTGTATACACCGATCAGGCATAACATTATGACCACCTACCTAATATTGTGTTGGTCCCCCTTTTGCTTTAAAAACAGGCATGGACTCCACTAGACCCCTTAAGATGTGCTGTCGTATCTGGCACCAAGTTGTGAGGTGGGGGCTCCATGGACTTGTTTGTCCAGTACATCCCACAGATGCTAAATTGGATTGAGATCACGGAAACTTGGAGGCCACGTTAACACCTTATTGTTGTCCTCCTCAAACCATTCCTGATCCATTTTTGCCATAGTTATCAGGGAAAACCAAGAGTGTACATGGGCTGCAACAATGCCTAAGTAGGTGGTATGTGTCAAAGTAACATCCACATGGACAGCAGGACCCAAGGTTTCCCAGTAGAACATTTCCCAAAGCATCACTGCCTCTGTCGGCTTGTCTTATTCCCACAATGCATCCTGGTGCCATGTGTTCCCCAGGAAAGCGATGCAGAAACACCCCGGCATCTATATTATTTAGAAGAAAACGTAATTTATCAGACCAGGCCACCTTCTTCCATTGCTCCGTGGTCCAGTTCTGATGCTCACACGCCCATAGTTATCACTTTGGGCGGTGGACAGGGCACCCTGACTGGTCTGTGGCTACGCAGCCCCATACTCAACAAGGTGTTTTCTGACACTTTTCTATTAGAACCAGCATTAACTATTTAAGTAATTTTAGCTACAGTAGCTCATCTGTTGGATCAGACCCCATAGACCAGCCTTTGCTTCCCACATGCATCAATGTCCAACCTTTTCTAAAATTTTGGATATAAAGGGGAGGTTTGATATTGGCCTGTAGTTGGACAGCTGACAAGGGTCAAGGTCAGGTTTTTTAATTAAAAGGTTGATAACTGCTAGTTTGAAGGATTTAGGTACAGTTTATTATTTTTAAAACAGGTTTAATTACCTGTTTGAGGAAACTAGTAGGCAAGGGATAGAGAATGCAGGTTGATGATTTTGATGAGGAAATTAATGAAATTAAGTCATTATCTTGAATAGGAGTAAAACTTTGTAATTATGTTATAATTACATTTAAAAAGAGAAAGTAATGGCCTGTTGCCGGTTCACCACTGTTCTTTCCTAGGACCACTCTTGATAGATACTGACCACTGCAAATTGGGAACACCCCACAAGAGCTGTAGTTATGGAGATGCTCTGACCCAGTTGTCCAGCCATCACAATTTGGCCCTCAAATCTTTATGCTTGCATGTTTTTCCTGCTTCTAACACATCAACTTTGAGGACAAAATGTTCACTTGCTGTGATTAAGAGATAATACATAATTCACTATTTTATATATATATATATATATATATATATATATATATATATATATATATATATATATATATATATATATATATATATATATATATAAAAATAGTGAATTATGTATTATCTCTTAATCACAGCAAGTGAAAATTTTGTTCTTAATATATATATATATATATATATATATATATATATATATATATATATATATATATATATATATATATATATATATTCCCAGCAGGAATCCTGACATCGAAATGTGTCCATAAAGCTTGAAGGATTGAGGACTGGTGAAACCTGGAAATAAGTAAAAATCGGTTGGAATAGGTTCCTAATCATACACTTGATTTATTTAAATATGATAACAGAAAATACTGGGACTATATCCAAGCTAATTTCACTTTCTAAGCTGTCATTTGTGTGCAGTTTAAAGAGGATCTAAATGAGGTTTTTGTCTGGAGACAGAAAACTACTCTTTTTAGGACACAAAAACAGATGAATGAAAAACCTTTTCTTTTAATGCTGTCAGCATTCGGTCAGGCTTACAAATGACAGGCTCCTCCCAACAAGGGCGCTGGATGTACTTGGACAAGCCCTCTCGGCAGAAACAAACAGCTGATATACAATGGTGGGTCAGACATGTAGCACCCTAGCACCCTAGCTACAACATTTTTTAAATTCTGACAGATAACCAGTTCATTTCTGGTCCTAAATAATCTGCACGCACAAAATGTATCTAAGTGGCCAATTATTTTATAGGCCAGACCAAACTACCAGGCTACCTGGTTTACTCGAAAAAGCTAATAAAAGAGTGACGTCTTATGCTGTGCTTAATAGAGGGTTTCTAAAAGTCAAGTCGCTCTCTAAAAAAATCCCTCTTTATGGAAAGGAATGAAGAAAAACATGGAGTCTCTCTCTCTCTCTCTCTCTCTCTCTCTCTCTCTCTCTCTCTCTCTCTCTCTCTCTCACTCACACACACACACACACACACACACACACACACACACACACACACACACACACACACCAAAAACTGTTACTCATATACTTGTTTGCAGAACTGTCAACGTTGCTTTCTCTTAATCTAGCTATTGGTCTTTGTTTTTTCAAGCAGGAACCGGTGTAAGTTCTGCACCACTTGGAAGGAAAACTAAAACAATCCATCACTTTCCAAAACAATCCAAAACTAGCTAATTCGTTTTTAACTCTTCATAATACAAACATGTAACATTAATTTTAGGAAGACAGATAAACTTGGATAAGTTTTGGATTAATGATTTATCATTCCTTCAGTACAGTACTGTGCCCTTTATAAATAAATAAACTCAAGTCACTTTAGCAGTGCTGCTGCATCAATGCCAATGCAATTTTTCAGCATCAATGCCTTTGTTGTCCATTTTATGCCACTGAATATAATGATTTGTTTCACTGTCAGCATGTTCAGAAACAATATTTATAGTGTACTGGAGGAGAAATAAACAAAAGTGACGCTGGTCAAAAAAATAAATGCTGGTGAAACACTGTACTGGATCCCATTGCTTTTCTCTGTGATGATTCCATTTATCAGATGGTGACAGGCTGCTTCTTCAGCTGTTCAGGATTGAGCTCAAGAACTGAACAAGTGTACAGTTGCAATGCAGTGAACAGGGATATTTAAAATGAAAATGCAGCCTGTATGTTAAGGATATAATTAGAAATGTATTTGTAGTTTTTAAATCTATAGTGTATATTTTGCTGTATATATTTTTTTGATGCAGTTTTAAAATATTATTTTCCATAATTCACCATCAAATCAACTATAAAATGGTTCATACTTATTTGGCAATCAGAACGTGTGTGTGTGTGTGTGTGTGTGTGTGTGTGTGTGTGTGTGTTCATTCAGGCAAAAAGTACAGGTGGTGATTTATGCTTTTGAGAGTACTGAAATGCGCCTTGACATTTTTCTGCTGTTGTGAAGCCCACTTCATGACGTTGGACTCCCAATGAGATTCGCTACTCAGTAAAAATAACCTGCGCATGTTTAAATATGAGTATTGAAAGGAAGGATAGACTGTGTGTGATTATAATTAGAGCCATCTCACAAAGCGTGTTTTATTTGCCTTGTGTTTTCAATTGGATTCGATGCTATATATACAGTTGAAACCAGATATTTACATACACTTCAGAAAAAAACACAAAAACTTTTACTTCTTTACTGTCATACATTAAATCAGTAAACATTTTCTGTTTTAAATCAATAAGTATTACCATATTTGTTGCATTTGTTAAATGTCAGAATCGAGCGAGGGAGAATTTTTATGTATATTTATCACTTTCTTTAAAGTCAGAAGTATACATACATTAAGTTTATCATGCCTTTAAACGAAAAAAAAAAAAAATCCAGATGATTCCATTTTGAGCTTAAGAAGCCTCTGATAGGTTAATTGATTCCATTTGAGTTAATTGGTGGCACACCTGTGGATGCATATAAAGGCACACCTCAAACACAGAGCCTCTTTCTTTGACATCATGGGAAAATCAAGAGAAATCCACCAAGACATCAGAAAAAGAATTGTTGACCTCCACAAGTATGGCTCATCCTTAGGTGCAATTTCCAGATGCCTGAAGGTCCCACGCTCATCCGTTCAGACAATAATATGCAAGTATAAAAAACATGGGCATGTACAACCGTCATACCGCTCAAGAAGGAGACAGATTCTGAGTCCCAGAGAGGAAAGTTTTTTGTTGCGAAATGTGCAAATCAACCCCAGGACAACAGCAAAAGATCTTGGGAAGATGAAGACAGTGTCATTATCCACAGTAAAACGAATACTGTACCGCCATGAGCTGAAAGGTTACTCTGGGAGGAGAAAGCCATTAATTCAAAACCACCATAAAAAAAGCCAGACTACAGTTTGCAACTGCACACGAGGGAAAAAAAATCTGACGAAACAAAAATTTAACTCTTCGGCCATAATGAAAAACGGTATATTTGGCGGAAGCTTTGAAGCCTGAGAACACAATCCCAACTGTCAAGTATGGGGGTGGTTGTATAATGTTGTGGGGCTGCTTTGCTGCAGAAGGGACTGGTGCACATTACAAAATAGATGGCATCATGAGAAAAGAAAATTATGTGGATATATTAAAGCAACATCTGAAGACATCAGCCAGAAAGTTGAAGCTTGGTCTTGGGTCTTCCAAATGGACAATGACCCCAAGCATACCTCCAAATTAGTTACAAAGTGGCTTAAGGACAACAAAGTCAAGGTATTGGAGTGGCCATCACAAAGCCCTGATCTCAATCCCATAGAAAATTTGTGGGCAGCACTGAAAAGGCGAGTGCAAGCAAGAAGGCCTACAAACCTGACCCAGTTACACCAGTTCTGTCAAGAGGAGTGGGCCAAAATTCCAGCAAACCTTTGTAGAAAGCTTGTGGAAGGATACCCAAAACATTTGGCCCAAGTGAAACAGTTTCGGGGCAAATCCACCAAATAATAAGAAAGTGTATGTATACTTCTGACTTTGATGAAAGTAATAATAAAAATACATAAAAATTCTCCCTCACTCGATTCTGACATCAGAATCATCAGAATCAGAATTAGGTTTATTGGCCAAGTGTGTTGACACACACACAAGGAATTTGGTTCCAGCTGTTTGTTACTCTCAAAAGTACAGACATAAATAAAAACCTATACATGACAAAACAGACACGACAAGACAAAAACAGACTATACAAGACAATACAGACAATGTGAGACAGTATAGACAGTGTGGGTAATAAATAGGGATACAGACCAGTAATGAATTAAAGTGTGGGAGTGCATGGTAGTGCAAATGACAGTATTGTGTGCCAGGTATGATTAGAGAGTTTACTATAAAAACTTTGTACAGTATATAGCAGCAATAGTGTGTGCAACATATACAGATAATGTGATGACTGACAGTTCTGTGCAGTACTCATAGATGTGAAGCAGGGAATATAATTATGGTCAGTTGTTAGTGAGGGTGATTGCTTGGGGAAAGAAACTGTTCCTGTGTCTGGCAGTTTTAGTGAACAAAGTTCTGTAGCGCCTGCCAGAAGGGAGGAGCTGAAAGATGTTGTGTCCAGGGTGTGAAGGGTCATTAATATAAAGTCATTCGTATAAAGGGAGAATAGCAGTGGGGAAAGGACACACCCCTGAGGAGCACCAGTGCTGACTGTCCGAATACCGGCGGTAACACCTCCCAGTCTCACCTGTTGTTTCCTGCCTGTCAGGAAGCTGATGATCCATTGACAGATGACAGGGGGTATAGTAAGGTTTAGTTTGGAGTGGAGAATTCCAGGAATTATTGTATTGAAAGCCGAACTAAAGTCAACAAACAGAATCCGGGCATATGTTTCTGGGCAGTCAAGGTGTTGCAGAATGTAGTTTAGCCCCATGTTGACTGCGTCATCCACCGATCTGTTTGCTCGTTATGCAAACTGTAGGGGACCCAGCAGCTGTTCTGTCACCTTCTTTAGATAGGCCAATACCAGCTTTTCAAAGGTCTTCAAAACCTGCTTTTCAGCTTTTCAGAGTAGCTTCTTTTGGCTATTCTGATCTCTTTTGTCAGTTGGTTCCTGGCCTGCTTGTACAGTGCTTTGTCCTCCCCTCTGTATGCATCTTCCTTGGCATGTCGAAGTTTTTTCAGTTTGGCTGTGAACCATGGCTTGTTGTTACTGAACTTGCAGAAGGTTTTGGTTGGCACACACATGTCTTCACAAAAACTGATGTAGGATGTCACAGTGTTAGTCAGCTCATCCAGGCTGTCAGTTCCAGCCTCGAAGACACTCCAATCAGTGCAGTTAAAGCAGTCTTGTAGTTCCTGCTTTGCCTCACTGGTCCATCTCTTCACTGTTTTGACTACAGGCTTAACAGATTTTAGTTTCTGCCTGTATGTTGGAATAAGATGAACCAAGCAGTAATCAGAGTTCCCTAAATCTGCCCGGGGTACAGAGCGATACGAGTCCTTAAGAACGGTGTAGCAATGATCAAGGGTGTTTTTCCCTCTTGTCGGACAGTTAATATGTTGCCTGTATTTTGAAAGTTCAAGTGTTAGTTTTGCTCTGTTAAAGTCTCCAAGGATAATAAAAAGAGAATCCGGATGTTTTTGCTCCAAGCCGGATATTTGGTTTGCCAGGTTTTGCAGTGCATCATTCACGTTGGCCTGAGGTGGGATGTAAACTCCGATCAGAATGAATGAGGAAAATTCCCACGGTGAGTAAAACGGTTTACAGTTTATTACCAGTGATTCCAAGTTTGGGCTGCAGTATTTATCCAGCACTGTGACATCTGTACACCAACGTTCGTTAATGTAGAAGCAGATTCCGCCGCCTTTCGTTTTGCCCGATAGCTCCGTTACGCGATCCGCTCTGCGTAAGTGGAAGCCCGAGAGAAGTAATCCGCTGTCCGGGATTGAGTGACTGAGCCAAGTTTCAGTAAAACAGAGAGCAGCAGAGCATGCAAAATCTTTGTTTGTTCCATTAAGTAAAGTTAGTTCGTCCATTTTGTTCAGCAATGAGCGGAGGTTCGCCAGGTGAATCGACGGGAGCGCAGTTCTAAATCCCCTCTGTCGTAGCTTCACTAGCGCGGCGGGGGAAGCGCGCCGGCGCGCTAGTGAAGCTACGACATGCTACGACATAGTGAAGTCTCCTCCATGTACCATATAGAGTAGCTGCTGCTTCAACTAAGATCTCCAAATAACTTTCCGGGTTTGTAAAAACTGGTGAAAAAGTGTCTGGAGTGAACTCCCCGATGTTAAGCAATTCTTCTTTAGTGTAAGTTATTAGGGTAGGGTAACTAAACACACAGACAATAAACAAAAAGAAAGAAAGTACTAGAGAGAGTCGTGCCGAGGCTGCCTTCTGCGGCGCCATCTATTTCCCTATTGACATTTATCTATTGACATTTAACAAATGCAAAAAATATGTTAATATTTATTGATTTAAAACAGAAAAAGTTTACCCTGAATCAATGTATGACAGTAAATAAATAAAAGTTTTTGTGTTTTTTTCTGAAGTGTATGTATATATCTGATTTCAACTGTGTGTGTATGTATGTATGTATGTATGTATGTATGTATGTATGTGTATATATATATATATATATATATATATATATATATATATATATATATATATATATATATATATATATATATATACAGTGGGTACGGAAAGTATTCAGACCCCCTTAAATGTTTCACTCTTTGTTATATTGCAGCCATTTGCTAAAATCATTTAAGTTCATTCTTCTTTCACATGAATGTACACACAGCTCCCCATATTGACAGAAAAACACAGAATTGTTGACATTGTTGCAGATTTATTAAAAAAGAAAAACTGAAATATCACATGGTCCTAAGTATTCAGACCCTTTGCTGTGACACTCATATATTTAACTCAGGTGCTTTCCATTTCTTCTGATCATCCTTGAGATGGTTCTACACCTTCATTTGAGTCCAGCTGTGTTTGATTATACTGATTGGACTTGATTAGGAAAGCCACACACCTGTCTATATAAGACCTTCCAGATCACAATGCATGTCAGAGCAAATGAGAATCATGAGGTCAAAGGAACTGCCTGAAGAGCTCAGAGACAGAATTGTGGCAAGGCACAGATCTGGCCAAGGTTACAAAAAGATTTCTGCTGCACTTAAGGTTCCTAAGCGCACAGTGGCCTCCATAATCCTCAAATGGAAGACGTTTGGGACGACCAGAACCCTTCCTAGAGCTGGCCGTCCGGCCAAACTGAGCTATGGGGGGGAAGAGCCTTGGTGAGAGAGGTAAAGAAGAACCCAAAGATCACTGTGGCTGAGCTCCAGAGATGCAGTCAGGAGATGGGAGAAAGTTGTAGAAAGTCAACCATCACTGCAGCCCTCCACCAGTCGGGGCTTTATGGCAGAGTGGCCCAACGGAAGCCTCTCCTCAGTGTAGACACATGAAAGCCCGCATGGAGTTTGCTAAAAAACACCTGAAGGACTCCAAGATAGTGAGAAATAAGATTCTCTGGTCTGATGAGACCAAAATAGAACTTTTTGGCCTTAATTCTAAGCGGTATGTGTGGAGAAAACCAGGCACTGCTCATCACCTGTCCAATACAATCCCAACAGTGAAGCATGGTGGTGGCAGCATCATGCTGTGGGGGTGTTTTTCAGCTGCAGGGACAGGACGACTGGTTGCAATCGAGGGAAAGATGAATGCGGCCAAGTACAGGGATATCCTGGACAAAAACCTTCTCCAGAGTGCTCTGGACCTCAGACTGGGCCAAAGGTTTACCTTTCAACAAGACAATGACCCTAAGCACACAGCTAAAATAACAAAGGAGTGGCTTCACAACAACTCCGTGACTGTTCTTGAATGGCCCAGCCAGAGCCCTGACTTAAACCCAATTGAGCATCTCTGGAGAGACCTAAAAATGGCTGTCCACCAACGTTTACCATCCAACCTGACAGAACTGGAGAGGATCTGCAAGGAAGAATGGCAGAGGATCCCCAAATCCAGGTGTGAAAGACTTGTTGCATCTTTCCCAAAAAGACTCCTGGCTGTATTAGATCAAAAGGGGGCTTCTACTAAATACTGAGCAAAGGGTCTGAATACTTAGGACCATGTGATATTTCAGTTTTTCTTTTTTAATAAATCTGCAACAATGTCAACAATTCTGTGTTTTTCTGTCAGTATGGGGTGCTATGTGTTCATTCATGAGGAAGAAGAATGAACCTAAATGATTTTAGCAAATGGCTGCAACCCTGAACTGCCACCTTAACGTGGTGGAGGGGTTTGAGTACTCGAATGACCCTAGGAGCTATGTTGTCCGGGGCTATATGCCCCTGGTAGGGTCTCCCAAGGCAAACAGGTCCTGGGCGACGGGTCAGACTAAGAGCGGTTCAAAACCCCTTATGAGAGATACTACATCAGGGACCGTGACGTCGCCCGGTATGGCGTAGCCGGGGCCCCACCCTGGAGCCAGGCCCGGGGTTGGGGCTCGTATGCGAGCGCCTGGTGGCCGGGCCTTCCCCCACAGGGTCCGGCCGGGCTCAGCCCGAAGGAGCGACGTGGGGCCGCCTTCCAGTTGGCTCACCACCTGCAGGAGGGACCGTAAGGGGCCGGTGCTAAGAGGATCGGGCAGCAGTCGAAGGTGGAGGCCTCGACAACCCGATCCCTGGACACGGAAGCTAGCTCTAGGGACGTGGAATGTCACCTCGCTGGCGGGGAAGGAGCCTGAGATTGTGCGTGAGGTTGAGAGGTTCCGACTAGAGATAGTCGGGATCACCTCTACGCACGGCCTGGGCTCTGGAACCACACTCCTCGAGAGAGGATGGACTCTTTACAACTCTGGAGCTGCCCATGGTGAAAGGCGTCGGGCTGGTGTGGGTTTGCTTATAGCCCCCCAGCTCAGCCGCCATGTGTTGGAGTTTACCCCGGTGAACGAGAGGGTCGTTTCCCTGCGCCTACAGGTCTCTCACTGTCGTGTGTGCCTACGGGCCAAACGGCAGTATAGAGTACCCGGCCTTCTTGGGGTCTCTGGGAGGGGTGCTGGACAGTGCTCCGACTGGGGACTCCGTCGTTCTACTAGGAGACTTCAATGCACACGTGGGCAGCGACAGTGACACCTGGAGGGGCGTGATTGGGAGGAACGGCCCCCCTGATCTGAACCCGAGCGGTGTTCAGTTATTGGACTTCTGTGCTAGTTACAGTTTGTCCATAACGAACACCATGTTCAAGCATAAGGGTGTCCATAAGTACACGTGGCACCAGGACACCCTAGGCCGTAGGTCGATGATCGACTTTGTGGTCGTTTCATCTGACCTGCGGCCGTATGTCTTGGACACTCGGGTAAAGAGAGGGGCGAAGCTGTCAACTGATCACCACCTGGTGGTGAGTTGGATCCGATGGCGGGGGAGGAAGCTGGACAGACTCGGCAGACCCAAGCGTACTGTGAGGGTCTGCTGGGAACGTTTGGCCGAGCCTCCTGTCAGAGAGATCTTCAACTCCCACCTCCGGCGGAGCTTTGACCAGATCCCGAGGGAGGCCGGAGATATTGAGTCCGAGTGGACCATGTTCTCCACCTCCATTGTCGAAGCGGCCGCTCGGAGCTGTGGCAGTAAGGTCTCCGGTGCCTGTCGAGGCGGCAATCCCCGAACCCGGTGGTGGAAACCGGAAGTAAGGGATGCCGTCAAGCTGAAGAAGGAGTCCTACCTGGCCTGGTTGGCTTGTGGGACTCCTGAGGCAGCTGACGGGTACCGGCAGGCCAAGCGAACTGCAGCCCGGGTGGTTATCGTGGCAAAAACTCGGGCCTGGGAGGAGTTCGGTGAGGCCATGGAGAAGGACTATCGGCTGGCCTCGAAGAGATTCTGGCAAACCGTCCGGCGCCTCAGGAGGGAAAAGCAGTGCCCCACCAATGCTGTTTACAGTAGAGGTGGGGAGCTGTTAACCTCAACTGGGGATGTCGTTGGACGGTGGAAGGAATACTTCGAGGATCTCCTCAATCCCGCCGTCACGTCTTCCATTGAGGAAGCAGAGGCTGAGGGCTCAGAGGCGGACTCGTCCATCACCCAAGCTGAAGTCACCGAGGTAGTAAAGAAACTCCTCGGTGGCAGGGCCCCGGGGGTGGATGAGATCCGCCCTGAGTACCTCAAGTCTCTGGATGTTGTGGGGCTGTCTTGGCTGACACGCCTCTGCAGCATCGCGTGGCGGTCGGGGACAGTGCCTCTGGAATGGCAGACCGGGGTGGTGGTCCCTCTTTTTAAGAAGGGGGACCGGAGGGTGTGTTCCAACTATAGGGGGATCACACTTCTCAGCCTACCTGGGAAAGTCTATGCCAGGGTACTGGAGAGGAGAATACGGCCGATAGTAGAACCTCGGATTCAGGAGGAACAATGTGGTTTTCGTCCAGGCAGTGGAACACTGGACCAGCTCTATACCCTCTACAGGGTGCTGGAGGGTTCATGGGAGTTTGCCCAACCAGTCCACATGTGCTTTGTGGATTTGGAAAAGGCATTCGACTGTGTCCCTCGCGGCGGCCTGTGGAGGGTGCTCCGGGAGTATGGGGTCGGGGGCCCTTTACTAAGGGCTGTCCGGTCCCTGTATGACTGAAGCAGGAGCTTGGTTCGCATTGCCGGCAGTAAGTCAGACTTGTTCCCGGTGCATGTTGGACTCCGGCAGGGCTGCCCTTTGTCACCGGTTCTGTTCATAATTTTTATGGACAGAATTTCTAGGCGCAGCCAGGGGTCGGAGGGTGTCCGGTTTGGTGACGACACGATTTCGTCTTTGCTCTTTGCAGATGATGTTGTCGTGTTGGCTTCATCAGACCAGGACCTTCAGCATGCACTGGGACGGTTTGCAGCCGAGTGTGAAGCGGCTGGGATGAGAATCAGCACCTCCAAATCCGAGGCCATGGTCCTCAGTCGGAAAAGGGTGGCTTGCCCACTTCAGGTTGGTGGGGAGTTCCTGCCGCAAGTGGAGGAGTTTAAGTATCTTGGGGTTTTGTTCACGAGTGAGGGAAGGGTGGAACGGGAGATTGACAGACGGATCGGTGCAGCTTCTGCAGTAATGCGGTCGATGTACCGGTCTGTCGTGGTGAAGAAGGAGCTGAGCCGCAAGGCGAAACTTTCGATTTACCGGTCAATCTACGTTCCTACTCTCACCTATGGTCATGAGCTCTGGGTCATGACCGAAAGGACAAGATCCCGGATACAGGCGGCCGAAATGTGCTTCCTCCGCAGGGTGGCTGGGCGATCCCTTAGAGATAGGGTGAGAAGCTTAGTCACTCGGGAGGAGCTCAGAGTAGATCCGCTGCTCCTCCACATCGAGAGGGGTCAGCTGAGGTGGCTCGGGCATCTGTTCCGGATGCCTCCTGGACGCCTTCCTGGGAAGGTGTTCCGGGCGCGTCCCACTGGGAGGAGACCCCGGGGAAGACCTAGGACACGCTGGAGAGACTATGTCTCCCGGCTGGCCTGGGAACGCCTTGGTGTCCCCCCGGAAGAGCTGGAAGAAGTGTCTAGGGAGAGGGAAGTCTGGGCATCTTTGCTTAGACTGCTGCCCCCGCGACCCGGCATCGGATAAGCGGGAGAAGATGGAATGGAATGGAATGGCTGCAATATAACAAATGAATGAGTGAAAAATTTAAGGGGGTCTGAATACTTTCCGTTCCCATTGTATATATATATATATATATATATATATATATATATATATATATATATATATATATATATATATATATGTATATGTATATATATGTATGTGTGTGTGTGTTTTGACAAACGAAGCATGATGATCTCTTGGTGACACTAATAATCAGCAGCACACATCAGCAGCAGTAGTATGACCAGAAGGCAAATAATTTATAAAACCACTGCCTATTTAATGATTCATTTGCTTAAAGTTTTTCCTTGCCACAGTCGTCACCAGCTTGCTTTGAGACAATGTTTATTTTTAAAAGCGCTATACAAATTAAAAATAATTCAATTGAATTCAATTAAAGCCATGCCAGCATGATGTCAATACGGCTTTAACTGAAAACAGTTATGAGCCACCTGATCCTGGTTGTGGCTCATATTTAATCCCAAATAAATATTTAAAATTAACATGTATCAGCTGCCACTGATTGAGAAAATGAACATAAGAAGGATGGGAAGAATAGGATGGAGAAGGAAAGAAGAACATTATCCCTGGCCTTAATGCCAGGGTCCTTTTATTTCCTGTTGGTTGCCAAATTTAAATTAAATTCTTTTTAATGACTCATTTCAATGATCAAATGGTTTGCCGCACCAATTGTCTTTTAATCACCTCCTCAATATTAAAATATTACTAAACAAATAAGAAGTATAGTTACATACAGCATAATGAAATGATGGCTAATTAAAAGTAGATCAAACAATCAGTTTCTAATTGAATTACAAATGCAGTGTGTGTGTGTGTGTGTGTGTGTTTGTATTTTTGACAGTTTGGACATCAGGCATAGTCTCATCAGGACGCATCACATTATGCCAAATGTAGTTATAATGACTCTTGGTGATATTCAGGTACTGCTTTTTGGTGTGTGTATATATATATATATATATATATATATATATATATATATATATATATATATATATCAAAAAGCTGTTAATTGTCATTTATTGAGTTGTTTTCTTAATAGTGATAAATAAAAAAAATTTAAAAAGATTTTATGTATGCAACCTTACCTTTTGGCAAAATAAAGAACAGGGTTTATTTGTCTGAACACAATTTTAATAATAAAATGAGAACCACACACTTTAGATGGCCAAGCTTTGAAGGTTTTTCATTTTAAAGGCCATCTTTCAAAGGTTTTATGTATCTCTGCAACTGTCAGCTGGAGGTCTCTCATGACAACACACTGCTGTAAATTGTTGTGTAGAGCTAAAAGAAGGTGCCTTGGCAAGTGAAACCGATTGTTTATAGTTGTGGCAGAGCATCACCAGGAAAGAAACCCAGCATCTGATTGGTTTGATACTTCAGGTAGTCTAGTATTTGTGACCGAGAAATATATTATAATTATAATATATTATAATATATTTATTTTATGTTGGTTTGTGAACTTACTTTTGGTATCATATATAATAGTGCTGTGCTCAGGAAGTTATTTTCAGGAAATGTGCTTTTGAAAGATTTAGGAATAAATTAATTTGTATCCATCTTGATAAATAAGACCCACTGACATTGTGAATAAGATTTTAGAAATTTTTGGGCAGCAGTTGTTCAGCGGTTGGGATCAATAGGTTTTGGACCAAGCTGACCCTGCATACTAATTTCAACTTCTTTCCAAGATGAAAAATGCTAATTAAAGTCTATAGTACACGTGTAAATATAGTAAGCTTGCATTGGCCATTTAACTCAAATGTGTAACCAAGAAAAAAGAACTGCAAAGAATGAAAAAGTCTTCAAATTCAAATTTATTACTCCAAAAACAAAACCCAAAATCTATGAAGATAATGTCAATGGGGGTGTTTTATTTGTCGTGTTATGAGCAATGTTTTTGGAATTTGTGGTTGTCCTTTTGTAGCATCATCAATAGCTGCCAGAATCATAACCATGATTTACCTTTCTACAGAAACTTTTAAAAAATAGATGAGAATCGGCAGCTCTTAATCTTGAAACAGTGCCATTTGTTATCAGTGTCATCAGTATTGTATCTACAAGCATGCTTGCATCAGATGTGCATAAGGGTTCTTCATTTTTATTAATCTTTTTTTTTTTTTTTTTTTTTTTTTTTTTTACATCTGTTTGTTTTCTTTCATCACTAAAACTGTATCCACTTCATAATGACAATGGAATAGCAAATGCTGAAGCGTTTTTACAAGTATTTATAAACAAAGATAAAAACAGAAGGGGAATTACAGTTAATCTGTATTTATAGCATTTTTTTGATTTTCATTTTTTTTCTCTTCAGAAACAATATAGAAACTATTGTCAGAGGGTCAGAGCCCGAAATACAAATACTTTCCACATCACTTCTTAAATATCTGTTCAAAATGCTGATTAAAAAACAAAAACAAAATAAACAATATGATAAACACTCTGGGTAGGAAAATGTAATGCTTCTACATTTCCTAAATAACAGTATGATATATTTTTTTAAAAGGAGGCAAAGATAAAGCAACAAATGCTAACAGTTTATAATTTGCTGGTTTTCAATGGAATTAACATGTTATCCATAGTCATTTGCTTTAGTTGCTTTAGCTGTTCAGTATCACTGCTGTACACTGAGTCGACTAAAAGCAATAACATAACGTAAATGTGTCCTGAGAACAGTAAGTAAAAAGGAGGACACTGATGTGGGTTTCAGCAAAGGGGGGAACAGTTGACAGCAAAGTATATCTTTATCCTGAAGAAACATTCCAAAATGTGTAGGACATAGATGTTCATGTAAAACAAAGAGAAAGATGTTTTTTGTTTGTTTGTTTTTTTACAAATTGTTGTGATGCATTAGGAAGTTGCCAACAACAGCACTCCTTAGGTTGAGCACAGGGCCACATTACACACACTCACTCGAGTCCTGTACAAAGGGTTCGATAGTCAGTGGTCATCAACTTCAGCACTTCAACTTCAGCATATGAAAACTCCAGTCAGTGTCAAAAAGTTCAGAAATGGAGTGAGGAAGCCATCTACTGGTGAGGAGGAATATAAAGAAGAGCTTCACATACATCTCAATACATAATGGGAGGTTTGGAGTAGGGTCTATTTTCTGTGGTAAACACAAGAACAGAATGAACAAGTTAGTTTATTTCTGTTTGGCTTTTACTGGGTCATGCATTTTATTAAAAAAAGTACTTTTTTTTTTTACTTGTTCTTCCTTAATTTCTCTTCTATATAGTGTCTTACTGTCTCATCATTCTCAGTTTGGAAATTGATTCTTATTCATCAAAATTGACATGTAGATTGAAAAACAATAAGAAACCAATCATTAACATGGGAATGCTTTTACATATTCACCGTTCAGTTACAGTTTACAGTTACATACTTGTGCCACTGAGCAAGATGTATGAAACATGGTAAATGAATGTGCATTTAAATGCAAATCAAAGTAAAATCCAGGCACTGTGGATTTAAAATCACAAGGCAAATAACTACATACAACTAGTTTAAAAACATTTAAACTTAATATAGTTAGCGGCAGAAGGTACATTCATCCTAGACTATGGTACGAGAATGTCTATATAATAGTCTGTTTAATATAATAATTGTCTATAATTGTCTGTACAATATTATGTATGTCTCTTCAGTTAAACAGGAATATGCTTTGAAGCATATGGGATCTGAATTGAAAGTAAAAATGTGATGAGTGTATAAAAAATATTATACAGATAGTAGACAAAGGCCTCAAAAAAATATTGAACAATCACTCTTGTACTGGATTTATAGTTTGTCAAACTGGGACATTAATTATATGGATTTATCTAAAATTATTTTCTAATTATTATTATTAAAAAGGCTTATTTGCCTTTTTTGCTTGGCTTTAGTGGTTTTAGCCCAAGTGGCCTTGATTTTCCATTGTATGATCCAACAAAAAAAGGTGTTATCTAAATAGCTTTTAGAAAAATTATTAGGGGTTATTTGCGGGTTCAAACTCAGGGATACACAAAGGTCTAATGTAATGCATGCTCATCACATATGTTTGGAGTAACCAGAGCCATTCATAGTTTTGAGCACAATTTTGCATTATCAAATATGCACATTACTTTCTCCAATAGTTTGAGCTTGTGATGGTGGCATCAGAAAACAAACTATCTCAATATGCCCTCAGCACACCTTTTTAATTACTTTTTGTACTCAGTTTTCTCCTACACCCCCATCTGCCACACTGCACTTCTTATAATCGGCGTGTAAAGTGGACACCTTTTGTGTTCAGCAGTTTGCTGTTCAAGCCACTTGTCTTGATTAATTAGAAAGGCACAGGTCGGAGTAATGGGCCAACACTGGTCTGGAACCTGAGAAAGCGTAAAAAGCTTTTAGCTTGCCACATGGGCTCTCTGCAAGGACAATCAAACCTAATGAAATCAGTTGTCAGTGCTAAGCTTGCAAAACTGTGAAGTCCGACTTGGGAGTGAAGCGTGAGCTAATTAGATATTTGCTGTGTGTAATGGATAAATGTGGTGAGGTGGGGTGGGAAATGCTGGAGAGTTGGATGGGGGGATGGTTTGGACAGCACACTCGACCTAATTAGATTTTTACTAGACATAATGGATAAATGTGGTAGGGTGGTAGGAGAGGTTATGTCCTAATCCACTGATACACAGGCACTATCACCAAAGGTATAAAGTCACCAATCTTTAGAGACTGAAAAGACCTACATGCCCATTCTAAGAGTTCAGGTTGTCATACTCAGCAGCCTGAAAGTACTGAACAAAACTAGAGAACATAGAAATTCTTCTTATGTCTGTATAATAGTCATGTGGCCCTAAGCCTATTCCTATGAGTTAGAATCATAGGCGTTGGTACAGTATGGTTAATGGTACGACTGCAAAAGCAAAAGGATACAAAAATGGTGATCTCTGTATTTGAAGATTGGGAAACTGGCAAAAAAAAATAGGCAGGGGCATAAAAAAAAAATCCTACTATTTTTAGCCTAGCACTGACTTATATCAAACCATATAAAGTGCACAGATGCACTCATGACTGATATGTGCAGAGTACCATAAAAAAAGAGGTTCTCAAAGAGGGGTCCAAACTAATTTTAGAGCCTTATGATCATGGAAAATGTGGAGGGAATCACAGAATACAGTCAGAAAAATTACATTTACTGTATAAAGCGGAATGTCGCTTTCAAAAATTAAGCAAAATTGTGATTTGCTTTGATTTGTGTCTGTGTGTCTAAAAAGTCTGTGTTCTGCATGTATGTGTGTAAATAATTGGCACAGATGCATAGTTTCATCTCTTACACAAAATAAAGCATTTATTACGCTCGTGGCGTTTCCAGCATCTTACATCTCACTATATGAGGACATGAGCACATGAACTTCATCTCTAGAACTTTTCACCATTTAATTTCGCATTTCAGCAGCATTTTACTATTTCATTTGGTTAAAGTCAAATTCACACAGAAACATGGTCTTTACTACAACCCTTTACTACAAGTTTGGTTTACCTTGAGGAAATTCTAATAAATATATTAAAATTGCTCAACAACATCAATAATAATAGAACCAAATTCCTTGTGTGTGCCAACACACTTGGCCAATAAACCTGATTCTGATCTGATTCTGAGAAGGCTTTTTATATCGTGTCTCGATGGATTGTTAAAATTAAGAAAGCATACAAAATTGCACAAGAACTCAGTCTTCTATTCAGTACTCAGTTCTTATTTTCAATACTCTTCTATAGAGAAGTCAGTTCTTGTCTTTTATTGGATGGTCAAAGAGCGCAGTAGCCAGAGCTAGCAAACTGCATCTGTAACAAACTGCACAAGCTCAAATATATTTGTGTAGACTCAATAGCTTTTTTTTTTTCATTATTTTACAATGGCTGACAGAGGAGAAAAAATGGATTTGGTTAAATATATAATTACAAGGGCATTTTTGAGATGGGCTTTTCAAGTAAAGCTGGTTATTGTGAGGAAAGGTCGACTAAACAGTTCAAAACAGTTGTTAAGCTTTTTCAAGAAATATTTATGCTTTTGCATTTCTTTACTTTAAAAGTTGCACAAAAGCACACAATTTGCCTTAATTTTAAATCCCCAAGAAAAACGTAATCCCTGGGGTTTCTGTGGTTTGCGAACTCAAAAGGTACTGCAAAAATGCAAATAAAACCCTTAGTGGAATTTTTATTTTAGTTGATTACTTCTGATGCTTTTCCTGGAGATAATTTATGGGTGCAGCTGTGGCTGCAGTAAAAGGAGAGTTGTTGAATTGTGTACAATGGGTTTCTTGCTTTAGTAATTGTTTTCGTTCTCACTGCATGGGATCCAGTACCCTGTCTGAGATGCAGTGCTTTGTTGTACAGCATTTTGGTATTATTGATGGATTCTATAGCCATGGCATAATGTTTTTATTAAGAGGTAGATCGTACTAAGAGTAGATTTAGTGGTCAGACACCACTAAAAGCCTAGCTGTGAAATGCAAAGCCCACTACTAATATATTGTTTTAATAGAACTCCTGTATGCCAGTCTAACTACTGTTGATTTGCTGAAAGCTTTTAAGATAAATAAGTTAAATTTGCTTAAATGCTGTTGAGTCCAATGTTTGAAAATATGTGTTATTACCACAATTCAAACTGCATATATTTCTGTTTATCACTAAAACAGGTCTGAAAAATTGAGGTTGAAATTGTTTACAATGGCATCTAAGAGTACAAGATTTTAGTAAGTATCTGCTTAATCACTGGGTCCCTAGCCACAAAAAGCTTGAGAACTCCTGCCATACAATACAACAAGAAAAGTCTGATGATTTCATAAATTAGTATGGAACATAGTAAATGAACACATGAACACATGAATTAGTAAAAATAAAATAAAAAGTACAAAATGCGTTTGTAATCTATCTTCTGGACAGGTAGGCATTTTTAAAAGGCACACGATAAAAAACTAAAAAAATGGGAAAGTGAGAAAGAGCCCTGGTTAATATTTGGGTTTGCAAAGCAGGTCCGAAGTGCACTTAACCCTATTTGTAGCCCCCATAATGCACATGAGACTTTAAACCATGTGCATTGAACATTGCAGACTGATCTTTTTCTATAGCTAAACCAGTATCAAACTATTATTCTATTACAACAGCCTTCTTTGGCCTATAGATGTACAGATACTAATGTACACATACACTGCTAGGTAATAACCTAATGTTAGACTTTTTTTTACAGTACAAAGGGGGTGCTATAGGGACTTTTGGTTTCAGGCAGTTTTATCTCCAGGCTATTAAATTGCAAGCAAACTACAAGCACTCAGAATAAGATAAAAAAAAAAAAAAACCAATTAACAGTCTGTTATGCATTTTAAATTAGTCACTTTATTACTTAAAACTTTTGAGTAGAGAAATTTTCAAATAATTATGAAAAACATCAAGGTGACTTTTTCCAAATAATTATTGTATCCAGTTATACTGTAACAATGTGATAATTTGCATGCATGTTCAATTTCTAGTACAATGTCATCAAACAAAATATTAGCCAATCACATATTGGAGTGATAAATTACAAGTTGGTACATCATTGCTATCAGAGGTGGAATGTAAATGTAGTTTCACAGAGCTCTGTTACCTACAGCACTACCAAGCTCAATATCCTTTTTAATTCACAAACCTTTTACTGAATGTAAATAATTGGAACTTTTTACTCTAACTAACATTTTTTAACATTACTAACATTTACTTACTAACATTTTTTCTTGCATTGGGCTTTTTTAAAAATGTTTTTTAAATATATTTTGAATGTTACTCAGTTTGTGCATGTTAACAAGACTTGTGAAAACAACTGTATTTATGTTAATATATGTTACTATATTATATATAATGCATATAATATATGTAACTTCATAGGAGTGTGTCTAGTGTTTAGCCATCAAATAAATTTTGTCAACCCAACAATATAAATACAATATTAATTTTACAATGTCAATTCTCTACTTCTCTACTTTTCAATTTCTCTAAAACTCCTCTACTCAAATTCTGAATTTATTTTTATAATAAATACACAACTGAGTATCTGGTTGATCCTAAATTCACTGCAGAGAATTGTGGTAAGGAAACATCTCAGTTGTGATGCGGTAGTGGTGTGTAATATACAGATTACAACAAAACTACAGATTACATATGTATTTTATATTTATTTATTTATATATATATATATATATATATATATATATATATATATATATATATATATATATATATATATATATATATATATATATATAAATATTTACTTTATAAACTAAACTAATTTGCATGCAAATATACAGTACATTCTTACCTTGCATGGCTGAGTCCTGCTGATTCCCATTATGCTCAGGTTCCAATTCTGGTATCACTGCTTCTGAAACCAATCAATGCATACTCTCAGAATTTGCTTATTTGTAAATCAATTGTCACCACCAACCAACAAATAAGGGCATACTATGAAATATATTAGCTGTAATCACTTCCAAATAAAGAAACATTTGAGTGCACTTTTGTTATGCACACAACTATCTGTTATGCAACTATCACTTTAACACCCCAATTAAATGTGGAAAGGCTGCCAGAAAGAAAAGTATTAAATAACAGAAATGACTGTTTTTTGACAATAGAAAATGCAAATAATAAGGTTTATTAAAACATCAAATGTATTTGCAGTTGCACTACCACCAGGGAATTATTGTCTATTTTTTGGACATTGTTAAAAAATATAGACAAATGTATATCTGTGACAAATCTATTGGCTGTTATATTGTGAAGGCATTTTGAATCTTTGGCATGGTTTGGGCCCACTTGTACAAATAAAAAGTGACTAAAAAAAAAAAAAAAAAAAAAAAAAAAGAAATACTCTGTTTGATCATCTTTAACCTATGAAGAAACATTTCTATCCTAATGTTTTCTATCCTAGAGTTGTCTTTTCCAAGATAACCTGAGCCCCATCCACTGGTCACAACATATGGTTTAATGAAGTAGCAAATATGTAAATCAGTAAACTGCCTTATATTTGTATTGACAAAAAAAGATAAATGTGTAAAATATGTGAGACAAAAGATTGCAGCTAAAACAAAGCTTAGTTCTAAAACAATTACAGCATTCCATGCTGGTGCAATCAATAAAAAAATGTAAAAAATGTTTTTTAAAAATAAATAATATTAATGATTATATATATATATATATATATATATATATATATATATATATATATATATATATATATATATATATATATATATATATATATATATGGGCATTAAGTTTGTTCTCTCATTGCCGCTGTAACAGCCTTCACTGTTGTGTAAAGTACAGGGGTCATCTTTCCCTCGAGCTCTGAGATGAAAGGCAAAAGGCATATTCCAATTAATGAATGGGTATGATGAAGAATTATCCCTGCAGTCTGAAAAATACTTACAGATGTTCACATACACTTAAACTTTTAAATCTTTGGCTGTGCACATTCTGCTTCTGGTAAGATTAAGCAAGTAAAAAAAAAAAAAAAAACTGCCAATTTACAAAAACAGTTTACCACTTTTAATGGTCTAAATGTGTGCACATTTTTGATAAGCATCTTCCTCCATTTCCTCCTCTTGCATTACAATGCTAATGTATTGCTAATAGTCAAAGGCTAATATGGAAACATATGCACTGATAAGGAAACATGAGAAAGGGAAAAAGGGAAGAGGAATAGAAATAGAGCAGGAAAAATGGCATAGTGAGTGGAATATTTGAGGAGATTGGAGGAGTTCTCAATGGAATGGAAAAAGAGCACATAGTCCTAGAAAGGAAGTAGCAAAAACACCAGGAAGTAAGGACTCTGAAGAATTTTCTATTACAAAATCACTATTACAAATTATTATTATTATTATTATTATTATTATTATTATTATTATTATTATTAGAGAAGTGAAAAAAGAGTGCAGGCAGGGTGGAGTGAGTGGAGAAGAGTGGCGGGAGTGATTTGTAATAGAAGGGTTTATAGGACTGTGGTAAGTCCTGCTATGTTGTATGTTTTAAAGGCAATGGTGGAGCTGGAGGTAGCAGAGTTTAAGATGATGAGATTTTCATTGTGAGTGACGAGGATGGACAGGATTAGAAATCAGTTTATTAGAGGGACTGCGCATGTAGGATGTTTTGGAGACAAGGTGAGGGAGGCACGATTGAGATAATTTACACATGTGCTGAGGAGAGACATGGGGTATATTGGTAGAAGAATGCTGCCAGGAAGAAGGAAAGGAGGAAGACCAAGGAGGACGGTTATGGATGTGGAGAGAAAAGACATGCCAGTAGGTCGTTTATTTAATTTAACTTAGTCCTGCCCCCACAGTTTAATGCAACGTTATGCTCCACTTGTGTGTATTCAAGCCATAGATGAGTGTGCGTAAATTTGGAAGCAAGTTTCTCACACAAACATATTGATACATGTTCTTTACCCTTGTTATATTGCTGTATTCTGTATTTCAGTGTTCTGATGTTTAATATATACGTATTTACAAGAAGCTAATGCTAGCACTAGAAATGGCAACAGTCTCTAAACCTGTGTTCCGATACGTGCTGTAAAAGTGAGATACACATTATATTTCATATTTTTCTTTAATTTATGCATTGTACAAATGTCAATGGGCCATATTTATGTGGAATGATAAGGTAACTTGTATTAAGAAGCAGTTTTAAAGGCAATGACCACATGCATTGCTAGTCAATTGTTTGTATGCATAGTCACATGTTCTCACCCTCTTGTTCATTAATATGGGTGTTTATTTGTTGTTTATTTCTGTAAACCAGGGCTGCAACTAACAATTATTTGATAATCAATTAATCAATTAATCTGACAGATTAATTATTTTATTTATAGAAATATAAAAATCTAAGTTTTGCTTATTATAACTACATTTTAAAGCTTATAGTGGCTGCCAGTGGCAGGCCGTGCATTTGGTACCTGGGCCCTCAGTGGGGAATTTCCCCGACTTAATCCACCTCTTAATACCACCATCATGTCGCGATTATAGAAAACATGGATACTATACATAAACGCAATATAAAAGTGTGTGGCATTACAGAGAGAGAAGCATTTTACAAATGGAGTGTAAATACCATTTTACTAAAGCAAGAAACCCAGTTAAGACAACTCCAAACCTCTACACTACCACCGCAACTGTGCACCTACACCTGATCTGGATTAGTTCAGAATTAATATTTGTCTAATAACAGGACAAAAACATTCAAAATGTTAATAAAATACAACCTACTCACCAGAGATGCATAGTGATAATTTGCACTGCTCCTCATAGGCTGTAAACCAGTGGTACTGCTCATATTCACTGGTTTGGAAGTGGAGAACAAACCTTTCCCGGGCTGAGACAAAATAGATTTTTGAGTATGTCCGAAACCAAATCAATTTCTCTTCTTCCGTAGGCATAAAAAAGGTCTAACCAGATGTATTTATGTGTGCAGTGCTACACATGTGTTTTGCCAGTCGAACTTGGCTGTAACAGTTTCCTTATGACCAACCAAACAGAGGACAGAATAATGCTGATGCTATTCTGGCCCTGTGAGGCGAATATGAAATCTGATTGGTTAAAGAAACAGACCTGTTGGTAATATCTCAATGGTAAAAACGCCAGCAGTATAGACTTTGCAGGCCAAAAAATCTAACATCCACATACACGTACTGGAAGCAGTGCAGCCAAGAGTAACGCTACGAAATGAAGAGAATAGATAATGTAATAAATTAATACAATTTCATGGAACAAATATTAGAATTTAGATTGTAAATGTAGGTCAGTGCTTCTGATAGTGTTTAGGCCAGCAGAGAAGGCTTTGCTGGCCCTGACCACCTGCCACTGGTGGGTGGTTGTTAAGGAGTGGATGGGGGATTTATCTCCAAATTTACTCATACTCGGTTGATTCTATCTGCAAAAAAAGCAAGAGCTACATGAATCACTGCTACGACAGGAACAGCGGCTTCAACAACATCAGCCAGTGCTGGCTCAACATTTCCAAATCACCAACCAGAATTCTGCGCTACTGTCCTCTCTGGCCTCCATGGTTCAGCCGTTAAGGGACCATCTACCACCAGTCCAAGTACCAGCTCAGGCTCTACTCCAATCTAATCCTGCACTGGCTTTGGCCCAGGCTCTACTCCTGGCTTTGCAATCTCAAATACTTGAGCTACCAGACTTCCCCCCTCCTCATTGCTTCTCGGGTGATCCCAGTGCCTGTCGTGGATTCTTAAATCACTGAGCTCTCAAGTTTGAGCTGAAATGACTGTGGATGACTCAAGCGCTGCAGGGATCTTCTGAACATCTCCCTAGTCAAACGTCTGCGGATTTCCCGTGAACCTCTCTTGATCCCTCAGGTCATTACTGCACTGGATGGTAGGCCTTTGGGCCCTGGGAGGGTAACTCATCAGACCCCTCCCTTTCACCTTACCATCTCCCCAGCTTCCTCTCATCCTGGGACACCTGTGGCTGACTCACCACAATCCAGTTATTTACTGGACCAAAGGCTTTATCATGGAATAGGAATCTACCTGTTATAGTACTTCTTTGTGTCTTCGGAACCACTTGACCTGTTCCATGTTCCTAATCAATATCACTCTCTTAGAGCAGTGTCAACAAGAAGCGAGCCACCACACTTCCCTCTCATCTTTTTAACGTTTGTGCCATTGAGTCGCACCCCGGCACTTGTCCTCCTTGGGGATGAATTTTCTCCCTCTTCAACCCTGAACAGGTGGTAATGGATAAATACATCAAGGAGGCCTTAGCGGCTGGGTTTATCTGCCCATCCATTTCCATTAGCTGGACCTGGCTTCCTCTTTGTGGAGAAAAAAGACGGCGGACTGCGGCCATGCATCGATTATAGAGGCCTAATTCGAGCTTCCATCCGCAACTGGTACCCCTACCTTTAATGACCACAGCCTTTGAGCTCCTTTAGGGAGCCTCCGTTTTTACTAAGTTGGACTTGCGCAATGTTTACTATCTGGTATGGATCAGGCAGGGGATGAGTGGAAGACAGCCTTTAATACCCCCACCGGCCATGTCATTTGGCCTCACTAATGCACCAGCTGTCTTTCAGCTCTTTATCAATGATGTGCTCTGGGACATGCTTAATAAGACTGTTTTTGTTGACGTTCTGATTTTTTAAAGATCTCATGGAGCATGAGGAGCATGTCACTCACCTTCTCAACAACCACATGTACGTCAATCCTGAGTTGTGTGAATTTTACAAGTCACAAGTACAGTTCTTATGGTTTATCATTATCCCAGGCATGGTCCAGATAGATTCTAAGAAAGTTCAAGCTGTCACTGGCTGGCCCACCCCCACCTCGTTTAAGTCCAACAGTTTCTTGGGTTCGCCAACTTCTACAGGCGGCTCATCCGGAACTTTAGTCCTGTGGTTGCCCCTATGGCCGTTCTCACCAAGCAGCCACAGAGAAAGTTCCAGTGGACACCAGAGGCTGAGATCGCCTTTCAGGAGCTCAGAGGGGTGGGAGCTCTTCTGTCTCAGAGGAGTCCCAATAACAAGATGCATCCCTGTGCCTTCTTCTCCGACAAGCTTACCCATCTGAACGAAATTATGGGGTGGGAGACAGAGAACTGCTTGCGGTGAAACTATTACTCGAGGAGTGGAGGCACTGGTTGGAAGAGGCACAGTTTTCTTTTCAGGTGTGACAAAAATCTAGGGTATATTTAGCAGGCCCACCGACTCAACCCTAGTCAGGCATGATTCTCCCTATTTTTTTTATCAGTTTCAGTTCACTCTGATGTACCAACTTGGGTCCAAGAATCTAAAGCCATATGCCTTGTCTCATATTTTCTTGCCCACCATTAATTATCCATCATCCCCCACTAAGGTTATAGAAACCAGATGGGCGATTGGAACTTAGGTTAGATGGGCCCACGCTCTGAAACCGGATTTGGGAGGAGGTCCTGCTATACTGTTTGTTTGTCCCAAGACCTGTTTCCTTTCAGGTTCATTAGTGGGGGCATTCAACTAAGGTAACCTGGCATTCAGGTTCTGCTCGCACTCTTGAATTCATCGGAAAAAGATTTTGGTGGCCCACGATCCCACAAACCGAACACCACAAGGCATGCTCCATCCCCTGCCCATTCCTCACAACCCCGTCCCATCTTGCTATAGACTTTGTTACTGGCCTTTCACCCTCTTGAGGGAACACCGTTATCATGGTAATCGCTGACAGGTTTTCCAAGGTCTGCCACCTCATCGCACCGCCCAAACTCCCCTCGGGCCAAAGAGACTGCTGAGCTTATATGCAAGCATGTCTTTTGAATCTTGGCATTCCCCAAGACATTTTCTCTGACTGCAGCCCACAGTTTGCTTTGGGTTTTGAAAGTCTCTCCTTCAGTCCAATGGGCAGACTGAAAGGCTGATCCAAGATTTAGAGAACACCCTGAGATAAATGGTGACCAAACCTTTCTCCTTGTCCTCCTTTCTCTTGTGGGCTGAATATGCTCACAACGCCTTCTGCTCTGGGGATATCACCCTTCAAATGCCAGTTTGGTAATAAACCCCCACTGTTCCCTGCTCAAGAGCCTGAGGTGGCTTTTCCTGCTGCTGTACAGTCCGTCCGATGATGCCGCCTGACCTGGAGTGGAGCCTGTGCCAAATAATCTGCACCTCTCAGTAGTAACATACCACTGGCTTGAGCAGGGGGACACATCTGGCACTGCAGGTTTTGAGTCCCTGGCAGCGTAGCGTGTTACTGATGGTAGCCTTTTTACTTTGATCCCATCTCTCTGCAGGTCGTTCACTAGGTCCCCCCATCTGGTTCTGGGATTTTTGGTCACCGTTCTTGTGATCATTTTACCCCCACGGGGTGAGATCTTGCGTGGAGCCCCAGATCGAGGGAGATTATTAGTGGTCTTGTATGTCTTCCATTTTCTAATAATTGCTCCCACAGTTGTTTTTTTCACACCAAGCTGCTTACCTATTGCAGATTCAGTTTTCCCAGCCTGGTGCAGGTCTACAATTTTGTTTCTGGTGTCCTTTGACAGCTCTTTGGTCTTGGCCTTAGTGGAGTTTGTAGTCTGACTGTTTGAGGTTGTAAACAGGTGTCTTTTATACTGATAACGAGTTAAAACAGGTGCCAATAATACAGGTAACAAGTGGAGTACAGAGGAGCCTCTTAAAGAAGAAGTTACATGTCTGTGAGAGCCAGAAATCTTGCTTTTTTTGTAGGTGACCAAATACTAATTTTCCACCATAATTTGCAAATAAATTCTTAAAAAATCAGACAATGTGATTTTCGGGATTTTTTTTCTCATTTTGTCTCTCATAGTTGAAGTGTACCTATGATAAAATTTACAGGCCTCTCTCATCTTTAAAAGTGGAAGAACTTGCACAGTTGGTGACTGACCAAATACTTTTTTGCCCCACTGTATTGTTTGTCTCTTCTATTTTGAGTCATTGAGTCAACTTTCCCCGTTTTTTTCCTCCTTTTTTGCTTAAATAAACTGACACATTACTATCATCTCTCTCTCTCTCTCTCTCTCTCTCTCTCTCTCTCTCTCTCTCTCTCTCTCTCTCTCTCTCTCTCTCTCTCTCTCTCTCTCTCTCTCTCTCTCTCTCTCTCTCTCTCTCTCTCTCTCTCTCTCTCTCTCTCTCTCTCTCTCTCTCTCTCTCTCTCTCTCTCTCCGCACTTGAGTCCATTATCTCTTCTGTGGCTCTTCGCTAAGGAAGTTAATTTCTCAATGCGCCACCCTGGTTGGAGCCTTGGCCTGACAGCAGCGTGAAGCAATTTGTGTAAATCAATATTTGTATTGTTTTTTAATCATAATTACAAATGGCAAGTTGACAACCATGCTTAAAAAAATAATTATTGATATAATACATTGTTTTGACAATTTTTGTTTAAAAAATACAAACATTTTGTTCGGTGAAGATATAAGCATCTAGAATATATACATTTGATTTTGTATAATAAATTAATAATATATGCATTAATTAAATATGTAAACATTGAAAACAAGCATTTGAACGTAGTAAAGCCACAGTAAATCACGTTTGACAACAGACACGTTACTGTTGTAATGCTATAAAAAGAGAATGGAGCGTAGAAATGCAGTAAGCTAACAGTCTTGATAAAAAAATATGCATTGGCATACAAATGCATAAGCATTCACTGAAAACCACAGTGAGTAAAAATGTAATTGTTTACTGCTGCTCTTATTTGCTGCTTTTAGATTTAGTGTTTGTTTGCACTGTTTTAATTGAATACATCACTATATAGGTAACTGCGCAACCTGATTCTCGAGTCACACCAGAACAGATCCAGTGCTTCACCATGTACTGACCTGTACTGTTAACTTGAGAAGCCCAACTAATTGATAGCATCATTAGTTGACAACGAATTTCATTTTTGATTATTATTAATTTTATCCATTAGTTGTTGGAGCCCTACTGTAACAGATTATTATAATGTATGTATTATAGAAGACCACAACCACACATAAATGTGAACCCATAGACAATCAAAAGAAGACTTCAACTGTGTTGTATATGTCAGCTGGCTTGAACTTTTTTTGATCGGACTCATGTACAATCTTTCTGATGCCCCAACTAAATTAAATCAGTCCCAGAAACTACATACACAAACCTGCACACACAAACACACACACACACACACACACACACACACACACACACACCCACACACAGACACACACACTCTCAACTGAACACTACTTGTTTAAGGTGATGCAGTGAAGTGCTGCTAAATCACCAAATATTTACAGTAACAGTATTTATTACTCTATAAACAATTTCTTTGCATTATCATTTTTTTTTTGTACTGGTAATTGCTGCGCTGTCAATTTGCTACTGTATTATTATTATACTGTATTGTTTGCACATCTTTTGTTTGTATGTAGTCCTGTGTATAGGTCTATATGTCCTGGTAAGTTTTGTGTTATCTAGTGTTAATTTAAGTTGTTTTATGTAGCACCTTGGTCCTAGAGGAACATTGTTTTGTTTCACTGTGTACTGTACCAACTGTAAATGGTTGAAATGACAATAAAAGCCACTTAATTTGACTTAAGTATGATGAGACTTCTTGTTGTCTGATGAGCTTTACCATTTTTCATGTTAAAAGATGCTAGTGAAAACTCCCATCACTAATTTTTACTTTCATTTACTGAAGAAGAATTGGCAACCTCCATGACATCAACTGCAAGTAGAAAATTTGCATAATCTTTGAATCCGATTCACAGAGATTGTTTTTAAACAGCTGACTAACCAGACCTTGAATATATGTGTAACTTTCCTAAAATAAATAATGATGTAATTTAAATGTATAAACTTTTAACAAATTAATATGCTGACAACATTTTTATGCAGTCATATAATACATATAATTTCTCATAAGTTCTGTCATTTATGTCAATCATTTATTTTGAACAGGGTGAAAGCAATATAGGCAGCCTTGGCTAACTAATGTCCATATTTTTTTTAACACAAAGACAGTAATGAACATATCAGGACAGCATGTTAGCATGTGCACCGTTCCTGACCTTAACCTTTCAGCATTACCATTAAATATGCTTAGTGCAGAGGTATAAATAAGCCTTATACGCTGTTATGTTGTTATGTCTAAGGTCTAAATATAATTGTTTGGAATCAAATCAGCTATTCATGTGTGTAACTCAAATGTAACCTACTTAAAGGTGGGACAATATCTAGATATTGATAGATAGATGGAAAGATTATCCCAAGAGGAAAATAACACATTAGGTACATACACCTAAAATACGTAATGTATGTAGGAAAAATGCCTCTACAGGAACTGCTGCAACAAGCGGCACAGCACTATATTCAGATCATTTTATCTGTATACAAACTATTTTTTCTGTGCCTTAACACATGTAGTATGCTCAGTCATCTTTAGATATATAAATATAATAGAGTCTTTCCTCTCTGACAAAAATCTGAATCAAATATTGTGCAAACATAATTTTCCAAAAGGTGTTTAAAAAAAGTTAGAGTAATTGATAAAGAGAGATACCAGTGAAAAGAAGCGCACCATTGAGACTCATGCAGAGGCTCTCAGGAGAGGTGGCTTGTTTGAGGGCCTGTTCCACCTGTTCTCTCCTCTTCGACTCAAAATCCAGAGCCTCCTGCAGCTTTCTCTTCACCTTCTTCTCCTTCTTCAGGCGCTTCTGGATGGTAGCTGAGGTGACAGTCAGAGAATGAGTAGTATAAAAGTGTGAAATAATCATGGAGATATGCTTTGCTGTTACATTTGCCACTTTTCATAATTTGCAAATTTACACCTGGAAATTTTCAAGAGCTCAATTATCACTAGAGACACAAGACTGTGAAACTCTCATTAACTTTCCGTCGTTGTTGGCACATCTTAAATGTAGCAGGCACATGAGACTGCATGTTCAGTTGTTTTAATTTAACTTATCATAATTAATTGATTTCAGAAAAAAATAAAAGCTGAGTTTCAAGTATTTGGTTAAAACCTGACTGGTCATTCAGCTTGGAACAGCTGCACCTAAAATAATGTTTGCACACACACACACACACACACACACACACACACACACACACACACACACACACACACACACACACACACACACACACACACACGCACACACACACACACACACACACACACACACACACACACACACACACACACACACACACACACACACACACACACACACACACACACACACACACACACACACACAATCTCTCTCCTCTGGCACTATCACTTCTTCCTCACACCTCTTTAATCTTTAATTTCCTGCACCATTAAGAGCTCTGTATGAATAATTTGCATAACAGCAACAGCCATGGCAGTGAAATTATTGAAGTGTTTGTACATATTGTTGAAGTTGTTATCCAGTCAGTTAATGGGCTTAATTGTCTTGCCGCAACTAGCAATTTCTTGCCGCAATTGGCAGCAGTCAAAATATCTGCGATAAATCCAACTGTTAGTAATATTCATTTAGCAGTATGCCATCGTTGTTTAGTCATTTCATAGTCTTTTTTCCTTTTCATTCATCTATTTTTCTGAGTATATAGATATAGATGTTGCATTTTGATTAATTTATTCATCATTACTGTAAACACAGAGAAGACAGTAATTGATGTTTAATTAACATTGAGATGTGCATTAACCAATTGATTATATTAAGTGTACACACTGTTAATTCCAACAGCTACTAACACTAAATTATTGATCAGTTTGACAATGACTACTAAATAACTAACTAGTAACTACTAACACAGACTGTTTGAATTCAAACATAAGACACATTGTGGATTTTTAGACATCTGTCCATTTGTTCCCCCTATTGAATCTGACAGAAAGTACATGCACAAAAGCATCTTTTGCCTGTATTTACCTCGACTGTGGAACTCAGAAGTTAGCTGCCTCTCCAGAGTCTCTCTCATTTCTCGTTCTCTGTACAGCTCCATCTTGAGCTCTTTCCTCTCCTGCTGTACCTGTTTTTCTTGCACACGTGCATTGTCCACTGCTACCTTTAGCAGGCCCTGCAATACACAAAACACATCTCTTTAATACACAGTAATGACTTTTAACATGCCATTTTCAACAATGTAAACAGGCAGAGATATGATATTACACACACACACACACACACACACACACACACACACACACACACACACACACACACAAGCCATTACATCAACCTCCGTACCTGAATGTTGGTCAGCAAAGTTTCAACAGAGGAGAGGCCCTCAGTGAAGAGGAATGGAGCAGGAAAGCCTGGCGGAAGAGTCTGAGCACCCAAAGGAAGTTTCTCAAAACCTGACTTCAGTAGGGGCAAGGCTATCTGAGCTTCATCTATAAGAAACACATAAATGTTGTTTTAAAAGTTATACACTTTTATATAAACATATTATATACCTGTACCCAAATTGAATGACATCACTGTAGAAATAAATATTTGTTTAGATTTAACTTTTTTTGTTGTTGTTTTTGTTATTTTATTCTATTTTAATTTCTAGTCCTGTTTTATTATGTAACGTACAATAACATTTAGAATGTGCATTTAATAAAGGTTTCAGCCTTCAGTATGTACAGTCTTAAATAATATTCACACCCACTTACAGTTGTGCTGTACAATCTTTAGAACATATATCAACTGAGGTCAGAATGTTTTAATTTTTAGGGTTAATATGTAAAAGCTCAGCAGTAGGAAAGATAAAACAGCAAAGCAGTGTATATTTTTAGAGGAACTGTGTGCCTATGTGTACAAACTTCAGCAGGGCAGTTCATCGTTTACTATAACACACTCTCCATATGCAATGCAGTATTTCCACCTCCCACCCTGTTAACCTTATCCCCAGTTGATCCATATGTTGGACAGACAGATAGCAGGCGCTGAAGTAAAGAAAGCAGGTAATGGAGATAGAGGAGTCATGATTCACTTGGGCTAATCTGTCTGGAGTCTGTGCACCATCTTGGTAAGACAAATAGGACAGGAAGGGTGGGAATTGTGATGGCAGTGTATCATGGGTCACATTGATTTCTGTGCCAGATAACCCTGCTCTTCATTTGGCCCATTGTTCATCCCCCCACCTGTCCCTATAGCAATACATTTTCCCATTCTTTCTCTACAGTAAAAAGGAATTAAAGTGGAAACAGAAAAGAAGAAGAAAAAGAAAATAGGGGAAAAAATCTTCCTCCTTCTCCCCTAACGCTTTGACTTTGTGTGATTGAGTTTTTGCTGTGGCATTAAAGTGGTGTGCAGCAGATCAAGGTCATGTGGAGAGATTGTGAATCAGAGGGAGACTGAGAGAGTAGGACAGGATTTAAAGGAGAAGAGGGAGAGAGACTGATTGAGAAAAGGGGTGAAAGCGACATTGAAAACCCAAAGGTATGAGATGAACTGCAAGATCACACAGTGAAACTCCAAGTCAAGTCTTTTTATTCTCTTTCCAACCAAATACAGTACAGTACACTGTGAAAGATGCAATGTTTTCCCAAGACCAAGGTGCTACATTAAACAACATAAATATACACAAGATAATTCAGAAACACTAAAACACACAACAAAACTAAATGGACAATAAATAAAGTGAACAGTGAAACATTTTGTGCAAACAACAGAACACAGTGAGACAGTGAACAGATTGACACTGCAGCACCAACTAGTACAATAGACGTGTAACAGTGCAAATAAACCATCATTAATCCATAATGTTTATGAAGATTACAATTAAAGTTGCATGCAGTTGTATGTATCTTTATCTGATGTTCAACAGTGTATTCTAATCCTAGTAAATAGTAGTCTAGTAATGTCAGTATTAATAATTGGGTTACATGTCATCATATAACCCACCATATTCTTCTATTATGCAATTTGTTGTTCTCTTTAACCCTAACTTACACTGATTCCCCAGCCTTTGTTGTACTACAAATCCCAAGTCTGGGTTAGCAAAAATGCTGGTATTCTCTTAAAAGCCCTAACCTCCTGCTGGCCTCTTGCACACCTATTTGCATTTCCTATTTAAATGACAGATTTATCTTGCTTTAGCAGTCTTCAATTAACACTTTAATTAATTTTATTCTATACCAAATATTGCAGGAAGTGTCCAAGCCATAAACCTAGCATGCAAAAAAAATCTAAATTGTGTGTGTGTGTGTGTGTGTGTGTGTGTGTGTGTGTGTGTGTGCGCATGCACACGTATGTATGTATGTATGTATGTATGTATGTATGTATGTATGTATGTATGTATGTAGTGTGAGCGAGAGAGAACTCCTTATTATAAAATGTCTAAGTCTGCATAAGTTTTGAATTTGTGCATTTAGTTCTTAGAGTTGCTATTTCACTTAGATGTGACACTTAAAAGCAGGTGTTTTTATTGTCTTTTAGTGTGCTTTTGTATGCTTTTTAACCATAGACAAAACACTCCAAGCCAAGAATACAAAGCTTGTAAACATATAAATAAATCAAACAACAAAACAACAAATAGCGCTTAAACCCACCATATATACTACATTAATTTTTCAATGGTCAAGCCCTTTCATTTGCCCCACTCCTAAAAATAAACACATACAGTTTTTATTTTACTCTCAACAAAAGCAGTGCTTCGGTCATTCACTCACATTTTGTTTATATTTTTAAACATACAAGCAATCTGAACATTAGATTTTTAGCACAAATTTTGTTAGTATTTGTATAGAGTTTCTATGTCTGTATAGAAAGCAGCATAAGTAAAAAGGAAGTGTGACACATTTTCCAGAAGAGCTGTGGTTGGTTCTGCAAAATGCTAAAACTTATCAGCTAATTTCCTTATAAAACTGCACATTTGGCCTAACACTATATTGACTATATTGACTATATTGACCAGATATTGACTTTCTATTATTTATTATTCTTTTCTGCTATTTATTAAAGAAAACATCCACAAAACATGCTTTAATTATTTTAAAGACATTTTTGTCCATTTTTTTTGTGCACATTACCTGCATATAATAAACGTTTAAATGTTATGTATTGACCATTTTAATTACATGGATGATTTAAAACAGCTGTGTGACTAATGCAGTTTTGTAGTTTGGGTTGTATTTGACAATTTCAAGATGACTGAGGATACAGTAAGTTTGCTTACTTTATCACTTTTCTTTATCTCTCAGAAAATTCTGTTCTTTAGGAAAACACTTGACATGATGTCAGCCTTTTCAGAGAAAGTGGATCTTTCCTGGGTTCCATATGGAGAAACATATGCTGCAAAGCACCAGAGACTACAAAAGCTATCAGTACTCTGAACTGATACTATATGTTTTTATTGCCCTTAGTCTATTTGGTATTTTTTTTATTTTATACATGTGTTTAGAGGACATCTCCTGAATATTTAAAGGGCTCTTATTAGGGAATAATGAAGTGCAGTGTTTTTGTCAGGTGTGCAACCACACACACATTTGTTTACATAGTGATTTACATATCCAGATCAAGGCACTCTAGTAATTATCCTAATTGCCAAAATAAATATTAAAACATGCGGCTGATTATTTGAGTTCATGATGTGAGGCCCATAAACTGCCATGCATTAATTGCCATGTCAAATTAAAACTAAGACAAGAACATTACATTCACTAAGCTTTGATTAGCCCATTTTGTTCAAAAATAGTGCTCAGATTTTGCCTATGCACAAGAAGATGCCTATGCACAGAAGGTGTCCTGCTGAACTATGACTCATATGTTAAATTCTTAATCTCCATCTTCAAATAATCACTCAGGCTCAAATCCCCAAAAATGAGGACTTTAAGTCCCATGAGTACCAAATCCATTAAAAGCTGTGCATTTCCCTCCCGAAAGTAAAAGAAACACATAAACGTTGGGAAGCACTAAATGAGTTAAATTATACTAAAATAGCTCAATGTTCATCATGTAAATCTCAGCCTCTTACCCTGGCCTATAGAAAAAAAAAGAGATGAAAGCATAGCAATAAAAAGTGCAACAAAATGTGTCTGGGAAAGGAGCAAAGGGGAGGTTAGTGTTTATTATATTTTATCTGCTCTGGTCTGGCCACAGACTAAATTGCCTCGGAGACAAGGCCTCGGAGACAAGATCCACAGTATGCAGGACATGTTATAAAAATGCAACCAAATTGATCATTGCACCCATAGGGAAGAGAATGGACATTATGTAGATGGCCACTAGACCAACTACATACACAAATTTTGCTGTAAACCAAAGTCAGCAGGAATGTCTGTAAAAGTGAGTCACATCTTTGAAAGTTTAGACACAAGGATGTATTAATTCAAGACTTAAGATTTTTACGCAGGTTAGAAATTATCAGCACAAAATCTTGTGAAAACATTGGTAAGCTATGGCCAGGGGAAATCCAGGTAGAATAAAACTTTAGTTTCTATCTGAAAAAGTAATCTGAATAAATTTCTCATCAGAAAAGTTATGATATGCTAAATATTATGGCTAGTGCACACAAAAGAAATAAACATACAATGTTTTATGGATTTTTTATTTGAAATTAAAATAAAATAAAAAAGATAATGATTTATCTTAATATCCCCTCCAAACCATACAGCTATGCAATAAATATTTTAGAGGCTCCTTCTTAAAAGACAAGCTACAGGCTCATAGCTACTTTTTATATTTTTTAGGTGCTGGACAATGTTCAACATACACAGTGAAACATTAACATTTTATATTTTACATTAATATGCTTGACCATCCTTGCTAAATTAATGTTTTAGTGAAACAAGACTAGCACATTATAAACTGAAAAAGTACCTAAACTTGCATAAAGTTACAAGTTTTCATAAGGAACAGTGACTGATAAGCTCTGAAGCTAAAATGGGACATGCAAGAAAGTGTTACTTAAATGAAAAAAATATGCCCATAAATAAATTAATAGGTAAACAAACAGAACAAGAACTTGGCCACTTGCAACTCCAATCACTAATAATTACTATGCAAAGATGAAAATAAGGCCTAATGAGTGTTCCCCTATGCCAATTAGGCTTAGAGTGTGTATTCAGAATATTCAATGAGAGGTATACTGGCTCAACACTGTTCAGTTTTTTAACCTGTGCACAGCAGGACTGAAAAGAATAATTCGTGTAACTAAAGCGACAAAAGGATTCAGTAAAACTGTGGAAAACATGGCAGGTTCCATGATATTGCTATTGGAATGTTGCTTACTTAGTGAATACAGGTCAAGGGGTTTAGTCTAAAGCTGTGTTCAGATCGGGCATCACTTTGAGGGTGATAGTAATGAAGTGAAGTGTTCAGCCATGCTGTGGATACATGGAAACATTATATTATGCATACCATTCACATACTATAGTCTTTACTCATCTGCATGCTCCTTGTTCACAACCTGTATGAGTTTGTCAGTGAATGTTTCAACTCACTATGAGTTGCTATGATCAAATTCACTAAAGTTGTTTGTGAAGGATGGATTTTGTAAATGCACCCCACTTTTTATTTACTTTTTGTGTGTGATATTTAAAAGCACATGAAAATAATTAGCTTGGCAAAAGTTGCACAAAATGCAAGCCTTTATCAACCAATCTAAGCATCTAACAATTTAATAAAATGTCTCCAAAAGTCTACGTCTTAGTAGTATTTAACTTATGACTGGCTACAGTTTGGTTTACTCTCATGTACTATTAATAAGAAAATCTATATCCCAACAAGCAGAACAGAATAGCACCTGTCTTTATTTCACACACACACACACGCACGCACGCACGCACGCACGCACGCACGCACGCACGCACGCACGCACACACACACACACACACACACACACACGCACTCATTTATCACTCATTTATGTAGGGTGACTTTCAGCTGCACCAACCTTGCCTTAAATTGCCAACTGTAACAGTAACTTCTCCCTTCACAGCATTGATTTTTCTCATTGGTCACCTTTTTCTAGGAGGAAAACCCTTTAAACCCTTGCAGCCGAAGCTCTCTCCCTGAGGCCTAGTGCACCCAGCTACAGTTTAATTACACCACCCTAAATATGCTTACAACAGCAATCAAGCTAATGATCACACGGTTCTTCAAACACTTTTTTTTTGCAAACAATCTGAGGGAAATACCATCAAATAAACATAGAATATAATAAGGGAAAATATGAGGTTCATAAAAACAAGGAACACAGGGCTATTCACAGCAACATGTACCTTGACTTCAAGCCAAAAAATAGGCAAAATTCTATCAGTTCTGAATCAGAGCCTGAAGGGCTAGATCCAGAATTAAAGAATGAGGTAAAGCATTTGGATTTTTTTAGCCCTCATAGGGCTAGGGGTTTATTCTAAAATGTGCACTTGTTTTGATTGATGATGATTTACCGGTTCGCTTATCTCAAGGGCAAAACAATGGCGCAAATTTCTATCAGAAATCATTACAGGCCATTTCAAATAATTTCCGTGTGGCTAATTTCATAATGGTAGAAGGGAAACATTGATTGTAACCAGATGCCACATATTATCTTGCTCTGTGGAAAAGTGGACAGGCAAATATGGAGTGGGCAGAATAACACATTATAGTCTCACTCTTTCCTCCCGAAGTACTTCTATGACCCCTGCACACCACATCAAATTAAGCCATATACATTAGCAAACAAACTGAACCAGAAGCACTTGACTTTTTTCCAAACTGGAAAATATGATGCCCACATTTCTTCCAATGGTAAGCTAAAACACTAATAATACAGCAGTGTGTACAATAGTTTACTATAGTGTGGTCACACAAGGCCTAGTCATATTTATTCTTTATTTTCTAAAAGTATGTGAGAACTTTTAGTGCTACTGTTTACATTAAACTACACAATATGGCACTTCCTGAATAATTTAGTCACTGCAGATGTCCATTTGACTGCTCCATGCCTAAGTGGCATGTTTTTTCATAAGAAAGCAAATAAAAAAAATGCTATGTAGAAGAAAAGTATTCACATGGAACGTTTTCCTTTTATAGTCTTGACTCATGTTTAAAAAGCTGTAGGCACTGATTTACTGCCTAAAAAGAAGTGTAGTGCTTTAGGAACAAGAACAGGAACATTAGTTCACTCTAGCAGATATATGTAAAAACACAAGTCTTCAGTCTAGCAAGTATACAGTAAAATATTTACAGTATAACAAGAATATAACATTAATTGATTTATCAAAAAGAAAAATTTTATATCAAAGATGCATAATTCTACTCATGGGGATCCAGCATCCAACAGAAAGGAATGATTTTCTGGCTTAAAGACCCCTGATTCTAATGACCTATTAATGCCTTGGTTAAGTAGTAGGTGTGTTAAAGCAGGAAACTGAGCACTGTCACAGCAATTTAATTGGGATACTGCAAGATCATTTACAAACATATGTTAAAAATATATACTGGTTCTAGTACTGTAAAATATATTTTCTTAAGTTTTCTGATTGTTATTCTGCTCGTGCACCAGTGTCATTTCCTGAAGCTTTTTACTGTTATTTTTGCTCAAAGTAAAGGTTTTAACATTTTAATGGGCTTGCTTTTGCTTTCAGAGAATGATATATGAAATGTTTTTCTATTTTGTAAGTTTGAAATAAGCCTATATTGTGTATCACTTTTCTTTAGCATTTGAGTTATTCTTATTTGCTAGTGACACTGGACAGTTAATTGCTTGGCTGGGTTCAGCTATGGAACCTAGCAGAACTCCTAAAAAAACAGTGGTTTTTCTAATAAAAAAAAAAAAACCCAAAACAAATATATAATTAAGTAATTATGAATTAATATTTATTAATAATGGTTAAAAAAAATGCATTGAGGACAATAGCAGGCATCCTCCTTTTTTTTTTTTTTTTTTTTTTTTTTTTGCATTTTTAGAAGTGTCATTTTTAGCAGTGTGGCATTTTTAGTAGTGTGCCACACCTGAAGCTGAATTGTGTTGGTCTACAAGTTTAATTGAAGCCTATATGGTTTTATAATCATACACAGCCACGCTGGTGTATAAGCATAACATCTCCCAATCATTTCTAACTGGTTATATACGAGGCAGAATAATTAGATTAGCCCACCCTCTGCCTGTCACACAAAAAAGAGAGTAAGGAAAGTGGAGAAACCTTGCTTGAAGCGAGTATAGCTACCATTAGAGCTTGACCTGTAGTGTGGGAGAGAGGAAGAAAGAGAGAGAGAGAGAGAGAGAGAGAGAGAGAGAGAGAGAGAGAGAGAGAGAGAGAGAGAATGTGTGTGTGTGTGTGTGTGTGTGTGTGTGTGTGTGTGTGTGTGTGTGTGTGTGTGCATGCTTAAATGTTAGGGAGGAAGTAGGGGAAAATAAGTGATTTATGGAGAGGTGGAAAGGGGTTCACATGCCAGAGTCCTGCTGAAACTAGGTGCTCCTGGCCTCGGGCTTGGTAATTTATCACCATGCACCACCAAATCACTTTGTTTATCATCACCAACACATGCACACACACACACACACACACACACACACACACACACACACACACACACACACATGCACATGCATACCCCCACACACAAACACAGAAGGTAACTAGTATTTAAAATTCACTGGCCTTTGTAAAGATGCCATGTATGTAATGGCTTTTTCATGTTAAATGATTACTTTCACAGAGAGAAATGTGTCAATGTGTGCTAGAGGTGCAGTGTGTGTGTGTGTGTGTGTGTGTGTGTGTGTGTGTGTGTGTGTGTGTGTGTGTGTGTGTAGAGTATTTGTGGTGTGTAATGATCACCGAGTAATTGTTTGTTTGCAAACACCTTTAAGAAGGTATGAATGATTGTGCACCTGGACATTAGAATGATTTGTGTGCATGTGATTTCACATGACATGACAGCTTAATCGGATGAATTAGCGGTGTGTCTTTTATTTCATTTCTTATTTCATTTCTTCCCATCCTGTCAGTAAAGCTCTGTTGTAGCATTGTACTCTCTAGTAAACACCAACAAGGTGTGTTTTTTGCGTGTGTGTGCATGTTTTTAGGACAGATTAGTTTCCAGACTCAATAATAAAATATGCTCTCAGACCAGGCACTGAATCTCTTTAAGAGTACCTGGGGGCATATTTTCTCCATCTCCTCCCAGTTCTGCAACTCTGAGGTGGAGACTGCCATCTGTTACACACCCACACACACACACACACACACACACACACACACACACACACACACACACACACACACACACACAAATATATATAGTATCTCACAAAACGATCACATTTCAGCATACAATGTAGTATACATTACTTGAGGGACAATGATATAGAAATTTTACGTGGATGTATTTTGGAGTAGTCAATGTGCAGCTTGTAAAGCAGAATAGATTTAGTGTCCTCTGAAATTAACTCATTTAGTGTGAGCACTACTGTTATCTAGCACTGCCTTAATCCTCTTGGGCATGGAATTCACCAGAGCTGCAAAGGTTGTTGCTGGGATCCTCTTCCAATCCTCCATAATGACATCACTGAGCTGCTGGATGTTAGACACATTGTGTCTGACAGTATGTTTAGGGTCGTTAATATTTTGTAAAACAGAAAAGAAGGGCAGTATGTTCAGCTTCAGAATATCACAGTACATGTTGGCGTCTATGTTTCCCTCAATGAACCACAGCTCCCCATTACCAACAGCACTCATGCAGCCCCAGATCATGATGATACCACCACCATGCTTGACTGTAGGCAAGACACAATTTTCTTGGTACTCCTTACCAGGGTATCGCCACACATGCTAGACAGCATATGAGCCAAACAAATTTATCTTCATGTCATCAGACCACAGTACATTCCAGTAATTCATGCTCTTGGACAGGTTGTCTTCAGCAAGCTGTTTGCAAGTTTTTTCTAAACTGGCTCCCGAAGAGGCTTCCTTCTGGAATGACAGCATGCAAACTGACTTGTTGCAGTGTGTGACATATGGTCTGAGCACTGACAAGTGGACCTTCCGCTTCTGCAACCTCTAAAGCAATGCTTGCAGCACTCATGTGTCTGTTTTTTGAAGCCAGCTTCTGTACCTGCACACAGCACGAGGACTCAACTTCTTTGATTGACCCTTGCGAGGCCTGTTCTGAGTGGCCTGTCCTGAGTAGAACATATACATTGAGGAAAATAAGTATTTGAACACCCTGCTATTTTGCAAGTTCTCCCACTTAGAAATCATGGAGGGGTCTGAAATTGTCATCCTAGGTGCATGTCCACTGTGAGAGACATAATCTAAAAAAAATAAAATCCAGAAATCACAATGCATGATTTTTAAACTATTTATTTGTATGATACAGCTGCAAAGAAGTATTTGAACACCTGAGAAAGTCAATGTTAATATTTGGTACAGTAGCCTTTGTTTGCAATTACAGAGGTCAAACGTTTCCTGTAGTTTTTCACCAGGTTTGCACACACTGCAGGAGGGATTTTGGCCCACTCTTCCACACAGATCTTCTCTAGATCAGTCAGGTTTCTGGCCTATCGCTGAGAAACACAGAGTTTGAGCTCCCTCCAAAGATTCTCTATTGGGTTTAGGTCTGGAGACTGGTTAGGCCATGCCAGAACCTTGATATGCTTCTTACAGAGCCACTCCTTGGTTATCCTGGCTGTGTGCTTCGGGTCATTGTCATGTTGGAAGACCCAGTCTCGACCCATCTTCAATGCTCTAACTGAGGGAAGGAGGTTGTTCCCCAAATCTCGCAATACATGGCCCCGGTCATCCTCTCCTTAATACAGTGCAGTCGCCCTGTCCTATGTGCAGAAAAATACCCCAAAAGCATGATGCTTCCACCCCCATGCTTCACAGTAGGGATAGTGTCCTTGGGATGGTACTCATCATTCTTCTTCCTCCAAACACGTTTAGTGGAATTATGACCCAAAAGTACTATTTTGGTCTCATCTGACCACATGACTTTCTCCCATGACTCCTCTGGATGATCCAAATGGTCATTGGCAAACTTAAGAGGTGCCTGGACATGTGCTGGTTTAAGCAGGGGAACCTTCCGCGCTATGCATGATTTCAAACCATGACGTCTTAGTGTATTACCAACAGTAACCTTGGAAACGGTGGTCCCAGCTCTTTTCAGGTCATTGACCAGCTCCTCCCGTGTAGTTTTGAGCTGATTTCTCACCTTACTTAGGATCATTGAGACCCCACGAGGTGAGATCTTGCATGGAGCCCCAGTCCGAGGGAGATTGACAGTCATGTTTAGCTTCTTCCATTTTCTAATGATTGCTCCAACAGTGGACCTTTTTTCACCAAGCTGTTTGGCAATTTCCCCGTAGCCCTTTCCAGCCTTGTGGAGGTGTACAATTTTGTCTCTAGTGTCTTTGGACAGCTCTTTGGTCTTTGCCTTGTTAGTAGTTGGATTCTTACTGATTGTATGGGGTGGACAGGTGTCTTTATGCAGCTAACGACCTCAAACAGGTGCATCTAATTTAGGATAATAAATGTAGTGGAGGTGGACATTTTAAAAGCAGACTAACAGGTCTTTGAGGGTCAGAATTCTAGCTGATAGACAGGTGTTCAAATACTTATTTGCAGCTGTATCATACAAATAAATAGTTTAAAAATCATACATTGTGATTTCTGGTTTTTTTTTTTTTTTTAGATTATGTCTCTCACAGTGGACATGCACCTACGATGACAATTTCAGACCCCTCCATGATTTCTAAGTGGGAGAAGTTGCAAAATAGCAGGGTGTTCAAATACTTATTTTCCTCACTGTATATACCTACAGTAATCCCCCCATTTATTGCGGTGGTTACATTCCAAAACCGCCCGCGATAAAAGAAAATGGCACCCTAAAAAATATTTTAAAAAACTATTTAAGCCGTAAATCATCCTCCCACACACTTTAAACACACAGAAAACATATGCAAAAATAAAGCTAAATGAATTGTAGAAATACAGTACACTGTATCACATTTATAGTGAGTACATGTACTGTACAGTTATACAGTTCTGTAGTAGTGTAGCCATTGCATAGTTTCTCTGGTTGTTTATTGGTTGAAGTGTCCTATGACGTCAAAAAAGAGTTAAAGATCACCGCATTCTTTACTCTCTGTACTGTACTGTATTTACATTTTACTATATTTTTATTATTACATGTCATTATTTAAACATAAAATCCCTTAAAAACAATTCCCTATATATGTTTTTTGGTCTATCGTGCTATCCACGAGAAAATCAGCGAAACAAATTAGTTATGTGGCAAATGCAATTCCACGATAAACCGAGGGCACGAGATTCAAACCACGGTAAAGCAGGGGTATGCTATGGATTCTTTAGCTTTTTATGTATAAGTATGCTGAAATAAGTATAACAGTTATGTAGATCATATCTTTCAAGTGAGAGAGTGAGAGACAGAGAGAGAGCTACATTCTTTATAGAATATGCAAATTACAAGCAACTGTTCCTATGGACACTGACATAAATTTGCCCTTGGTCTCTGGATGGGAGGGATGGTATAATCTCCCTTCCCTGTCAATCACAATGACACTTACATCTTTGAACTCATGCATGCAGATGGGGGTGGATAGCGCTTTCCTCTGAGTGTGTTACATGACCCCGTAATGCAACATGAACAGCACTTCAATAGGATGGCAATGGCCAGTTTCATGTGTCTCAGGGGAGTCTTCAGCTACCCCAGGTAGTATTTGTAGTATGATAGGGGAGATTTGCCTGGTGGGTGTGATTTCGGCAAAACAAAATTAGAGAGAAAAATGGGGGGAATATTAAAAACGGTGATTGCAGTGACTTTCAGAAGTATTTCAGAATTTTTTAGATGTTTTCTAGGTTTCTCTCTCTCTTACACACACACGCATGTGGGCACACATACATGCACATTTAAACTAGCATGTAATTTACCCTTAAGTTTTGCGTGTTTCCTTGTGTGTGTGTGTGTGTGTGTGTGTGTGTCTAACAAAAAAAAAATTGTGCACATTTAAGTTAGCCACTTTTACACACACACACACACACACACACACACACACACACACACACACACACACACACACACACACACACACACACACACAAAATGTCTTACCTTTCTCTTTGATGATTTTCTTCATGTTAATGCCAGTCTCTCTGTCTGCAAGTTCAACATCCGTTGGATTCAGCACTACAGACATATAAGCATAAAATAAGCATATGTCCACATTTATTTGCATCTCAAATAATTTAGTATAAATACTATATGCTTGTTTTAATTACTAATGCAAGATAGTACCAGATATCATATTTAAAATATATATTTGCATGATTTTGATAAACTAAAAAATTACTACATAAAACAATGGCATTTTTATTATGTGTGTGTGTGTGTGTGTGTGTGTGTGTGTGTGTGTGTGTGTGTGTGTGTGTGTGTGTGTGTGTGTACCAAGGTGCTCAGGGCTTTGTGGGTGTGGAGAGCTAGATACACTGCTGCTGGAGTGGCAAGAGGTCTGTGAGCCTGGATGAGGCGCTTCTTCCACTGAATGAGCTGGAGATGGACTATCCTGCACACAATCCTGACACACACACACACACACACACACACACACACACACACATACAGATAACCCAATGACTTTTAAAACACTTAAACTTTGATTAAGTAAATATTAACAATTGGGTTATGGTTTGTTTAGTGCCCACACATTCTTGAAATGAGGTAAGAATGTGTGTGTGTGTGTGTGTGTGTGTGTGTGTGTGTGTGTGTGTGTGTTGAGCGTGTGTGTGTTTGAGCGTGTGTGTGTTTGCGCGTGCACGCATGTGCGTGTCAACTACTACCTTGATGACGGATGCTCCAGATCTGGACAGGGGGCTGTGCATTTGTGCAGCAGCAGCCATGTTGGCGATGGTGTTGAGGTGGTTCATCTGGTTCATTGCCATAGCAACGGAGGCAGGGGGCAGACTGACAGGCAAAAGAGGGTGGGGCATCATCATAAAAGGAAGATCTAGACCTGAGAGCAAGAGAGGGCAAGAGACACAAGAAAAAAGAAAGGATATTGTAGATATTATAGGTGTACATGCGGTTTGGTATGTAACTCGTTTTTTTAAGTTACGGTTCAGTTCAGTTTCGGTACAGTTAGGGGGAAGGAATGCAAAACATAAAATTGCTTTTTTAAATTTTTTTATTAATGGACATGTAGGTGAAGGGAACAGAGGTGATGAGGATGTGATGGGTAAGTATGGTTTTAAGGAGAGGAATGTGGAAGGGCAGATGGTGGTAGATTTTGCTAAAAGGATGGAAATGGCAGTGGTGAACACGTATTTTAAGAAGAAGGAGGATCATAGGGTGACGTATAAGAGTGGAGAAAGGTGCACACAGGTGGACTATGTGCTAAGCAGGAGATGCAACCTGAAGGAGATTGGAGACTGTAAGGTGTTGGCAGGGGACAGTGTAGCTAGACAGCATCGGATGGTGGTCTGTAGGATGGTTTTGGAGGTGAAGAAGAAGAGGATGAGAGTGAGGACTGAAAGAAGAATAAGATGGTGGAAACTGAAGGAGGAAGAGTGTAGTGTGAGGTTCAGAGAAGAGGTCAGACAGGGGCTCGGTGGTGGTGAAGAGGTGCTGGATGATTGGGCAACTACTGCAGGAGTGATGAGGGAGGCAGCTTGAAAAGTACTTGGTGTGACATCTGGAAATAGAAAGCAAGACAAGGAGACATGGTGGTGGAATGAGGAAGTGCAGGAGAGAGAAAAGAGAAAGAGGTTGGCAAAACAGAAGTGGGATAGACAGAGTGATGAGAAAAGTAGGCAGGAGTACAAGGAGATGCGGCAGCAGGTAAAAAGGGTTGTGGCGAAAGCCAAGGAAAAGGCATATGAGGAGCTGTATGAGAGGTTGGACACTAAGGAAGGAGAAAAGGATTTATACCGATTGGCCAGGCCGAGGGACCGAGCTGGGAAGGATGTGCTGCAAGTTGGAGCAATAAAGGATGGAGAGGGGAATGTGTTGACTAGTGAGGAGAGTGTGTTGAGAAGGTGGAGGGAGTATTTTGAGCAGCTGATGAATGAGGAAAATCAGAGAGAGAGAAGGTTGGATGATGTGGAGTTGGTGAAGCAGGATGTAGATGCTGGTACCGATCTTTAAGCATAAGGGAGATGTGCAGACCTGTAGTAACTACAGGGGAATTAAGTTGATCAGTCACACCATTAAGTTATGGGAAAGAGTAGTGGAAGCCAGGCTGAGAGAAGAGGTGACCATCTGTGAGCAACGGTATAGTTTCATGCCGAGGAAGAGCACCACAGACGCATTATTTGCTTTGAGAATGTTGATGGAGAAGTATAGAGAAGGACAGAAGGAATTGCATTGTGTATTTCTGGATTTAGAAAAAGCTTACGACAGAGTGCCAAGAGAGGAGTTGTGGTATTGTATGAGGAAGTCAGGTGTGTCAGAGAAGTATGTGAGGGTGGTGCAGGACATGTATGAGGACAGTGTGATGGAAGTGAAGTGTGCAGTAGGTACAACAGACTGGTTCAGGGTGAAGGTTGGACTGCATCAAGGATCGGCCCTGAGCTCTTTCCTGTTTGCAGTGGTGATGGACAGGTTGACGGACGAGGTCAGACAGGAGTCTCCCTGGACTATGATGTTTGCAGATGATATTGTGATTTGTGGTGAGAGTAGGGAGCAGGTTGAGAAGAGCCTGGAGAGGTGGAGATATGCGCTGGAGAGAAGGGGAATGAAAGTCAGTAGGAGTAAGACAGAGTACATGTGTGTGAATGAGAGGGAGGGCAGTGGAGTGATGCGGTTGCAGGGAAAAGAGGTGGAGAAGGTGAAGGAGTTCAGGTACCTGGGGTCAACAGTGCAAAGTAATGGAGAGTGTGTTAGGGAAGTAAAGAAAAGAGTGCAGGCAGGGTGGAGTGGGTGGAGAAGAATAACAGGAGTGATTTGTTATAGTAGGTTATCTGCAAGAATGAAAGGGAAAGTTTATAGGACTGTGGTGAGACCTGCAATGTTGTATGGATTAGAGACAGTGGCATTGAGTAAAAGACAGGAGGTGGAGCTGGAGGTAGCAGAGCTAAAGATGTTGAGGTTTTCGTTGGGAGTGACGAGGATGGACAAGATTAGTTTATTAGAGGGACAGCGCATGTAGGATTTTTGGTGACAAAGTGAGGGAGGCGAGATTGAGATGGTTTGGACATGTGCAGAGGAGGGACATGAATTATATTTGTAGAAGAATGCTGAGGATGGAGCCACCAGGTAGGAGGAAAAAAGGAAGGCCAAGGAGGAGGTTCATGGATGTGGTGATTGAAGACATGCAGGTAGTTGGTGTGAAAGAGGCAGATGTAGAGGACAGGGTGGTATGGAGACGGATGATCCGCTGTGGCGACCCCTAATGGGAGCAGCCGCAAGAAGAAGAAGAAGAACGCAGTTTATTATTAACAAGTGGCGGGCCGTGCATTTGGTACCTGGCCTCAGTGTCCCCATACAATCAGTAAGAATCCAACTACTAACATGGCCAAGACCAAAGAGCTGTCCAAAGACACTAGAGACAAAATTGTACACCTCCACAAGACCAAAATAGAACTTTTGGGTCATAATTCCACTAAACGTGTTTGGAGGAAGAAGAATGATGAGTACCATCCCAAGGACACTATCCCTACTGTGAAGCATGAGGGTGGAAGCATCATGCTTTGGTGGTGTTTTTCTGCACATGGGACAGGGCAACTGCACTGTATTAAGGAGAGGATGACCGGGGCCTTGTATTGCGAGATTTTGGGGAACAACCTCCTTCCCTCAGTTAGAGCATTGAAGATGGGTCGAGGCTGGGTCTTTCAACATGACAATGACCCGAAGCACACAGCCAGGATAACCAAGGAGTGGCTCTGTAAGAAGCATATCAAGGATCTGGCGTGGCCAAGCCAGTCTCCAGACCTAAACCCAATAGAGAATCTTTGGAGGGAGCTCAAACTCTGTGTTTCTCAGCGATAGGCCAGAAACCCAACTGATCTAGAGAAGATCTGTGTGGAGGAGTGGGCCAAAATCCCTCCTGCAGTGTGTGCAAACCTGGTGAAAATCTACAGGAAACGTTTGACCTCTGTATTTGCAAACAAAGGCTACTGTACCAAATATTAACATTGACTTTCTCAGGTGTTCAAATACTTATTTGCAGCTGTATCATACAAATAAATAGTTAAAAAATCATACATTGTGATTTCTGGATTTTTTTTTTTTTTAGATTATGTCTCTCGCAGTGGACATGCACCTACGATGACAATTTCAGACCCCTCCATGATTTCTAAGTGGGAGAACTTGCAAAATAGCTGGGTGTTCAAATACTTATTTTCCTCACTGTATAACCACAAATGACTTTATAAGACTGTAGAAAAGTCATTGCTCATAATCTTACATTCCGGTGCTCATGATAGTTCTCACTCTCTAGTGTTGATGTCACCCAAATGAGGATGAGTTCCCCTTTTGAGTCTGGTTCCTTTCAAGTTTTCTTCCTCATAACATCTAAGGGGAGCTTTTACTTGCCACGTATGTCTGTATGTCCGAGCCAAATAAATGTATCTTCCTTCGTAGGCATAAAAAAGTCTAACTCAGATGTATTAATGTGTGCAGATCCTTACAGACGTGTTTTGCCAGTCAAACTTGGCTGTAACAGTTTCCTGCTGACCAAAAAACCAGAGGACTAAATGCTGACGCTATTCTGGGCCAGCTAGCTGCCCTGTGAGGCGAATATGAAATCTGATTGGTTAAAGAAACAGACCCACTGCTAATATTCTCTATGCTAAAAAGGTCAGCAGGACAGACTTTGCAGGCCCTGGGCAGATTAGATTACCATGGCAGCACATACTGTAGAAACTGAAATCTGATTGGACAAAAAATCATCCACATACACGTACTGGAAGCAGTGCTGCCAAGAGAAACACTACGAAATGAAGAGAATAAACTGTTTGGAATAAATTGATACAATTTCATGGAACAAATATTAGAATTTAAGTTGTAAATGTAGGTCAGTGTGTGTGTGTGTGTGTGTGTGTGTGTGTGTGTGTGTGTGTGTGTGTGTGTGTGTGCGTGTGTGTTCTACTGTTCTACTTATTTCAGCATACTTTTACAAAAGTCTTCATTCCTTTTATTCTTTATTCATTCACTCCCTCGATATGCGAAATTGGCAGGATTTTCTCCTTTTAAGAGAAATTTTCGAAGATGGACATAAAATGCTAAAGAATCCATATTTGCTAAAGTTAGCCGATAGCCACTTCCTGGTTAGCGGCTAACGCTAGCCATAAGGATTCTTTCGTGCTTTTATGCATGTGCAAAACAAATCTTATTTCCGGTACGGAGTGAGTAGCCACTGTGACCATGCGCTAACTCTAGTTTCTTTTTTAAAACATGCCATTGTTTAATAATAATAATAACTTTAAAAAATGCACTCAAAGTGCAAGGTGGAAACTAAACAAACTTTCAGGTCCGCCACTTAATACGTTCCAGAGGGAACTCAGATTTTAACTATATTCAGCATGTAAAAAGGATTGTATTCGGTACACATGTGCATTAAACCAAAAAAGCTGTGTACCATTGCACCCCTAGTAGATATACTAGATCCAAAAGTTTGTAACAATTTGATAAAAATTTGCTGTACAACCTTAAGAAATACCTTTAAGTCACTTTCAAGCCATTAAAGAGTAATTGCACAAATAAATTAAAGGAAGGCATGAGCAAATGTGTGTGTGTGTGTGTGTGTGTGTGTGTGTGTGTGTGTGTGTGTGTGTGTGTGTATATGCGGATCTCACGGTTGGCCAGGAGGTGGCTCTGCTGTAGTGAGGTGAGGTGTGAACCAGAGAGGCTGGCATGGGCCAAACCATGCTGTGTTCCAGATGAGGGGGGCGACTGTAGTTTTTCCTTATCCCAGGATGACTCACTGCCCCCTGGAGAGATCATAAAGGTGTAGAGAAACAAATGGGAGAAAAAATAACGCAAACTGAAAAAGAGGACAGATGTGTCTGGACCTAACAAAAGAGGGTTACAAAAATGCTACATAGCCACTAACAAAGTCAGTCTTATTTACTTTTGTATTTTTAAAGATGAACCAACCAGGTGAGAAATGACTACTCATAATTATAAATTTTTCAATTCATCTTTCAGTCAATCTGTGTGAAAAAAAAATTTCTTATATATGTGAATATGTGAATCCCTTACGCTCATTTGATTGAAGAATCTGACATACAAAGTACTTAACCAAAAAGCAAGCAAGTATTACAGGTTTTTGGTGGTCTGGCTATTTCCCTTGATTAATAGATTAAGGTCAGAATTCTGGGTTCAGACAGATGACACTATATTGGCGATAAGCAGTGCTACTCCATCCAGACCCCATCGAACCCCACCGCTTATATCCACAAATAAATCAACGAAATGTAGCTGAGAAACCAGTTGTTAGGTGCTATAAAATAGACTTAAGTTGAATTAGCTAAGGGTGAAGAGAAGGTGAGAGAGAAGTTAAAGCAGAGAAAATGAAATCATTGTCTAATTCTGCTTAATAAGCAAAAAGTGGTCCTGTGAGTGATTTGGCAGATGGTGTTTTTGCAACAGATTGCAGTGAGTGATTATTTTAATAATAATATGAATAAAATTCTTTCTCTGTAGAAAGGAGGAAGCTGTTCATCTGGGAGTGCTTGGACAGAGTGAGAGAAAACATGCAGACAAGGTAATAGCTGAGCTCACACCTGAGGCTGTGTGTCTAGGTGTATGTGGGATATGTGTTTTATGAATCATGTTACAGAGGGTATGTTGGCAGTAAAAACTGTACATACATAAACATTTGATGATTAACAAGCTTTGTTTTGTCAGACACAAACATAATTCTATAGTATATTATTCATATATTGTTATTTTGATTTAGCATAGGTTTTTACAGTTTTTGCCTTGTTCCAATTTTTTGTTTAAAAATATATCTGCTTTTTGTGTGAAATTAAATCTAATGTGGTTTTAGTGATAAAACAGTGACATTCAAAATCCATATTTTCGAACTGATTACTGCTTTTAGCTGAGGCAGAGCATATATTTTTGTGTTCCTTTTTTATAACCTGGTTTTGTCCATTTTATTGCACACTATTTATTGTTGATCTACCAGAATAGGCTTAATTCTCCTAATAATTTAATATACAGTGAGGAAAATAAGTATTTGAACACCCTGCTATTTTGCAAGTTCTCCCACTTCGAAATCATGGAGGGGTCTGAAATTGTCCTCGTAGGTGCATGTCCACTGTGAGAGACATAATCTAAAAAAAAAAATCCAGAAATCACAATATATGATTTTTAAACTATTTATTTGTATGATACAGCTGCAAATAAGTATTTGAACACCTGTCTATCAGCTAGAATTCTGACCCTTAAAGACCTGGTAGTCTGCCTTTAAAATGTCCAGCTCCACTACATTTATTATCCTAAATTAGATGCACCTGTTTGAGGTCGTTAGCTGCATAAAGACACCTGTCCACCCCATACAATCAGTAAGAATCCAACTACTAACATGGCCAAGACCAAAGAGCCGTCCAAAGACACTAGAGACAAAATTGTACACCTCCACAAGGCTGGAAAGGGCTACGGGGAAATAGCCAAGCAGCTTGGTGAAAAAAGGTCCACTGTTGGAGCAATCATTAGAAAATGGAAGAAGCTAAAATTGACTGTCAATCTCCCGCGGACTGGGGCTCCATGCAAGATCTCACCTCGTGGGGTCTCAATGATCCTAAGGAAGGTGAGAAATCAGCCCAGAACTACATGGGAGGAGCTGGTCAATGACCTGGAAAGAGCTGGGACCACCGTTTCCAAGGTTACTGTTAATACACTAAGACATGGTTTGAAATCATGCATGGCACGGAAGGTTCCCCTGCTTAAACCAGCACATGTCCAGGCACCTCTTAAGTTTGCCAATGACCATTTGGATCATCCAGAGGAGTCATGGGAGAAAATCATGTGGTCAGATGAGACCAAAATAGAACTTTTGGGTCATAATTCCACTAAACGTGTTTGGAGGAAGAATGATGAGTACCATCCCAAGAACACCATCCCTACTGTGAAGCATGGGGGTGGTAGCATCATGCTTTGAGGGTGTTTTTCTGCACATGGGACAGGGCGACTGCACTGTATTAAGGAGAGGACGACCGGGGCCATGTACTGCGAGATTTTGGGGAACAACCTCCTTCCATCAGTTAAAGCATTGAAGATGGGTCGAGGCTGGGTCTTTCAACATGACAATGACCCGAAGCACACAGCCAGGATAACCAAGGAGTGGCTCTGTAAGAAGCATATCAAGGTTCTGGCATGGCCTAGCCAGTCTCCAGACCTAAACCCAATAGAGAATCTTTGGAGGGAGCTCAAACTCAGCGACAGGCCAGAAACCTGACTGATCTAGAGAAGATCTGTGTGGAGGAGTGGGCCAAAATCCCTCCTGCAGTGTGTGCAAACCTGGTGAAAAACTACAGGAAACGTTTGACCTCTATAATTGCAAACAAAGGCTACTGTGCCAAATATTACTATTGACTTTCTCAGGTGTTCAAATACTTATTTACAGCTGTATCATACAAATAAATAAAAAAATCATACATTGTGATTTCTGGATATTTTTTTTTTTAGATTATGTCTCTCACAGTGGACATGCACCTACGATGACAATTTCAGACCCCTCCATGATTTCTAAGTGGGAGAACTTGCAAAATAGCAGCGTGTTCAAATACTTATTTTCCTCACTGTACCAACTAAAACAAATTCCTTTTAATAATGCACAGATCAAATGCCACTCTCTCCTTTTGCTCTGAGTAATGTCAGAAAAAATAATTTTCTTTTTGTTTCCTTAAAATGTGTGAGAGCCTTCTCTTACACAGGGCAGATACCAATTAAAAACTAACCAGTCTTAATAAAGCACATCAGTACTAAATATATTATAAAAGATTCAGCTTTATGTACAGTATGTATAAGATCCAGATATAGACACAACCAATTCTTTCTCAAATTTTTCTAAAACAATACAGTTCACTTATTTTTAGTATAAGTGCAATATTTATTTAGTATACAGAAAACAATTTTAAAAAATTCAAACAATTGAGTTCATAAAGAAAAACCATCTGTACAAAAGATTTGAAAAGCAACTTTGTGTTCAGCGCTGCTGGTTTTCAGGCAAATCAAAGAGTGAGTGTGTGTGATGTGTGCATATGCATGCACATGTATGTGTGTATTTGTAAGCACAAAAGTGTTTGCACTGCAACTTCCAACTTGACCTTTTTATGCTCTTGTCAAGCATAATTGTAATTAACATAGATGCAATGTAATGATAAACGCTGAACTTGTATAATCTAGGACATAGCATTGGTAGGAGTCAGCAATGTTGTGTGCGTGTGTGTGCGTGCACGCACTTCTGTGTGAATGTGCATATATTTCTGTTCATTTAATTTTTAAATCAAATAGCCGTTTATAATGCAATGAACTGCCAAAAGACATGTTGGACATGTCTATGTATGTCTGTGCACGTGTGAGTCACTGTATAGCAGAGTAAGTGAGGAGTTCAACTATCTGCAACTCTGGCGCTGATGACCCATTTGGGCTTAGTCCAAGGATTCCTCTAGTGTTGGCTACTAGGGTAATTAGCCTAAATGTGGTCCCATTTAGGGGAGTGTGTGTGTGTGTGTGTGTGTGTGTGTGTGTGTGTGTGTGTGTGTGTGTGTGTGTGTGTGTGTGTTTCAAGATTGTGAATCTGCATCCTACTTGGCTGTCAGTCATGCTTTAAGAATGTGTCCATCTCAAAACTCCTCCTTAGCCACAAGGTGCCAGAGCTGTTTAATGGCATCCTTAAAAAAAGACTTGGATAACTGAGGCACACAAGTGCACACACACACTGACCTAGTCTTTCCTTAACCCCACTTGAATGTTTAATTCACCCTGACAAATGAGTACCTTTATTTAACTAATCAAACACTTTCCTCAGCCTGATCAGTTCTTGCTGCCCTCTATTTTCTTCTGAACAGAAGACAAAAACAGTTTAAGTAGCTAAAGGGAAAACAGCTTGCATTATATAAATACTCACATCTTTTTTCTCTTGTGCAACAGTTCCTAACCATCCTGCTACCTGGACCAGCTACTGTACAGCATACTGTACATCTTTATGTATTTGATCATTGAAAAAATAATCTGGTATGTGAATCACATGTAAAACAGATTCTGCTCAAATTAGATCTTTTCTAGAATATCATAGAACAATTTAAGGTGCATGATACTTTCAGATTGATTACTAAAAGACTTACTATTTCCATATGACATAATGGTGTAAACCATGACATTTGTGAGCATGTGTGTTTGGGAAGGGGTGATAGATAGGAAACTTGCTAATCTCCCTCCTCTGAAGTATTTCTTTGGCCTGTCAGCCATGCCATCTGCCATTCACTCTGGCCCTACCTACACACTCTTTCTCCAGTTGGCTGGAGATTGAAGAGCTTGTGTGAAAGAAGCATACATGAATATTAAAAATTTGAAAAGTCACCAGTGAAGTGAATTAATGCTGCTTTCAATTTAAAGTTGCAACTTGTATTTCCTTGTTAACAACTAGTAAAAGTCAATGAAAATGTCAGTTTAGCAAGTTTATTTTAGTACAACAGTACCAATAACTGCTCAGTCATGTAAAATGGGAATAAGAATATCTTTATATGAAGTTTATGTACTCTGGCAAACAGAAAACACTATTTTTTGAGGGAATCCATGTTTTTTGGTTTTTTTTTTGCTTTCATTTTGCTAGTTGAAAATTCCAAGGTTGAAAAATAGTTTGCTTTAACCACTTATGACACCACAAATGCAGCATTAGCATTTCAAACTTAAAATCTAAATAATTAATATAAAAAGTATGTGAACCCTATTTCCCTAATTTCCAGTAATATAAACAATAAATAAACAGATTGGAAATTCTTTGCTGTGGGTTACTTACTGGTATGACCCCAAATCTAGATTTCATATACTCAGAGCCTTTAGGCTTTCTTTTGTGTGGGTTGCTGCGTTGCCTGTGTAGATATAGCCTACCACATTAATGTGCTTGGTTATGAACAATGTATCAGAATATATTTTTATACTACCAGACCCCTTTCTGTTCACTCAGTGGCAAACAAAATGCAATGTAAACTTTTCACTCTCATAAATTTGAAGGACAAGGGTCTTAAATGATTTAGTACACTGGACGCTGTTCTAGATCCCTCAAGAATTAGGCGATATGGACAGTGGGCAAAGATTTACCTAGACACCACTTGAATGCTATTAGGTTTTACACAACAATTTGCCATAATGTAAAAACACTGAAAGATGATATGAAAAACCTTGATTATCTTGTTACAATTAAACCTTTTACATGGTGGGATATATTAAGCAGTCAGTTCTTAAAGTTCATGTGTTGAAAGCAAGAAAAATCTGAGCATCTGAGTTACTTCAACAGGTACCAAATTGTGATGACTAGGAACATGGGTCAGAGCAACTCAAATAAGTTTTTTTTTTTTTAAAGGATATCGGTAAACCAGCAACATGACATCAAGGCTCAGTGATGCACATGTGAAACAAAGCCTAACCTGCTTTGTCTGGCCAACAAAAGAGCTACTATAGCACAAATTGTTGAAAATGTTAATGCTGCCAATGATAGAATACTGACCATCCAAAAGTGCCTGCAATGCACATTTGAGCATCAAAACTGGACCACAGAGCAATAAATAAAAGGTGGTATGCTCTGATGAATCATGTTTTATCTTGTGAGTGGATGGGTGTGTGTGTGCATTAAGAGAAGAAATCAATCTAGGGAAGGCAGTTTGATGCTATGGCCAGGGTTCTGCTGTGAAACCCTCCTAGCATTCATATGGATGCTACTTTCAAAAGAAACATGTGCCTTCTTGCAGACCAAGAACATCAATACTACCTTAATGGTAGTGGTCTCTGTCTTTTTTTATTAAAAATCTGCAGAATGATGCTTCTGCAACACTGCAAAAACTTTTCAGGAATAATTCAAAAAGTGTTCAAGCTGTTTAACTGGCCTCCAAATTCCCAGATCTCACTCTGTTTAAGAAACTGCAGGACCCATCCAATCCATGAAGGTCACAATTCTCAAATTATAGGATGCCAGATAATACATCACATCTCCATACGTCTTGTGCAGTCCATGCAACAATGACGACCAACAATCATGACCTATACAATCTTAGAAAGTGGTTTTAATGATTTTGGCTCAAATAATTTTTGTATTGTAGCGATTAGCACTATAAAATGGCATGAATTTATTTTCTACATATACATTCCTTCCAACATCTTTTCCTAATATCCATTGAAAATACCGATACAGAGGAACAAAGAACATTGCCTTGCTTTGGTTCCACTGTCTATTTAAAGCTTAACATACTGAACACACACACATTCATTAATATTGTTACATCGGCAAATCTTGCACACACTCACACATGCACACAAACACACACTGTCCGAGAGCACATTAACAGATTGTAGCGGGTGCAGGCAGAGGACTGCACGCTGGCACTCTGTTTGTCATATTTCTTCTGGGCCTCACCATCTGCCAGGGTGGCATTTTCATGGCTGTTTACCCTGACTCCCGCCAAGGAATCATCTGCCACCACATAATGCTTCTCAACGAAACAGGGAAAAAAGAGGGGAGGATTAAGTTGGTAATGCAACTGAGACTATTGCTAATTTGGTGTAATTGGGAAGAAATGAAGATAAATGAGGGTGAGGGATGGGGAGGCAATCAGTATGGCAGGCGATACAGCTGTGCTTTTGGCCAACACTACCACCTTATTTCCCTCAGCACGCTCCTTTCACCAGTTCTTCAATAAGGTACATGAAATACAAACAAATACACCAGAGTAGGATGTGGCACATTATTCACGTTTATCTTGATTTACCCAGTCACCAGGAATAGAATAGACTAGAATGGACTAGGTCTCTGAGAAATCTGAATATAACAAAGGTCATCTGTGTTTGAGAGTGATATTGATTATCTAACGGTGACGGTATTATGCTAAAATTGTTTTATTATTATATTCATTTTATTAATGCTGACTGAATTTTATATTATTAAAAAAGAACCTTGATTCAGTAATCGAATTCAAAAACACCATATTCTTTACTGAACTATAGAGAGAAATCCCCATCAGCAATCTGACAGTGGGTATGATATTAATAGAGCATCTTTACACTGCTGTTTTCACTTCTGTCTCATTTTTGAAGATAGGGTTTATGATGACTGTGTCTTCTGAGACTAAAAATAAGATTTTAAAAGCTGAATAGGATGTCCCTTTATTCTCATATTCCTGTGCAGTCACCACACACACATACACACACATACACACACACCTGAGGAAGACATGCATGGCCATATGTCAGCTTTAGCCTTCATGATTATGTGTGGCATAGAAAAATATATTTTTTACAATGCCAAGCACACATTGGATCTCAATGTAGTGGCTAATACAAATGAAGTACATAAACTTCACCCTTTTTTAAATTAGTGAGCATCACATTACAATTGCTACACAGAAGTTACTACATTATTGATGGTCTTCTGCCAAATACCCTACAGTCTATTACTGGCATCATTCCTACTGCAGTCAAGCATGCCCAAATGGAGCAGCAAAGCCATCTGATAGGTCAATAATAGCTATGCCATAGCACAACTCTAATTACATTGAATAGTGTGTGTAAGGTGTAAACATCTCTTTAAAGATGCAGTTTGCAATTAAAAGCTAGGCTGCATTTGCATTTATGGCATTTAGCAGACGCCCCTTGTCCAGAGTGACGTACAAAAGTGCTTTGAATCTCTATCAATGAAAAAATCTACACTGGTATGCTAGATTATGAACTTAAGACAAATCAGCCTATAACTCTGTAGAGAGAATTTTTCTTTTTTGTAAAAGACAAAAGCATACCTGGTAAAGTGTTAGTTCAAGTGTTTCAGGAAGAGGTAGGATTTCACCTGTCGCTTGAAAATAGCCAGGGACTCTGCTGTTCAAACATCTAGTGGAAGTTCATTCCACCACCTCCGTGCCACAACAGAGAAGAGCCTTGGGGTATACTTACCTCTTACCATGAGAGAAGGTGGTACAAGTCGAGCAGTGCTGGAGGATCTCAGGCAGCATGGTGCAGTGCAAGGAGTGATGAGGTCTCTGAGGTTAGAGGCTGCTGTTCCATTTTTGGCTTTGTAGGAAAGCATCAGTGTTTTGAATCTGATATATGCATCTACCAAAAGCCAGTGAAGGGAGCACAGCAGTGGGGTGGTGTGGAAGAACTTCGGCAGGTTGAACACAAGTTGCTCAGCTGCGTTTTGGATCATTTGCAGTGGATAAATTGCATTCAGAGGTACACTTGCCAGTAGAGAGTAGCAGTAGTCCAGTCTTGAAATGACAAGAGACTGAACAAGCACCTGAGCAGCCTGTATGGACAGAAATGATAGAATCCTTTTGATGTTGTAGAGAAGGAACTGACAAGAAAGAGTCACATTAGCAACATGTGAGGAGAAGGACAGTTGATTGTTCGCTGTACACATAAAAATACTTTTCTGTAGGTGCAGGAAAGAGTTTCTGGTAATGGGGGTAAAGAAATGCATTTATATGCAATAAGAAAATAATAAACATTATTAGGAAAGAGAATGAAAATATTAAAATCATCAATCATTAATTCTCCTTTGAAACAATGTGAAAACAATACACTAGACACTTGGCACAAAAGTGTATGAATTGAAAGTGCAAATGATGGAAGCGCTTTCTTAATGAAGTGTTAATTGCTATGAGGAGTCACATGAAGGTTGTTGTAGCCTAGCTGCTCTGACAGGAAAAACTGCAGTGCAATGGATTTACCAAAAGGGATCTGTGTGGAACTGCTTTGTTTTTCTTGGTGACAGAACATGCTGCCAGTGGTGTTTTGGAAAATATGCAAGACATTTTATTTGTTTTAAACAGCCATTTAGTAAGTATATGTGATTAACTATTCATTGCAGTACCATCAAATCTTTTGTCAATAATTTAATCAATACACTGGAAAATATAATTAGAGGCATTGGCATTTTGGAATATGATTATTGTTTGTTTCCCACTTGATGTTACAAAGGGGGTCTAAAGGAATGTGTGTGGTAGGGATGTTTTTATATAACCCTACCTCACCTCACATCACCTCAGCTAACCTCAAACTCATACAGATGTTCAGGGCTTGAGATGCAGATTTTCTCTAGTGTTCTTCAGTGTTAATCCACATGGGGAAAGTAAAACAGGCTTTTCTCACCCATCTTAAGAAAAATGTGTTAATAAATGTTGACAATCGATAGATACATGAAAAATAAACATTATAAAATTATATGCAGATGTCATGTTTAACAGCCTAGAGTTATAATAACAGAAATACAATATATCTAAGCACACTGTATGATTATTTATACAGTATTCCACTTCTTTGGTAATCCATTTCTTCTTCACTACCACTATCTCTCAATTACCCCCATATTTAGACACCCACCTCAAGCTTAATGAACTTAGATTACAGCTGATGAACAATTTTTACATTTCAGCAGCCTCTTTAAATGAGTCCTTTATTGTGCATAAGATGGCACAGGCTTTCACTTACTGTTATAAGAGAGGCACATTAATGGTCATCAGAAGACTCTGTTCTCTTTGAACGATTTATGATGCCTTGCCTTTGATCATAAGTAGTACTCACTTCACAGGGAGCTTGAGAAGATGTCTCTTTGATATTGCGGTGCATTTACATGTCATTGAATGGCATGGAAGATAGGGGCCAACACTGTTTGAGTGCCACACAACAAGAGAATCATGTGTCAGAAAACAAAAACATATACAAGCTAAATAAGTAAATATACAACTGATAAGGACTTGAACATTTAAACTTCTTTCATATCAGAGGCTACCATTGGAGATAAAAGGAACTTGTGTGTTAACTGTCTTCTCTGCAGGCTGTGCCTAATTTGGCTAGATTGCAGCGAAGATGCAGCAAAGTCTGCTGCATCTTTATGGACTTTCATTAGATGACATTTTGAGGCTTATTTGAAGTTAATCCCCCCTTTGTACCCTTGTGGCAGCTCCATTGTCAGGTGGATGACAAATGAGGCAGGACATGGGGCTCTGGGTGGACACATCCGCCATCCTGCTTGGCCTACTCTGTTAATACACTATCATCTGGTCAAACAGACAAGCAATTCCCAAATCTTATTACCAACAGGAACTATGGATCATTACATAGGATGTATTCCCTTCAGCTAGACCAAAGGTTGTGACTAAAGGAGGACACATTGGATACATGCCCTTTCACACTGGATAGTTTATTTACTTTTATACAATAACTATTACCCATAATGGCCAATTGCTGTGATATGTAAAAAGCCACAGTCATCTTCCATTCCATCAGTGAACCTTTAAATTCACAGGTGCAATAAATGCAGAGAAACAAGACTGGTGCAAGCACAAGCATTAGGAAACATTTAATTTATTATTTGAAGAAATCAATCAAAAACAATCTTCTTAAATAAAAAATAGTTTTTTTAACCTCAGTTAACCAAACACTAAGATGGTCTATGATATACAGATTTTATTTTGGCATGTAATCCAAGAGGTTAGGTATAGGCTTATGAAGACTTTATATGTGGTAGAAGAATATAAATCATTTGTTCAATGAGTGGTTAGTGCCAGATGTTGGTGTATATATGTATCCTTGGATTTTCACACACAATAGACTCACCATTACTCAGAATAGTGGGCAGCAGCTCTCTGGATGGTACACCAGAAGAATGCCAGATTCCACTTCTGTCAACAGAAAGCTGAGGCTGTAGTACCACTACTTACAGCGAACAACTGTGAGACTGGAAAAAACATATGTGCCTTACTGTATGTCAGCAGTCTAGGCTGGTGGAGGTTGTGCATTAGTGTTTGGAATGTTTTCTTGTTAACACCAATTAATTGATTACCACCAAGTTTTGACCTTCAACGACACCATTTATGAATCAAATATGATGAAAGTACACCTTTAAAATCTGCAGGATGAATACGTATTTGAAGAAGAAGGAGTAGCATAGGGTGACGTATAAGAGTTAACACCCCACGACAAATGTAGTTAAGTCAATGTGGATTAGAAAAAAAGAGCCCTTCAAAAGATCCATCATCTGATCTGAGCTTTTTACCCATGATCACCTTCTTTCACCTTAGAAATAGTGCTAAAATTTTAAATATGATGTTGTTACAGAATGCAGAAAACACTAATTCATGCTTTGTTACATCTAGATTAGACTACTGTAATGCTTTACTGTCTGGCTCTTCAAGTAAGTGCATACATAAGCTTTAGTTAGTTCAGAATGCAACTTCTTAATAGATCTAGTAAATATGACCACATCTAATCTGTTTTAATCAGTCTACTGTACACACACACACACACACACACACACACACACACACACACACACACACACACACACACACACATATATATATATATATATATATATATATATATATATATATATATATATATGTATGTAATACTATATATAGTATTGTGCCTTGAGAAGATTCATAAATCCATAAATGAAGTTCTGCGTAATGATATGAAATAACACAGGGAAAAGTATTGAACACATGAAGAAAGGGAGGTGATAAAAGGCATGGAAAGCCAAGACACCAGCTAAAATCAGTCAGAAATTAGAAAGCAATCCTGCCCATCAATGCAAATTAATATCAGCTGGTTCTGTCCCAACTGATGGCCTGTATTAAGGCGTCCCATTACCAAGGTGTCCCACAAGAAACATCTCATGATGGGTAAAAGAGCTCTCTCAAGACCTTCACAAACTAATTGTTGCAAAACATACTGATCTAAACTTCTGAATTTTCCAGTGAGCACTGTTGGGGCCATTATCCCGAAGTGGAAAGAATATTTTACCATAAACCGGCCATGACCAGGTGCTCCTCACAAGATTTCTGACAGAGGGGTGAAAAGAATATCAGAAGAGTTGTCAAAGAGCCAAGGACCACCAGCAGGTACAATTGTTAGAAAGAAAACAATATGTAATGCATACAACCGCCATGGCCTGTGTGCACGCTCCCTAAGCAAGACTCCACTGCTGAAGAAAAAGCATGTTGAAGCTCGTTTTAAGTTTGCTGCACAATATTTGGACAAGCCTGTGAATACTGAGAGAATATGGTCTTATCAAATAAGAGACCAAATTGAACTATTTCGATGCCATAATACACACCTTGTTTGGGGGACAAATGGAACTGAACATTACCCTAAAAACATCATGCCAACATTGAAGTTTGGAGGTGGGAACATCATGATGTGGGGCTGTTATTTAGCATACAATACTGGCTACTTCATATACTGTATATATATATATATATATATATATATATATATATATATATATATATATATATATATATATATATATATATATATATATATATATATAAGACATACATGCACACATGCACAGACATGCATACCTGTTTTTGCTAACTCTGCAAGTCACATGGATGACAGATTCTAGAGCTTGTTTTAATAATGCATGGTATTTCACTTTTAACTTGTCAGTTGTTCCGGAAAAATATATATCAGCTCTTCTCTGATGTCATTTGTGACAGTGATTCTCCCTGACAGTTCTCCATTAAACCAATGAGTCTTTTTGCTCCGCTATATTTCGGCTGGTGCACAGGACAAAAACCATGTTCTTTAATAATTTTTTCTTATTCTTTGCTCCTCTCTTTTTGTTTTTCATGAATGTATTTATATTTAAAGACAATTTCACAGGAGTCACTCTGCTAACCGTCTGCTAACTTGTTTACTACACTCACGCCCCAATGAGACCCAGTCCTCTGTTGCAACTAAACAAGAGCATGTGTTATTCTGTCCAAATGTCTATTCTGCATCAAAGGTTATCAAACAAAATAATAATAATTGAAAAAAAACCCAACTATATATATATATATATATATATATATATATATATATATATATATATATATATATATATATATATATATATATATAAGCACAAGAGAGATAGCCATGGGTGTTTTATTAAATTTAGAGGTGTAAGGATGCTGAATCAGATTCCAGCTAGATCCCCCTCTGTTTTACACATACACACATGCATATACACACACACACACGCAAACACAGAAATCGCAAACCTAAAATCTCAAACTAGAATAAAACAACAGACTAAAACCCATTCAATTCCATTTAAAAAATGTTTCCTTCACTTTATTTAGCCTCACACAATTGCCTTACAGTCTTTACTTAATATAAATATTACTTATAAAATATCTTTATAACACTAAGGCAAGAAGAAGACAATGACAAAACTTTGTGTGTGTGTTTTATTCTGTTTTATGTGCAGCATCTCCCCTGATTTTTAAACCTTTAATGTGTCTCCACACACCAGTGGTCTGTTCATTCCATTTTGAGCCTTTATGCTGCTAACGTAATTATGATTGACTGATTGGACAAAAAAAGTCTCCGATGAATTGTGGTGGATTGCAGGATAAAACTGATTCAGTTGTGCCGATTGCGTCAACTGGCTTACAAGAGAATAAAAATAAATGTGCATGCTTGTGTGTGTCTAAGGGAGGACAATAATTTACAAAATATTTTACATTTCAACATAGAAAGAAAGAAAGAATCTCTGTTTAGGACAAAAAGTAGCATGTCATGATTTAATTAGATATGCATTGATTTAATTTACATTTTTTAAAGAAGGAATGTTTTAGTATTGTCAAGGAAAAGGTTATAGTGATGGCTTGTGTTCTGCTGCATTCATAGCATCTTTTGAGTGGAAATGTGCAAGCTGTATTAATGTCAGTTTCCACCATAGATATATCCTTTTGTCTTCTGTTTGCTCTGTTAGAGATTTATGTGCTTCTAAATAAAATTTTACAGTTACAAGCTTAAGTCTACTATAGTAAACTCTACGTGTGCAATAATTTGGATTGAAATTGCAGAACAGCAACAACAGCCGATAATAGCATATTTACTAATATATACTACCGTATTTTCCGGACTATAAGCCGCTACTTTTTTCCCACGCTTTGAACCCCGCGACTTAAACAACGAAGCGGCTAATTTATGGATTTTTCTGGGTTTTTTCCCGGTTTCACAAGCTTCAAAGCCAAAAAACTGAGACCTAACATTAGACCAATGAAATTGCGAAACGGGTTCAGGTGAACCAATGAAACTCTTTATATTAAAACAGATGCGCTCCCACTGAATCGGGCCGCAGCACATCATAAATATGGATGAGGTTCCTCTGACGTTTGACCTGCCGCTCACTCGGACTGTCAACAGGAAATGCAAATCATTCGTCACGCTGAAAACAACCGGGCATGAAAAACCGCACTTCACCTGTGTTCTGAGCTGCACGGCATCGGGAGAAAAGCTTCACCGATGGTGAATTTTAAACGCACGACGATGCCGAAAGAAAAACTCCCGAAAGAAATTGTTGTGAAAGGAAGGAGGAAGACAGTGAACAATGACTTTCTTGGTAGGCTACTGTTTAAATACAAGCCGTGTAACAGACACTGTCTTTCGTTAAAGTTCATTAGTTTCAATGTAGGCACCTGCGGCTTATAGACAGGTGCGGCGTATTTATGTTCAAAATAAAAATCTTTATAAAATTCAGTGGGTGCGTCTTATATTTGGGTGCGCTTAATAGTCCGGAAATTACGGTAATAGTCTGCTGTTGTTTCTGTAGTTCAAATTCAGTATGAAATAATGTTAACATTAGCTAAGCATTAGTTATAACTGTAACATTAGTAATTACCCTCTCAAAACAGCGATTTGTATGGTAAGATGTTTCATATTTACCACAGCACCATGTCTGTTAAATAACTGATTGCATAATTATGTTCATTTAATGTAACTCAGTTGAGAAGGCTAGCCCAATTTGATCAGCTTAAAGTACAAATTGAGGAGATATTTTCATTGGTCTTCCTGCAAAGTTAGGCATTACTTGAGTTTAGCTACAGCACAATGTCAGATCAGGTAAGTTGATTAAAGTCGGGATTACCAACATCCAAAAAACACTACTAATGTGTGTGTGTGTGTGTGTGTGTGTGTGTGTGTGTGTGTGTGTGTATGTGTTGGGGTGTGTGTGTGTGTGTGTGTGTGTGTGTGTGTGTGTGTGTGTGTGTGTTGGGGGGTGTTTGTTTGTGTACAGATTCTGACCTGCATTGGAGTTGAGCTCTTCATTTTCAGACTCATTGCCATTGTGATTGCTTGCTCCATGGATGCTGTTCATGGCCATGAACTTCATCTTATGCAGCTTCATTGCCTCTGCCATAGCTGCTGCAGTCAGACCTGTAAATGTAGACATGTCAGCGATCTACATTTATACACAAACCCAGATATTATCCCACTTTTTTAGTGTATGCTTTCAAACACATTAAACAAAGTAAGAACAGTAGGTATCACAACGCTTGAATAAGGTAGAATATTTTCCTCTTTTTAAATTAAATATCCCTATTATATAGATTATTGTACATTTACAATAAACATTAACTAACACATGGTCATGTACTTTAGAAAAAGAGAAAACCTTCTGTTTTTAATTAATTGTAATGGAAGTTAGTCAAAATTAATATTTCAAATTTCAGTTCAGTCAAAAGTATTTTTTTGTATTTTCTAATAAAGATTTTAGTTAAAACACAACCATTGTTCTAGTAGACAGAATTTTAGATTTTTTTGAACAGCAGAATAATTTTGCCCTTTGATTTCAATCAAATAATCTTTTGTTGTATACATTTTATAGTCTAATATTTTACCAATGTTGCAATTTCTCTTTCATAGAGGGTGAATCTGAGCCAAAAGTAGCACCAAAAAATCTTTACCTCTAGAGCTAAATTGTAAAACTACTTGCACTGAGTTCATTGGACTCTTGTGTGTGTGTGTGTGTGTGTGTGTGTGTGTGTGTGTGTGTGTGTGTGTGTGTGTGTGTGTGTGTGTGTGTGTGTGTGTGTGTGTGTGTGTGCGTGCTTCCCAGGAGGACTTCCCCACTACTGCACACTTCCTGAGCCCTACCTTCAGTTCATCAAGGACTCTACATCCCCAGAAGCCATCATCACTCAGCTCAATTAGGCCCCTAATTAATTCAATTAAACATGGAGGGGCTGCATTAAGTGATTCATTAAGTGACGTTGCAGGGTCTTGCTTGCCTACAATGCTACTTACTTCTTTACAACCCATTCTAGTTAAAAAAAAGAAAATGTAGGCTTATGTCCTTTATCCATTTGTTTTTGTCCTCAGGTTCAGTATAGATGTCACCTTGATCTAATTCATTAACAGTATTGCCTCCGGAATACAAGCCATAGTACAGAGAAGGTATCTGAGGGATTTCTTAGGAGTTGTGCTTGGTTGGCACAGTTTTGTTCTTTTTTTTGCTCTTTTTTTTAAGTGAACATATAAAGGCAAAGCTCAGTGCTCCTCAAAGACCTGTGGTGTAAAATTACCACATATTAAATGTATAAGCTACAACGTCCTATGCCAGCTTTTAAGGAAAATAGTTCTAAGAAAAGTGTTCCTAAAACACAAATGGGTGCAGACATATATATATATATATATATATATATATATATATATATATATATATATATATATATATATATATATATATATATATATATGTATGGATAAAAATCACAGCTCTTATGATCCTAGGCTCATCTGGACATAACAGAAAATGTACAAGATGGTCAAATAGCTTACATGTGTAATTTGCACAACTGACCTATATTTTACAAGGTTTTCTTTTTCATCTTCTACATTTCCAAAAGCAGATAACCCCCACACACATGGACACAAACATATAAAGTCTGTATATAATGTGTGGATTCAAATTTTAGACTGTATTCAATTCAATTTCATTCGATTTTATTTGTATAGCCCTTTAACAATGGCAATTTTTCTTTCTTATTTTTTTTTCTAACAGAATAAATTGAATGAATGAGGAGACCAGTTGTTAAAATGTAATCGCTTTTCCATGGAATTACCTGTTTTTGTAACTACTACATTATGTTTAGAATGCTGTCTGTTAAGTTTTAATTTCTGAAGATATTTTGTCCAAAACGAGTCATAAATTAGACAGAATCCAATGATACAACTGACCGGAATACAAGAGTCATAACACAAGTTTCCCCAAAAATACCAGAAATAAAAGAGAGATATAGTAGTTGTAGAACAAACTAAAAGAGGATCAAAGTTGTTTAACTACTACTCAGAAATGATACAAACATCAAGAATGCCATTTATCCATTGGACAAGCTATGTATGTTTTTCTGTAATAAATTATTTTAACTCATGTCAAGAATGATCGGGCACATGTTATGTATGACATTTAAAAGGAAGTAGGGAAAAACATAATAGGTGCTTTATCTGATGCCTCTTGATGAGAAAGCTTGGAGATCAAACAGCATGTGCAAATTGATAGAGGGAAGTCGTGAGAGGTTGGACAAATGGATTGCTTATTATTTGCCTTTTACATGGCCCTTCAGATCTACAGCTATAGTCTCAAACCTTCAAAACTCCTGCTTTTGAGGACTAAAGGTCTTTGACACTAAAAAGATAAATTGAGCACACCAGAGCATGTTAGGTGGTTAAAAAGACCCATCCATCCTGTTTTCTGTACCTAAAAGGTTCAAATCATGTCCTTTCTTTACTTAGATATTTAAAAAAAAAATTTACTAAAAATGAAAATGAAAAAAAGCACCAAAATCTGCCATGATGCACACATCTGGCAATTAAAACCATCTTTGTTAAAGCATAGCAAAAGTTCTGTTTGGTGTCCTCCAGTGTGTTTCCCTTTCATGTTCTCGTGCATCACTGTGGTACTTCCATGCCACACAAGCTCACATTTGCAATAACAATCTCCTTTGTTGTGTTTAATATAAAATGCTTCCATGCCTTGGATGACTTGACTTTGACTTCCATGCCTTGGATGACTTGACAGCACAACTAATCAAGGTATCTAACATGTAGGTTGTTCACTGAATTAGGTAAATAATTTAAATAAAAATAAGAAATTATTTCACATTACTAATCCACTATAGTGTGACAGATTAATAAGTCACCACTAACAAAGCCAGAAATCACAATGTGTGTGGGCCCAGATGGGCCTAAACTAAAGTGCATCTATTATCGAAATCAAAATCATTATCAAAATAGGCCAACACAACTAAACTATGTTTGAATAAATCTCAATTGGTCAGAACATAAGTCATTATCAATGTTAAAAACATAACGGTAAGAACAGCATTGGTATGGAAGCCTCACCACACACACACGTGCCTCTTACAGATGCAACACAGCGCCATCACCAAATCAGAAGTGTTTTTACTTACGAAAAGTAAGTAAAAACAATGCTTGGTCATAGTCTGGCTCAGCAGCCACATAAACCAAATGAAATAAACAACAGTGACTAGGCAACTTCATAGTAGGAAAATGTAGATTGGCTTACTGGTGATTATAACAAGAGACGATATATGTACTTGTACACTGGCGTGGAAGACTTTGAAAAATGGAGCGCTGCTGGTTATGGAGAAGTGGGTGAATAAACGTTAGCAACAGCAGAGTTGTGAAGCTCCTTACTACTCAAAAATAATGGCTCCAGAACATCTGAATTCTCTTCCTCCTGTGGCCACCCACACTCTCTTTTTGACACAAACTTTAGTAAGTTTTATGTAAGTTTCATACCTAGCTAAAAAGTCCCCCTGTGAAATGTGCTCAGTGTAAAGGGGAAGAGGGCAAAGTGTAGAACAGGTGGGGGACATTTGGATAAAGGTATGTATAATGGCATCTCTGCTGTAGCTAAGCGGCAAGGGACTGCAAAATGCACTATGGCATTACTCACAAAAGCTTATATTCATCATTATATGGCAAACAAGAATCAAGAAACAATATGATTTATTTTTTATAGGTCAAGTATTGTGATTATTGCAACAGAATTCACTCATTAATGATTGGGCTACCTAGTGAAACAATTGACTGGATGGGTTTGACTGAGAGGTGGGTGGGCCAAGGCCTATTCAAGCCCATCCATAGATAAGTGGCTGGGTCTCACAAAGCCAAAATGCATGCAATTATTTTATACCTAGCATTCTTTACCTGTGGTGTTATGATTTGGATATAAAATAATGGACAAACCTTTCTGAAGAGTATGCAAAGTGCAATGGCAGAGGAAAAATATCTGGCTAAAACTTTTCATTTTGTATTTAGTGTATTTAAAAATTATTAAAAACTTTTATTACTTTTAAGATCCTTTGAATACTAAAAATTAACAAAGGATCTATTTAAACCCCTGCATGTTTTAGAACCTTCACAGAGTTAAGAACCCCATATAAACCATTTAAAACTATACAGAACTCTGTAGGAATATACAGAAATGAATGAGTAAAAAAAATCAGAGGTTCAAACCTATATTTGTAATAGAGTATAGGGTATAGCAGTACCCTTTTTAAAATGGGTCTCTCTGGTCATACAGTACAAATGTAGTATGTCATTGGACTTTCCAGTATTTACTTGCCAGCATTTCATGATGCAGTGTCTAGTGAGCTGGTAGATTGTTTAATAGATTGTTCAGCCGTATCCCCCATGGAATGATCACACAGACCCTGCCCTCCCAATTGTATATGTGAGTGCATACAAATGCGACAGGGGCAGATTGGGAAACAGTAAAAAAAAAAAAAAAGTAACGGTCAGAAGAAAATGATTGGTTGTGAGAACAAGCCGAGTCAGCTCACAAAGAGGGTCACTCGAGCACTCTGTCTCTCGTTCACTGAGCACATTGTTGAATTTTGCATTACTTTTTCTTTGGTGATGGTGGTGGGGGTGTAAGTGCTCCTTTTTGCTTTGTCTCAGGGAAAAGAGCGGTATCAGATTTGTACATAATACAGAGTGAAACAGTAAAAAGAGATGGCAAAGGCAAGCATTCCTTTTTTTTCTATAAAAAGTAATATATCAGCCAAATTCACTTTTGCAAGTTAGATTACACAGCAGAATGGACAAAAAGCAAAGAGAATCAGAGGAAGGGTTCTGTAATACTGTATTTATTTTACAACTTTGGAATTTCTGTTTGGAAATAGGATGAGACGAACACACAACAAAGACAGCCAGCTGGAGGGTGAAACTAAACCCTCACACTTTTCAGAGACTTTGCAAATAGAGAAAGAGCAAAAAAATGGAGCATGCTAGGAGTAGATGAAAAAAGCCTAAATGAAAAGGGCTCGTTAGACTGCCAGTTGTGCAATAAACTGTCACAGGATGGAGACCATGAACTGTACTGAGTTTCTCTATCTGAGTTGAGTGTCATCAGAATATCTTTAAATGCATTTTGTACATGAACTTGATGTCATGTAATCACAGAGACATTATAACCTGAGAGATATTGTTCTTATATAACCAGAGAGATATTGTCAAGATACATTTTTTTCTTATTAATCTACACTACTTATACAATAAAAACAATGTGAAAACAGAATTCTAGAACTGTCTCTAAATATACACAGTATCTCACAAAAGTGAGCACCCCATTACATTTCAGCAACCATTTTAGTATATCTCCTCAAAGGACAATACTATAAAAATGAAACTTGGATATGTTTTAGAGTAGTCAATGCCCTTGTCCAGAGCGACGTACAAAATTGCTTTGAGTCTCTAGCAATTAATAAATCCACACTGGTATGCAAGATTACAAACTTAATATAAATCAGACTATAACTCTTGATTTTTTACAAAGCAAACTTGGAAAGTGCTAATTCAAGTGTTTCAGGAAGAAGATTGTTCCTGCTCCTCTCCCCGCCGTGTATCTTCCCACTTCGTCCAAGAACGGTCGCTTTGAGGATGGATTTGGACTGTAGTTAATGTCAACAGTCTCCTACACTGACTTAAGACTACTTTTTGTTTCTGCTCACCATCACTGTACACCACAACATCGTATATCTGCTATAAATGGACATTCGGTGCAACCCAGATAAGGATGGGTTCCCTCTTGAGTCTGGTTCCTCTCAAGGTTTCTTCCTCATGCCATCTCGGGGAGTTTTTTCTTGCCACAGTCTCCACTGGCTTGCTCATCAGGGACAAACTTACTTATAAAGAACATATTCACTTTTAATCACCACATTATCTGTGTAAACTTGCTTTGAGACAATGTTTATTGTTAAAAGTGCTATACAAATAAAAATGAATTTAATTGAATTGAAAAGGTAGGTCTTCAACCGTCGCTTAGAGCAGATTGAACACAAGTCGTGCAGCTGCGTTTTGGATAATTTGCAGTGGACAAATAGCATTCAGAGGACGATCTGCCAGCAGAGAGTAGCAGTAGTCCAGTCTCGAAATGAAAACAGACTGAACAAGCAACTGGGCAGCCTGTGTGGACAGAAATGGTCAAATCCTTTGGATGTTGTAGAGAAGAAATCGACAAGAACGAGCAACATGTGAGGAGAAGGACAGTTAATTGTCCATACTTACCCCAAGGTTGCGAGCAGTGGCTGAAGGGGAGAGCAAAGAGTATGTATGTATGTACACTGGCGATCAAAATTAGAGAACAATTTATAAACAATTGAACAATTCTGAAATAATGTCATCTTCACTCCTCAACAGTTGAAGGAGTTTTTGTCCTGTCTATACCATGCTACCAGAACACCCTTTCCACAAATTAACTAAGGCATTTAAAAAAAAAACATTATTTTGCAGAAAACACACTGATCAAAATTAGAGAACACTTTCAGATACCTCCCAGTTATTGGTGTTAATCTGGTACCTGGTGCTAATTTCCTTGATTATCTGTCAACCCCTATTTAACTGGCAGCCTAACTTCCAGTTTCACTGACTCTGCAAGATGGTGGGCCGTTCTAAAGTGACTAAAAGCCTCCAGCAGCAGGTTGTCCAGATGAAGGACAAAGGGATGACCCTTTCAGCCATAGCAAGACAAGTTGGTAGTTCCTAATCTGTGATTTCAAGAATATTGAATCTTTACAACATCACAAACTCATTCAAGTCCACCAAGAAGGCTGGTCATCTACGGAAGACAAATACAAGAGAGGACAGGATACTGCGGAGGATCTCAATGGGCAATCATTTCCACACTGCAGCTGGAATTGCTTACCAGTTCAGCGCTGAACACGGTAAGGATCTGTCTCGTCATACAGTGGCTCGACGTTTAAGAGCATTTGGACTGAAAGCCCACTCTGCAGTGACCAAACCTCTCATTAGCAGAAGGATTCAAAAGGCTAGACTAAGCTTTGCTGAGGAGCATGTTGTGTGGACAGAGGAGAACTGGTCCAAAGTTCACTTCAGTGATGAAAGCAAGTTTCATTTATTTGGGTCCGATAGGATACATTATGTTCGGCGACAAACTGGAGAAAGACTGAACCCAAAGTGTGTAAAGAAGTCAGTGAAAAGTGAAGGAGGAAGTGTCATGTTTTGGGGCATGTTTTCTGCAGCAGGAGTTGGGCCTCTTATACAGCTACATGGCAGAGTGAATGCAAATGTTTATCAGAACCTTCTTCAACAACACATGGTTCCTTCCATGCGTTTATCACCCAATCAGCCCGCAGTGTTCATGCAGGACAACACTCCATGTCACACAGCAAAACGGGTAAAGCAGTTCCTTGAAACCGAAAACATTGAAATAATGACATGGCCTGCCCAGAGTCCTGATCTCAACCCAAGAGAGAACCTCTGGAAAATCCTTGGTGACAAAGTTATGGCCAAGAACAGCCCACTACAGTTACCAAACTGTGGAGGAGACTGGAAGAAGAGTGGACCAAAATCACACCAGAGCAGTGTGAGAGACTAGTGCTGTCCTGTGGCTGCAGATGTGCTGAAGTCATTCAGAGCAAATCAAATCAAATCAAATCAAATCAAATTTTTATTCATCACATACACATACATACAGGGTACGACATGCAGTGAAATGCTTTATACAACGGTCCGGCATGAGGGGAATAGATGGGGAAAAAGAAAAGAAGCAGATAAATAAAGTATAAAGTATAAAAAACTATATAAAATAAAATATAAGAATATAAGATATAAAGGATATATATAAAGATATGTATGTGAAACAAAGAGAAAAATGTATATACAAAACATTCTTATGGCAGTAGACAGTGAAACAGTAAACAATGTGTAACAAAGTGTAAACAATAGACAATTTTAGTGGTGGGTTGTCCATAAAGTGTCCGTGTGCAGTATGGTGTGGTGTAAGGGTCCGTAAGTGTCCGTGTGCGGTATGGTGTGGTATAAAGTGTCCATAAAGTGTCCGTGTGCAGTATGGTGTGGTATAAGGTGTCCATAAAGTGTCCGTGTGCGGTATGGTGTGGTATAAAAAAAATATATATATATAAAGTGCACTTTGCTGTGCAAGTCCAGAGTTTAAAGTGTCGTGGTGCGAAAGGTGTGATATGTACAGAGAAGAAGTGTGATGATGGAGAGAGTGGACCAGCTTTTAGATCCTGGGTGTTTCCTGGTTTAAACACCAAATGGCCTGCAGGAAGAAGCTCCTCCTCATTCTCTCTGTGTTCGCTTTCAGGGAGCAGAAGCGTTTCCCTGAATGCAACAAAGAAAAAAGTCCATTGTTGGGATGGCTGAGGTCCTTCACAATCTTCCTGGCTCTGGTCCTGTACCGCATGCTGTAGATGTCCTGCAGGTCAGGGAGCACGGTGTGGATGGTACGTTCAGCTGAACGCACCACCCTCTGGAGGGCTCGCCTGTCCTGCATGGTGCTGTTCCCAAACCAGGAAGTGATGCTACCCGTCAGGACACTCTCAAAGGTGCAGGTGTAGAAAGTCTTAAGCACCTGAGAGGGTAGTTAAAAGTCCCTTAAGCGTCTCAGATGGTACAGACGCTGCCTGGCCTTCTTCACCAGGGTGTTAGTGTGACAGGACCAAGACAGATCCTGTGTGATGTGAACACCCAAGTACCGGAAACTGTCCACTCTTTCCACTGGAGTCCCGCAGATGTTTAGCGGTTGGTATGACCGCTCCCGCTTTGTGCTGAAGTCCACGATCAACTCCTTAGTCTTGCTGACGTTCAGGAGAAGGTTGTTCTCCTGGCACCATCTCTCCAGGTTAACCTCCTGTAGGTAGGCCGTCTCGTCGTTGTTGTTAATCAGGCCCACCACAACATTGTTGTCAGCAAACTTGATGATGGTGGAGGAGTTGGATGTGGCCACACAGTCATATGTGTACAGCGAGTACAGCAGGGGCTCAGAACACAACCCTGGGGAGCTCCAGTGCTGAGGGTGAGGGTGGATGAGGTGTGTTTTCCCACCCGTACGGCTTGGGGTCTGTCTGTCAGGAAGTTCGAGATCCATTGACACAGTGGCTGGCTAAGTCCCAGGACCTCCAATTTAGAGGTGAGTGTGGAGGGAATTATGGTGTTAAACGCTGAACTGTAGTCCACGAACAACATCTTTGCATAATTCCCGTTTCTTTGGTCCAGGATACTGCGGAGGATCTCAATGGGCAATCGTTTCCACACTGCAGCTGGAATTGCTTACCAGTTCAGCGCTGAACACGGTAAGGATCTGTCTCGTCATACAGTGGCTCGACGTTTAAGAGCATTTGGACTGAAAGCCCACTCTGCAGTGACCAAACCTCTCATTAGCAGAAGGATTCAAAAGGCTAGACTAAGCTTTGCTGAGGAGCATGTTGTGTGGACAGAGGAGAACTGGTCCAAAGTTCACTTCAGTGATGAAAGCAAGTTTCATTTATTTGGGTCCGATAGGATACATTATGTTCGGCGACAAACTGGAGAAAGACTGAACCCAAAGTGTGTAAAGAAGTCAGTGAAAAGTGAAGGAGGAAGTGTCATGTTTTGGGGACATGCACCTGAGAGGGTAGTTAAAAGTCCCTTAAGCGTCTCAGATGGTACAGACGCTGCCTGGCCTTCTTCACCAGGGTGTTAGTGTGACAGGACCAAGACAGATCCTGTGTGATGTGAACACCCAAGTACCGGAAACTGTCCACTCTTTCCACTGGAGTCCCGCAGATGTTTAGCGGTTGGTATGACCGCTCCCGCTTTGTGCTGAAGTCCACGATCAACTCCTTAGTCTTGCTGACGTTCAGGAGAAGGTTGTTCTCCTGGCACCATCTCTCCAGGTTAACCTCCTGTAGGTAGGCCGTCTCGTCGTTGTTGTTAATCAGGCCCACCACAACATTGTTGTCAGCAAACTTGATGATGGTGGAGGAGTTGGATGTGGCCACACAGTCATATGTGTACAGCGAGTACAGCAGGGGCTCAGAACACAACCCTGGGGAGCTCCAGTGCTGAGGGTGAGGGTGGATGAGGTGTGTTTTCCCACCCGTACGGCTTGGGGTCTGTCTGTCAGGAAGTTCGAGATCCATTGACACAGTGGCTGGCTAAGTCCCAGGACCTCCAATTTAGAGGTGAGTGTGGAGGGAATTATGGTGTTAAACGCTGAACTGTAGTCCACGAACAACATCTTTGCATAATTCCCGTTTCTTTGGTCCAGGTGGCTCATCGTGGTACAGTGTACAGCAGAGGCCTGTACACTGTACCACGATGAGCCACCTGGTACAGTGTACAGCAGAGGCCTGTGCACTTCCTACTAATTGCTGACTGTTGTAACTTTCAAAAAATTTTGTTGTAATCTTTTTTCATGCTACAGTCAAAAAATAAAAATATTCTTGAGGAGTTCCCAGAGGTGTTGAGTGCTTGTTTCTGCTTTTCCTTCACACTTCAGTCTAACTCAGGGCAAGCAATCTCAACTGGATTTAGATCGGGTGATTGTGGAGACCAGGTCATTTGATGCAGCACTCCATAACTGTCCTTCTTGGACAAATAGCTTTAACATAACCTAGAGGTGTGTTTGGGGTCATTGTCTTGATCTAATGTCCATTCCTTGTGTTTGTTGGCCCAAACAAGACTCTTCTGCTTGTTGTTCGAAGTAATGGTTTCATTGCCACACTTTAACCAGGAAGTCTTGACTCATGCAGTCTGCTGAAATATGTCTGCCACTTAAACTCCTAGAAGCATTTATCTGCAGTTTCTAAGGCTGGTAATTCTTAGATTCTTATCATCTGCAGCAGAGGAAGCTCTTGGTCTTGTTTTCCTGGGATAGTCCTCATGAGCTTGTTTAATCATTGTTTAATGGTTTTGGTGACTGCACTTGGGCAAACATTTTAAGTTCTTGTTTTTTTTTTTTTTTAATGACATTATGAGTGTTTCTTGTCATAATATAGATCTGTACAATAGCTGTAGTAGCACTAAAGCCGTTGACTCTGTACTTACCCTTTCCTCTGCACAAGACAACCAATGGTATAAAGCACACTGAAAAGGCAAGCAATGTTAAAAACTAACTCTTGACAAGGCACACCTATAAATTGAAAATTATTCCAGATAACTACCTTGAAAATCAGATGAGAGAATGCCATTAGTTTGCCATATAATGTAAAATGTAGTTAGAAAAATAATGTAAGAACACTTATTTTAATAGTAAACATATCAAATGTTTAAACGGGGAAATTGACAATTTTAAGGAAAAATAAGATAAGTTTGAATTTAATAGCCATAGCAGGGCCTCATTAAAAAAGTTGGGACAGGGCCAGGTTTACCACTGTGTAGAATCCCCTCTTCCTTCAACAATAGTCTGTATATATCTGGGAAATACATTTTCCCATTTTCTCCATTTGGTGGAGTTTTAGGAAAGGAATATTGTCATTTTCATGTCTGACAGGATTATAACTGCTCAACCGTCCTGGGCCTTCTTTTTCATATTTCTTTTTCACCAAATGTTTTCAAATGGTAAAAGGTCTGAACTGCAGGAAGGCCAGTTCAGCACCCAGACGCTTCTTTTACTTCTACTAAAGACATGCTGTTGGAATAGATGCAGGATGCAGTTTAGCACTGTGTTGCTGAACTATGCAAGACCTTCCCTGAAAAATATGTCTTCAAAAATCTGTATATAAATTTCAGCATTGATGTTTATTTCATAAACACTTCATTACCATCAGTAGCTTTGGCCCAAAAAAGATGGTGGTGTTCACATATGGCTTCTACTTTGCATGATTTGCACGAGCTTTAACCTGCATTTCTGGATGGCACAGTGAACAGTGTGCTCTGAGCCTATGAAGTGATTTCCATTACAGAATTAAGTTTAAAGCATTTGTCCCTTGCACACTGAGGTTTCTCCAGATCTTTAGAATCTTCAAATCATGTCAAGTCAATACTGTTGATCTTCTTTTAATAATATGTACTGTAGATGAGGGGACATTCAAATCTTTGCTATTTCATGTTGAGGAACACCAGTCTAAAATTCTAAAAAAAAACAAGTTTTTGCAGATTGGTGAACCTCTGGCCATGTTTACTTCTTAGAGACTCTGCCTCTCTAAGTTATTTATTTTTATGCCCAATCATGCTACTGACCTGTTTCCAATAACCTAATTAGTTGCAAAATGTTCCCCCAGTTTATTTTTATTAACATTTACTTCCCAGCCTTTTGTTGCCTCCATCCCAACATTTAAAAAATTAGTTGCAGCCAATAAATTTTGTTTTATTACCCTATATTCTCTTTAAAATGGTACATTTCCTCAGTTTAAACATTTGATATTGTATTCTGTTCTCTGTTGTAAAAGAAATATGGGCAAATCATTGCATGCTATCTTTATTTAAATTTTACAAACCATCCCAATTTTGGGGTGGTTTTGCACCTGCCAATAGTTTTATCGGGCATATTTAGTACATAGTATATGTAATCTTACACAAATGTAGCATTTGTGCAAGGTCATTCTCACAACACCACCTCATATCTAATTGTAAAGAAAGGAAAAAGCAGATGAGTAGATTATGGGTGAAGCTTTAGCAGAGGCAGCACACTCCATAATTACTTTTAATGAAACTAGATAGTGATATAGAGTATAGGTACGCTGTTATTATATAGCTCTTTCCCAAACTGTTATCATAAAATTGAACGGTCACAATTGTGCACAATATCTTTGGGTGCATATTACATTTTCCCTTCACTTGAAATACAAGACCCAAACCGTTTTCTGCTCTTTGATGTAAAGATTTAATTCAAAGACAAAACATTTAATCTAGAAGTATAGTATGAAAAGCAGTTATAACAACAGTATTCCCTTTTCTGTAGACAGCATTATAGTGTATTTAACAGTAGTTGTTTACAGTAGTAATCTTTTACAAACACAGCTGGCAGTATTATACTGCAAATACACTACAATTACTTAAAATATTAGACAGCAGATCTGGTATACTGAAACTAAAATGTTCTACAACTTATATTATATTATATTATATTATATTATATTATATTATATTATATTATATTATACACTATTTTCTATATGATCCTTAATAACCAAAGAGATAAGAGGTTAAAGGAAAAACAGAACTGTTTTGCGGATGTAACAAAACTGGGAATGAAACTGAACTGAATAATCTCTGAAAGTGTGAGTGGAGTGGGCTGAATGAAGCTGAGACATTGAGAGTGAATTCCAGTGTTTGGTATGTAGGCGTTATAATCTGTAGGTGTCATCAAAATTGGCCCTAAAGGAGCTCTGAGGGGAGGTTTGGAGGAGACAGTCAATTAATAACCTAACAAGACTTTTGTGTGTGTGTCTTGTTCTAGTAAAATATATTTTATACACATTTCTTAAAAAGGGCTATTAAACATATCCCAGCTTATATATATATATATATATATATATATATATATATATATATATATATATATATATATATATATATATATATATATATATATATATATATATATATAGTGTGTGTGTGTGTGTGTGTGTGTGTGTGTGTGTGTGTGTGTGTGTGTGTGTGTGTGTGTATGGAATATGTTCATTTAAATATGCACACACAGAGAGACACACACACAGAGAAAATAAAATCACCATTGCAATCAGTGGTGATTTCTAGGCATCCCTTTAACCCCAGGAACTCGTTAATGTTTCATAGAAAGAGCCACTAGAGTCCTCTTTGGCTGACTCAAAATCTCACAACTTAGCAAAAATAAATGGGCCAAGTGTTGAAAGAGTAACGAGGCGCTGCTCACTGGGCAGAAAGTAAGTGGAAAGCACTTTTCCTCTTTCCTGCATGCTGCATCCAACTTCTTCACACACTGTCTCTCCTTCACTCTTTCTCTACTTCCTCACACTTTTCCCATTCTCTCTCTCTCTCTCTCTCTCTCTCTCTCTCTCTCTCTCTCTCTCTCTCTCTCTCTCTCTCTCTCTCTCTTTTACAAACACCACATTTCTCACTTTCCACCCCCTTCCCTAATACTTCTCAAGGTGCCTTGCATCGTGTTCTTTAATTACTGGAACTGTGTTTACACAGTTTTAGACAAAATTTCCACTCCAGGGTGTGACACACAAACAGCCGCAAAGCGTAATAATAAGTGCTTACTTGTAAGGATTAATTTTGATGTACAAAGTTTTAAAATGTAACGTGTAACATTTAACATGTAAACTCAGTTTGTAAGGCAAAGATTTTTTCTAAAATATTTCAGAGATATATTGTTTCATAAATAATAAAAAAATTGTTAAAAAGCAGAAAGCTATAAGAGTAAAAAATTTATTATCACCCTTAGCCTTTAAAAAAGCTAGCCTTTAAAACAGCATCTGTTATTGTATTACAGATTATCAATACAAACAACTTACCACCTTTGTTTCGGTGTGAAAGACACACCGGATGTTTTTTTTGTTTATGTCAATTTGTTACTATGCCTTGCCAATTCTACATGCTGACATTTATACATACCTTCCCTTTAAATTTTTTTTCTCATTTTAACATTAATGTTTCATAAGCTAGCTTTACATTGCACATCAAGTACAGTGATTGTTACTGTGATATCACATATTTGGAGTTGATGGCAATGAGGTTGCGTTAGGAAGGGCATCCAGCAATAACACTAGAATTACTGACTTTTTATTTTCTGGTGCACGTCCTGAGGTGTTAGTCACCCCCGCTGAGATTTTCACAGTTCTTCAGCTCGATTCTCCCCCTGCTTTTGTTGTGCAAACCACCCAACACCTGTGAGGCCTGGCACATTTGCATTTGTTTACTGAGACTGAGAGAGCTTAGTGAGTTCAGGAGACCCATGAGAGCTTGAATTTAGAGCTTGAACTAGCAGAGTTGTCTTCAGCTTTACTGTTAAATTCTGCATATCCTTGTAAAGGACCCTTAGTTGTCAGAGTTCCTCCAGAATGGCCTCCTTATCTTCACGGAGTTGCCAAATCTCCTGTAATGTCATAGGCAGCTTGTCATTGCTTGGTAAACTGTGTGTCTGCCTCTAGTGTAGCCTGGAGATACAGCCAGTTTTGATCTGTTCTCCCTCGAAATTCAAGCTCTCGTGGGTCTCCTGAACTCATTAGACTCTGAGGGAGATGGTGAACTACAGTGTGATCATTGGCCATTCGACATCGTGCAACCTGTCACCCAGCACTGGCCATTCAGCAGTGGTCACTCAGCAGTAGCCTTTCAGCAGTGGTCACTCAGCAGTGGCCTTTCAGCATGCATTCTGCATCACGCAACCTACTGAACAGCAGCTAAGACAGCAAGAATCACCTCATATGCGATCAGTTCTATACCCAGTAAAGTTGAGTGTTCTGAATCCTGTACCGTGTTTTGACTGACACGCTGGGGCGAGTACAATCCCCTGATCAGCGCACACAAGATAGTGAAAATCCTAACATTTTGTCCTTCGAGCTGGATAGGAAACCTTCCTAACAATTGGTCGTGATTCTGTCCATTGTGACTGTGTATGTAAGGGAGTGGCATTGCATGACTACAGCACAGTGCTGTAAAAAGCAGACCGACCCAGGTGGGACAATAGTTTCTTCTTTGCATTTTTGAGAACGCACATCAGGATGGCCTCCGTATCACTGCCACGCAGGAAGAACCTCTCCGCACAACAGGCTTTGGCCTGGCTTCAGGAAATGGACGAAACAGACTCTGATGGAGGAGAGATTTCATTTGTCCAGCAGGCCACTGATACCTCCTCAGAAGAATCCTAAAACGAAACGGAACAAGAACCCAACATGCCTCCACGGAAGATGCACCGTGGTACTGGGAAGCCCTGTCTGAGCCAGATGGCAAAAGACGGCACTGTGTGGGTAAAGGAGGACATTGGAATGCCCAGTGAAGTAGCGAATCACTTGTGCTTCACTGTGCAAGCTGGACCCACAGAGTCTGCTAAGGTTTTTCATTGCCATAGTACATATGATATTTATATAAACCCATTTAGAGTGAGGTACATGTAAATGTACTATTCTCTATTTGTTCATCTTCTGACAGCGTTAAATTACAAGCGTGCTCCAAAGCTTCCTTTGCCTGTTAGACGTGGGAATGCTGCAGACCATCAGGGAGTGCACGGTCCATCAAGCCCGCAGAACAGAGCCGGACTGGAATTTGGCAATTTATGAACTGATGGCATTCATTTCAATTCTGTTTGTAAGAGCAATCATGTGTCCTGTTGGTGCCATTGTGGATTGCTGGTCAGAAAGCTTTCTGGTGCCAGTAATTAAAGAGACAATGTTCCGAGATAGATTCATTTCAATTATGCAACATCTTCGATTTGATGACAAGGACATGCGGGCAGAACGGGTGAAAACAGACAAATTTGCTGCGATCTCCGACATCTGGACACGCTTCAACAAGAACTGTGCTGAGAGTTTCACTCCAGGAGAACACATGACCATAGATGAACAGCTGTTCCCTACCAAGGTTTGTTGTCCATTCACACAGTATATCGCAACCAAGCCAGACAAATTTGGGATCAAGTTCTGGATTTGGAGACCAAATATATCTGCAATGCACCTCCTTACTTGGGAAAGGACCCCAGTCGTCAGAAGGGAGAGAGGCTGGCAGAGAGCGTGGTCATGAATCTGATTGAGCCATTTTTGGATGATGGGAGAAATGTCACGATGGACAATTTCTTTACTTCACTGTCACTGTCGCACAGACTGCTGCGGCGGAAAACAACGCTACTGGGCACGGCGAATAAAGTCTGATCGTGAACTTCTTTAACTTGCAAAAGACACTGCACGGCGAGAGGTATTCTCCACTTCAGTGCTTAGAAGTGGCAGTGTCTTCTTGACAATTTATTTACCTAAAAAAAAACAAGACTGTGTGTGTGTTCCATGCACCAAGCTCCATGCACCAAGACGTCACATGACGATCGGTGACAGCAGAAAGAGGAAACCCAACACGATAACAGACTATAACCACATGAACGTATGTGAATGTGTGTATAATTTTACACCAGTGCTACAATGTTTTCTGATGTGTATTATACAGGCCTATAGGAAAAAAGCACATATACTCATGACTCTCTCTCTCTCTGCAAATGTGCCAGGCCTCACAGGTAACTGGTGTGTTTGCACAACAAAAGCAGGAGAACAATGGAGCTGCAGGCCTGTGAAAATCTCAGCAGGGGTGCTACTAGGTGTGAGGTCCAGGGAATTTACGCAGATTTGCGCAGGTTTAGTAAAACTAGTCAAATTGAATATGCGTGTCACGATTAAGAATTTCAACAACGACCGCCACAGGTATCGTTAGCCAACAGGGTACCGGTGGCAATTGGGCTACTGTTGGCCGAAGGAGGAGAAGGAGAGGAGGAAGACGTCTACAGAGACGGCAAGGAAAGGAGAAGTGCCGGAGAGTAAAGGTTAGGGTTGGTACGTTAAATGTTGGTACTATGACTGGTAAAGGGAGAGAGGTAGCTGATATGATGAAGAGGAGAAAGGTAGTTATGTTTTGTGTTCAGGAGACCAAGTGGAAAGGGAGTAAGGCCAGCAACATTGGAGGTGGGTTTAAACTGTTCTATTATGGTGTGGATGGAAAGAGAAATGGTGTAGGGGTGATTCTGAAGGAAGAGTACAGTAAGAGTGTAGTGGAGGTGAAGAGAGTTTCTGATAGGGTAATGAACGTGAAGCTGGAAGTTGAAGGGATGATGATAAATGTCATCAGTGCCTATGCTCCACAAGTCGGCTGTGAGATGGAGGAGAAGGAAAGATTCTGGAGTGAATTACATGAAGTGGTAGATGGTGTACCTAGAAATGAACGATTGGTGATTGGGGCAGACTTTAATGGACATGTAGGTGAAGGGAACAGAGGTGATGAGAAGGTGATGGGTAGGTATGGCCTTAAGGAGAGGAATGTGGAAGGGCAGATGGTGGTAGATTTTGCTAAAAGGATGGAAATGGCAGTGGTGAATACGTATTTTAAGAAGAAGGAGGATCATAGGGTGACGTATAAGAGTGGAGAAAGGTGCACACAGGTGGATTATGTTCTATGTAGAAGATGCAACCTGAAGGAGATTAGGAGACTGTAAGGTGTTGGCAGGGGACAGTGTAGCTAGACAGCAGCAGATAGTGGTCTGTAGGATGGTTTTGGAGGCGAAGAAGAAGAAGAGGAGGAGAGTGGAAAGAAGAACTGAAGAACTGAAAGAAGAATAAGATGGTGGAAACTGAAGGAGGAAGAGTGTAGTGTGAGGTTCAGGGAAGAGGTCAGACAGAGGCTCGGTGGTGGTGAAGAGGTGGAGATGGAGATGTGTTGACTAGTGAGGAGAGTGTGTTGAGAAGATGGAGGGAGTATTTTGAGCAGCTGATGAACAAGGAAAATGAGCCAGAGAGAAGGTTGGATGATGTGGAGATTGTGAAGCAGGAAGTGGATAGGATTAGTAAGGAGGAAGTGAGAGCAGCGATTAAGAGGATGAAGAGTGGAAAGTCAGTTGGACCAGATGACATACCAGTAGAAGCATGGAGATGTTTAGGAGAGATGGCAGTGGCGTTTTTAACCAGATTGTTTATCAAGATTCTAGAAGGTGAGAGTATGCCTGAGGAATGGAGAAGGAGTGTGCTGGTACCGATCTTTAAGCATAAGGGAGATGTACAGACCTGCAGTAACTACAGGAGAATTAAGTTGATCAGTCACACCATTAAGTTATGGGTAAGAGTAGTGGAAGCCAGGCTAAGAGAAGAGGAGAGAAGAGGTGACCATCTGTGAGCAACAGTATGGTTTCATGCCAAGGAAGAGCACCAAAGATGCATTATTTTCTTTGAGAATTTTGATGGTGAAGTTTAGAGAAGGACAGAAGGAATTGCATTGTGTATTTGTGGATTTAGAAAAAGCGTACGACAGGGTGCCAAGAGAGGAGTTGTGGTATTGTATGAGGAAGTCAGGTGTGTCAGAGAAGTATGTGAGGGTGGTGCAGGACATGTTTGAGGACAGTGTGACAGCAGTGAAGTGTGCAGTAGGAACGACAGACTGGTTCAAGGTAAAGGTTGGACTGCATCAAGGATCGGTCCTTAGCCCTTTCCTGTTTGCAGTGGTAATGGACAGGTTGACGGACAAGGTCGGACACGAGACTCCCTGGACTATGATGTTTGCGGATGATATTGTGATTTGTGGTGAGAGTAGTAAGCAGGTTGAGAAGAGCCTGGAGAGGTGGAGGTACACACTGGAGAGAAGGGGAATGAAAGTCAGCAGGAGTAAGACAGAGTACATGTGTGTGAATGAGAGGGAGGGCAGTGGAGTGGTGCGGTTGTAGTGAGAAGAGGTGGAGAAGGTGGAGGAGTTCAGGTACCTGGGGTCAACAATGCAGAGTAATGGAGAGTGTGTTATGGAAGTAAAGAAAAGAGTGCAGACAGGGTGGAGTGGGTGGAGAAGAGTGACAGGAGTGATTTGTGATAGTAGGGTATCTGCAAGAATGAAAGGGAAAGTTTATAGGACTGTGGTGAGACCTGCGATGTTGAATGGTTTAGAGACAGTGGCATTGAGTAAAAGACATCCCCCATCTCTCTCTTTCCCTTGCTCTCTTTCCAAAATCTGACCTTACACATGAACAGCAAAGAGGTATTGGAGTATAGAATAAGAATTGAGGACTAGTACAGCTGAAGCACTTACAAGTAATGGCTAAATAATATAGAAGAAACAGTAGTGACAGGTGGGCTGGCTGGGCCTTCACTGGTAGTATTAGCTCCAATAGCCATAATAAATGAAACAAGAGGACCCGAATGAAAACAGTTAGGCACTGATTGGCGGCAGGGTTGATGGGAAGTGGCAGCTCCACCGGCCCCAGGGCACTGAATTAGTTTTGCCACTCGATAATTTGACTGATCCACTCCAATAGCTATAGAGTGAGAAGAAGGGAGTATAAGATGTCAGCACAACAATACAAAGAGGTCTGAGAGAACACACTGAAGGTCCTACTGTACCAACAATGTAGAACTAATATTCTAAAGAGGCTGAAACTATTCCTTAGTATTAAGTACTTTGCTCTGTGGCAGAAATACACTCAAATATGTCTTTCTTCGCAATTAATGCAGCATATGATTAGAAAATGTTTGGGGTGATTTAACTATTTTTGTACTATTTCAGTGATTAGAATGCACAACAAAACTAACTATTGACATAGATGGTCTAAAAAAGTTAATTTGTCGTGTGAAGAAAAAAAACACTTTATGGGAAGGAGCATATCTCTCTCTCTATCTCTCTCTCTCTCTCTCTCTCTCTCTCTCTCTCTCTCTCTCTCTCTCTCTCTCTCTCGCTCTCTCTTGCTACTGGAAGGCTAACCTTTGTGTAACCTTTCTAAATGCTGAAAGCATATTTCACCACTGACTTATTAATTTAGACAAGGTCACCGTTATTAACTTTAAAACCAAATCAACAAAGTCAGATCCTGGCCTTTGATGTGGCGGATAAAAAAATGTGCAGATGAGGGCACACTTGAGAACAATGTAAAAAAAATTATTTGACTTCTCTAGTGCGCTATTGACAAGCTTGATTTTTTTTTAAAGGGGTGAAGATGTCAGTGTCGCATTACAAATGTCATGCTTAAAAAAAATTTAACTTATTTGCAGATACCAACAACATACTTTCAAAATTAATCATTCTACAGACTAGATAGAGAGATGGAGAGAGAAAGAGAGTGTGTGTGTGTGTGTGTGTGTGTGTGTGTGTGTGTGTGTGTGTGTGTGTGTGTGTGTGTGTGTGTGTGTGTGTGCCCCATGCACATGTTCGAGTGCATACACAGCATGTTTGTGTGTTTGTGTGTGTGTATGTGTGTGTGTGTATATGTGTGTGTGCGGGTGGGGGTGCTGGGGGCAAGCAATCTCTAATGACAGTCAGAGATCTGTAAGAGAATTGGTGCGATGTGTGTCGTGTGTCTTTCTATTTCTGGTCCTGTTCAGAATGCTGGTATCTTCAGTTCCAAGGACATAGATAACTTGACAAATTACATTGTTGATGTTGCCTCTTAATGATGGGCCCTTCACCAGCAAACACCCATGAAGTACACAAAACTAAATCTAAAGCCTAGTGCAAATTATTTCAAATTAAGTCTGAAACGCAGACACACAAACACACACACACACACACACACACACACACACACACACACACACACACACAAAACTCAACAATCCACTGAATTGATATGTATGAGTGTATGTAAGCATGTATGGATAGATACATATATTAACATGTTAGCTAAGAAGTTGTTTTATTGTTGTCTTTTCGACAAATTCGGCACATTCTAATTTACTCTCTACTGGAAGTATAAAATCCCATATCCTTTAATCAATGTTAGAATTTATATTCAATCATTGTTAATCAGTTTCTTGTTTATATAATATAACTAATTTCATATACAAACTTAATAATCATTAAATTTACACGTTCCCTAACAGCTTGTTAATTGTTTTGTCAAATTTTTAGTAAATTATATGATCTTCACATTCAGTTGTGAAATCACTTTCAGTTGCAACACATCCTCTATGTTACAGTACATCTCTTCACACATGGCTAAATATTACATTTAGCAGTAATTTGTTATTTTATTCTGAAAACACAAGTGGTAAGGATTATTAGCCCAAGATGCCTGTGGTGATTGAAATAATGAGGTTACAGTTCTTACAGTAGATCTGAGCCTGAGGTAGCACATGAATGTGTCTTTTTGGGACAGACTACATGCTCATAATCTGGCATAACTAATTCTATCACTAGCAAATGTGGATTGACTAAAAATAGCTGAGGAATGTTTAGAGCTCAGTTGAAGTGGAGATTAAGGCAAGTGCTCTGGCCCTGGCAATAATGCATATGTCCAGCAGGCGCAAACACACACACATGCACACACGTGCGGGCACACGCGAACGCACACACACAGAGCCATCAGAAGCATGAGTCACTGACTCCAAACTGTCAGTCAAGATCCCTTTACTAATTAAGTGGCTAATTATAGTGCTAGCACTGCCAAGCACAGCTATGATAAGGAGGCCAACGACTGACAAACAGACTGATGAATATCATATAGTTGACGGAGTAGGTGGACATCTCAATAATTATTAATTCTTCAAATATGACATCCAATAAGTCTGACTTTGAAGAAGGGAATTAAGTTTCTGCTGTGCTCATAGTCTAGTCAAAGCATTTAAATATTTAAATACTTCCTGTGAGATAAGATGGTTTGTATTTAAAGTAAGTGTTATTTGATGTTTTTAATAATAATATATAAAGTATGAAAAAATATTTACTAGTTCAAGTTTTAATGTCTGCATTATAACAAATCATTTATCTCTAATGATCATGTTGCTTTACAACCTTCATGTTTTTTAGATTATCTGTGTGAAGTTGCTTTGAGACAATGTTCATTGTTAAAAGTGCTATACAAATAAAAATGAATTGAATCGAATTTAGAGATAAATGTAGTCAATTTTGCTAAATTATATAGATGAATAATTACTATTTATTAAGCAAGCCAACAAAGATCTAATTCCTACTGCACATACAGTGCATATAATTTTATTTTGTAAATTTTTTACTTTTGTAAATAATGCACATATAAAAGAACATGACATGTTCCTAGTAAATACATTTTCTTAAAAAGGTATAAGTAACATCATATATCAGCTTTTGTAATTTAAGGCAGACTTCAAGGTTAATAAATAAAAATTACATCCCTCAACTTCCAGTTTAGCGCTGTCAACGAGCTTATAACATGATTATTGCTAAAAAGAGGACTACATTTTTTGAAAAGACAAAACATAAAATGGTTTACTTTTTTTCCTATCTACTCGACCCTGCTTAGGAGATCAATGAAGGAACTGAAGGAGAAGTAATTGGATCTCGATAGGATGCAACAAGGCTTGTCTTATTTTACTAGAGAAAATGTAAATAAGCACTTAGCCATTTCTGCCCTTTTTCCCTCTCTCAACACATCAGAATGAGCATGTGCTCTAGTAATAATTTTTTTAACTCTCAATGAATCTGTTCAGATGGCTCCTGTGAGGGTGTTTGAAGACTCTTGGTCACACTGTGATACAAATAAAAAATAATAAAAATAAAACAGCTCACCCTTACTATAAAACTTAGCCTTCATTAAAAAGGGATTGCAGGCCACCCACTTATGCACTAAGGGATAAGGAGTGTATGTTTGTGTGTGAATTAAGATAGTATTACATTTGTATGTATGTATGTGTGTACATGGGTGTGTGAATAAAAAAAGTCAATATATGTGCTACTTTTCAATTTTCATATATTTTAATTCACAATCTACCTAACAAAATCCGATAAAAAAATTTATAAAATGTATATATAATAAATATATACACAAATTTATATTGATAGATACATTATTTTATTCTAAAATATATATAAGGTGGTATCAAAAAGTTTCGAGACTAGCTCTGATTACAAGAAAGTGCTTTATTTATCTACATATGCACACTAGCACCTTCAAAATAGTTCCCCTGCACAGCAATCAAAGCTTCCTGCCAAAGTGCTCCTGCCACTTCTAGAATATGTCCAGGAAGTCACCTTCTGTGATTAGTGCTGAAGGTCCTTAATGGTGTCAAAACAGCAAGTTGAGTGGGTGCAGAAGTGCAAATGTTGTTTCCGGTGAGAAATTCACATGTGAGGAGAGCTCGGTGGCAGGGTGTTCTAACTAGCTGTCCATGATGAAATCACAGACGTGACACCGCAATTGGTCATAATAGAACCAGTTGCACAGCTCCCAATGTACACAGGACGATGTCTTTTATCACACTAATTAACAAAGTGCTCCCTCCAATTGTTTGTGTGCAGCCTTGTGCTGCCATCTTTTTAATACCACCAGCCTAGTAGTTAAGGCAATTGACTTTGGATCCAAGGATTGTTGGATATAAATTGTTGGTATAAATATATATATATATATATATATATATATATATATATATATATATATATATATATATATATATATATATACACACACACACACACACTTTAATTTATACATATGTATAAATAATAGGATATTATATATATATATATATATATATATATATATATATATATATATATATATATATATATATATATATATATATATATATACAGTGAGAAAAATAAGTATTTGAACACCCTGCTATTTTGCAAGTTCTCACACTCATGGAGGGGTCTGAAATTGTCATCCACTGTTAGAGACATAATCTAAAAAAAAAATATCCAGAAATCACAATATATGATTTTTAAACTATTTATTTGTATGATACAGCTGCAAATAAGTATTTGAACACCTGTCTATCAGCTAGAAATTTGACCCTTAAAGACCTGTTAGTCTGCCTTTAAAATGTCCACCTCCACTACATTTATTATCCTAAATTAGATGCACCTGTTTGAGGTCGTTAGCTGCATAAAGACACCTGTCCACCCCATACAATCAGTAAGAATCCAACTACTAACATGGCCAAGACCATAGAACTGTCCAAAGACACTAGAGACAAAATTGTACACCTCCACAAGGCTGGAAAGGGCTACGGGGAAATTGCCAAGCAGCTTGGTGAAAAAAGGCCCACTGTTGGAGCAATCATTAGAAAATGGAAGAAGCTAAACATGACTGTCAATCTCCCTCGGACTGGGACTCCATGCAAGATCTCACCTCGTGGGGTCTCAATGATCCTAAGGAAGGTGAGAAATAAGCCCAGAACTACACGGGAGGAGCTGGTCAATGACCTGAAAAGAGCTGGGACGACCGTTTTCAAGGTTACTGTTGGTAATACACTAAGACGTCATGGTTTGAAATCATGCATGGCACGGAAGGTTCCCCTGCTTAAACCAGCACATGTCTAGGCACGTCTTAAGTTTGCCAATGACCATTTGGATGATCCAGAGGAGTCATGGGAGAAAGTCATGTGGTCAGATGAGACCAAAATAGAACTTTTGGGTCATAATTCCACTAAACGTGTTTGGAGGAAGAAGAATGATGAGTACCATCCCAAGAACACCATCCCAACTGTGAAGCATGGGGGTGGTAGCATCATGCTTTGGGGGTGTTTTTCTGCACATGGGACAGGGCGACTGCACTGTATTAAGGAGAGGATGACCAGGGCCATGTATTGCGAGATTTTGGGGAACAACCTCCTTCCCTCAGTTAGAGCATTGAAGATGGGTCGAGGCTGGGTCTTCCAACATGACAATGACCCGAAGCACACAGCCAGGATAACCAAGGAGTGGCTCTGTAAGAAGCATATCAAGGTTCTGGCGTGGCCTAGCCAGTCTCCAGACCTAAACCCAATAGAGAAAAATTACAGGAAACGTTTGACCTCTGTAATTGCAAACAAAGGCTACTGTACCAAATATTAACATTGACTTTCTCAGGTGTTCAAATACTTATTTGCAGCTGTATCATACAAATAAATAGTTAAAAAATCATACATTGTGATTTCTGGATTTTTTTTTTATGTCTCTCACAGTGGACATGCACCTACGATGACAATTTTAGACCCCTCCATGATTTCTAAGTGGGAGAACTTGCAAAATAGCAGAGTGTTCAAATACTTATTTTCCTCACTGTATATATATATATATATATATATATATATATATATATATATATATATATATATATATATATATATATATATATATATATATAATCATATATATATATATATATATATATATATATATATATATATATATATATATATATATATATATATATATACACACATACACTTTAATAAATGTAAATACATCTTGCTGGGATATCTCCATTCCTGGAATTAAATCTTTTTCTGAAATGAAAGACTTAACATCATCAGAATGCAGAATATACACTGGGTCAGCCCATATGCCACTCAAAAGACCTCAATGTTTTATTTATCCCCACACTCACATACGCCTGCGCACACGCAGTATAGCACCCCTTTTAGCACTTGCCTAAGACACTAAAGCAATCAAACAGAAAAACAGAGCAGACACAGGCCTGCACCTTGTGGAGCTTGTGTGTATTTCCATGTGCATGTTTGTGAGAAAATAGAGAAAATAGCAAGGATTATATACATTGTGCATGAGTGTGTGTGTGTGTGTGTGTGTGTGTGTGTGTGTGTGTGTGTGTGTGTGTGTGTGTTTATATATATATATATATATATATATATATATATATATATATATATATATATATATATATATATATATATACAGTGAGGAAAATAAGTATTTGAACACCCTGCTATTTTGCAAGTTCTCCCACTTAGAAATCATGGAGGGGTCTGAAATTGTCATCGTAGGTGCATGTCCACTGTGAGAGACATAATCGAAAAAAAAAAATCCAGAAATCACAATGTATGATTTTTAAACTATTTATTTGTATGATACAGCTGCAAATAAGTATTTGAACACCTGAGAAAGTCAATGTTAATATTTGGTACCGGAGCCTTTGTTTGCAATTACAGAGGTCAAACGTTTCCTGTAGTTTTTCACCAGGATTGCACACACTGCAGGAGGGATTTTGGCCCACTCCTCCACACAGATCTTCTCTAGATCAGTCAGGTTTCTGGCCTGTCGCTAAGAAACACGGAGTTTGAGTTCCTCCAAAGATTCTCTATTGGGTTTAAGTCTGGAGACTGGCTAGGCCACACCAGAACCTTGATATGCTTCTTACAGAGCCACTCCTTGGTTATCCTGGCTGTGTGCTTCGGGTCATTGTCATGTTGGAAGACCCAGCCTCGACCCATCTTCAATGCTCTAACTGAGGGAAGGAAGTTGTTCCCCAAAATCTCGCAATACATGGCCCCAGTCATCCTCTCCTTAATACAGTGCAGTCGCCCTGTCCCATGTGCAAAAAAACATCCCCAAAGCATGATGCTACCACCCCCATGCTTCACAATAGGGATGGTGTTCTTGGGATGGTACTCATCATTCTTCTTCCTCCAAACACGTTTAGTGGAATTATGACCCAAAAGTTCTATTTTGGTCTCATCTGACCACATGACTTTCTCCCATGACTCCTCTGGATCATCCAAATGGTCATTGGCAAACTTAAGACGTGCCTGGACATGTGCTGGTTTAAGCAGGGGAACCTTCCGTGCCATGCATGATTTCAAACCATGACGTCTTAGTGTATTACCAACAGTAACCTTGGAAACGGTGGTCCCAGCTCTTTTCAGGTCATTGACCAGCTCCTCCCGTGTAGTTCTGGGCTGATTTCTCACCTTCCTTAGGATCATTGAGACCCCACGAGGTGAGATCTTGCATGGAGCCCCAGTCCGAGGGAGATTGACAGTCATGTTTAGCTTCTTTCATTTTCTAATGATTGCTCCAACAGTGGACCTTTTTTCACCAAGCTGCTTGGCAATTTTCCCGTAGCCCTTTCCAGCCTTGTGGAGGTGTACAATTTTGTCTCTAGTGTCTTTGGACAGCTCTTTGGTCTTGGCCATGTTAGTAGTTGGATTCTTACTGATTGTATGGGGTGGACAGGTGTCTTTATGCAGCTAACGACCTCAAACAGGTGCATCTAATTTAGGATAATAAATGTAGTGGAGGTGGACATTTTAAAGGCAGACTAACAGGTCTTTGAGGGTCAGAATTCTAGCTGATAGACAGGTGTTCAAATACTTATTTGCAGCTGTATCATACATATAAATAGTTTAAAAATCATATATTGTGATTTCTGTATGTTTTTTTTTAGATTATGTCTCTCACAGTGGACATGCACCTACGATGACAATTTCAGACCCCTCCATGATTTCTAAGTGGGAGAACTTGCAAAATAGCAGAGTGTTCAAATACTTATTTTCCTCACTGTATATATATATATATATATATATATATATATATATATATATATATATATATATATATATATATATATATATATATATATATATATAAAGATGTAATAAAAAAATACATTTTAACATTACATTACTGAGCTTAGGTTTATGTGCAGGCATAGCCTTTATTAGTCAGTTATTGTGTTTCAATTATTATTGAAACAGAACAATGGAGGAAAAGGGGAATATATGAGAAGGGGAATAAGCAGATGGAGAGACCAGTCCCCAATGGCACCCATCATTCATCAAAGTCAACATCCAGGCCATTTTTTTCACCCATAAACAAGAGACAGAGAAAAAGAGAGAAAGTGCATGTTGGTGCAAATGTGTGTGTGTGTGTGTGTGTGTGTGTGTGTGTGTGTGTGTGTGTGTGTGTGTGTGTGTGTGTGTGTGTGTGTGTGTGTGAGCTCGTGAGCGTGTGTGTGTGCGAGTGCGTGCGTGAGTAAGTGAGTGAGTGAGTACATGTGCAAGTACATTGCAAGTTCATATATTTACAGTGCAGTGGTGGGCGTTCAGGGCCAACAAGGCCTTCTATGCTGGCCTAAACACTATCAGAAGCACTGACCTACATTTACAACCTAAATTCTAATATTTGTTCCATGAAATTGTATACATTTTTTCCCAACAGTTTATTCTCTTCATTTCGTAGCTTTTCTCTTGGCTGCACTTATTCCAGTACGTGTATGTGGATGTTCGATTTTTTGTCCAATCGGATTTCAGCCTCTACGTGCTGCCATGTCAATCTAATCTGCCCAGGGCCTTCATAATCAGTAGGGCTGGTCGTTGTACCTTAGACTATATTAGCAATGGGTCTGTTTCTTTAACCAATCAGAATTCACAGGGCAGCTAGCTGGCACAGAATAGCGCCGGCAATTTTCCGTCCTCTGATTGGTTGGTCAGAGGAAAACTGTTACAGCCAAGTTCGACTAGAAAAATATATCTGTAGCGATCTGCACACATTAGTACATCTGAGTAAGACTTTTTTTATGCCCACAATGGCTGATGAAGGAAAAATAAATTATTTGGTTTAGGACATTCTGAAAAATCCATTTTCAAGAAAAGCTAGACATCATGAGAAGAGGTTGGCCAACCACGAAGCTAGCTAGCTTGTCTCAGCCTGGGAAATGGTTTGTTTTCCACTTCCAGATGAGTGCCTACAAGAGGTACCTCTGGCTGACAGCCTCTAAAAAGCATTTTTGTATAGTATTGATTGTTTCTATGTGATAGTGGTGTTATTAAGAGGTGGATTAAGTCAGGTAAGTCCCCACTGAAGGCCCCGGTATCAAATGCATGACCTGCCACCGTTACACTGTAAATATTATGGAAAAAGTAAAAAGAAGATAAGAGACAGAACAATTCAGGATTGGATATGTTCTGTGTTAACAGTTTAAAGTTGTTGTCCCAAGATTGAAGCTAGAAAAAAGATAAGTAAAGTGAGTGAATTGTGTGAAAGTCAAACAGCTGTGCAAAAAATACTATCCTGAAGTTACCAAGCGACTAGGTTTTGTTCCAGCTGTACCTCCTGATCTATCAAAAGTACTTTATAAACCCATAGAAAAAGAGGTTAGAGTGATAAAAGACCTTTGGCTTCAGGCCAGACCAGACTATGTTTGCTGTACATAAAATGAGAAAGTAAAGAAAAAACACACTGGATATCTCTCACTTTCTCTCTACCTCTGGATATTGAACTTCCACAGTCTACTCCCCTGCTCCCTTATGATGTTCCTGTCAAAATCAATCTGTGAGAATAAATGCAAGATAAATTCTACAATATACATTTTGCTTTTCCTCTTCTCTAGTTTCCTTTTTCTTTTTCTATGTAACCCTCTCTCATTTTTACAAAATGGAAAAATATCTCTAGCTTTCCTGAGAATTTTTCCTTTCTCTTGTTGGGGAAAATGTTTATGCGTACACACTGCCCAAGTTGCCAAGCGGGTCTTTTTTTCTTTTTGTGCTATTTACTATATTAATAATAAATATATGTTTAAATTGTTGCTAAGAATGATGAAACACAGTTTAATTTGAATTATTTATTGTATATATTGTAATAATTATTTATTGTATTATTATAAAAAAATAAAAACATGACAAGTACTTAATACAAATTAAACCAGAATATTTTACACTCAGTAGTCACCAACTGTTTTATTTAGATATCTTATTGACATAAAATAACCGAACAAAAGTCCACTTTTTTAATCATACTTGCAACAGCTTGTGAAATCAGAGTGGTTTTTTTAATGATTGCCTGTAACCAGAGGTATGAAATATTGACATTATATAGCACATGCTCAAACAAATAAATATTTAGTAACACAAACATAATTTGTTTCTTGTTTCTTTATGTAAATAGATGTAAATACTTTACTGGGAATCCCAGTGATGTGTCATCTATAGAAATTAATACCAAGCTTACAATATCCATTAATATCCACACATTAATATAATCTATACAGCTATGGGTTGATTATACACCTATTTTTCAAATAATAAAAGAAAAAAAATAATATGTCTATTGTAACTATATTATGCAAATAAGAATATAAACAAAAGCAATTAGACACTTATTACCAAAACTTATTGCAAAATGCAATCTGTGACTCTCTAAATAAATAAAGATTTCAATTTAAAAAACTTTTGTTATTATACAAACAAATTGTTAAACATCATAATACATTATAGCCACTTCTACATCTTCAACTACATCCAACATCCAACTCCTACACAGTAAGTTGAATTTTTTTTTCAAGATGATTGCGAATCATCCGATGTCCCTGAAATAAGGCCATAGGGGATAAAGAAAAGTGTGGACATACATTTTAAATAGTAGCTATGCCCAGTCCCTAGCCAGCAGAAATAATAACAGGAGTCATCTGAAATCAATCAGCATGGCCGAGCTAACTGACTGCTCTGGCTACTCATTTCGCACCAATCAATAATTGTGCTGGCCATTGTTAGGCCAAATTGCTGCTACTGTCAGCAATTTAGAGGGCAAAAGAGAAAAGGTAAAGCGGACAACTAAAAGAAGTACGTTGCGTGCTAAAGAAAGGATGAGTTTTCACAGCTAGTTGAGTATGTTTACAAGGTGTGTGCACATGGGAAAAACAGAAACATTCTTTAATTTAAGAGTAAACAGAAGAAATTGTTCAGAAATAAAAGGTATATAAGAAATAAAGTGATGAAGAAAGGAGAAAATAAGGAATGGATTCTAGGAGAGAGGAGCAAATGTGTAGGTGAGAGGAAAAAGAGGAGCCCACAGAAATCCAATAGTTTAACCTCTGTTGGAGATGCAGTAGTGGCCAGTGAAGGACAAGATGAAAAAAAATCAATATGAGCTGATTTTGCAAACGTTAGTGAGAGGAAGGGGGGAGGGAGCAAGCCAGGATAGATAAAAGAAAAAAAAATCCGCTTGCAAGCACTTCAGACAAAAATGACAAAAAGAGAAAAATAAAAAGTCAGATTGCAACCTGTAAGACATATTGTGTGTTTTTAACCTCATTCGTAGCCATTGCATATTTGGCAGAGAAAAAGGACCATGCAGGGGAAAAGCTATTAAAGTGTAGAGTAAAATATGCAATATCCAGACAAGAACAGGGTGGAAGAATAAGTTAAACGGTAGAAAAAGAAAAAAAGAAAAAAGGATCAAATTGAAGCAGAGTAATCTGTGAGAACTAAGAGATTGGGCAAATTAGGAGTTGGTTGTGGAATAAAAATAGATTAAGGCTAAGAAAATGGAGAGGAACAGAATAACAACAAGCACTGGGCCGGAAAAAAGAAAGCCACTGAGGAAAAGCTAGAGACTGAGCAGGAGAATTGGCAGGACATAAAAAAAGTGGGAGAAGAGTGAGAGAAATGAGTAAAATCAGAGAACAGTTACCTGTAGGGGACAACAGGCTTGGAGACAGAAGCCCGTGGACACTGTGGGGAAGAAGCCTGGAACCATCCTGCATTGACATCCCTAGAGAACGCTTGGGAGGACGGCCAGGACGAGAGCTGAAAAGAGATAAAGATGGAAACTTTAGATAAATGTTTCTTAATATGATTATGAACAAATTCTACATTTTCCTAAAACAGAGAAGAAAGATAGTGGAATATCACATTGAATATTGCTCTTAAGTTTTCTGGTTAAGAAAAAAGACTCTGCATAGATGTTTGAATGTTACCAGTAAATAAAAATATAAATAAATGCTAGCAGGCTAGTCGTTAACTGAGTTAATATTATTTTTTATCAATCAGTCTTAACAAGAAAAAGCTTACAGTGTATAGCCATTATACTGAAATTAACCAAATACACACAGACTACCACAGACTAAGAATGTCACCCCTGGCATTATCATGCATCCTAGATGATCAGATCACACGTTGATAGGTATAAACGCATAGCTGTTCATACCTGGCATTATCATGACCATCTTTCATACATTGTTTCTGCTGGAGAAATGTGACACACATTTATTATGTCAGTCTTTAAATGCATTTATTTTCAGGCAGAAAGGTTTAATGAATCCTATCTTGTGTGACTGTATGGAATGTTTGTAAGTATCGAGTGGTCTACAACCAAATCCTATAAATCAAGGAATGAGACAACAAATAAACTATTGAAAAGCAGCTACGCTCGTTTCTGCTGTTATAGCAGAATATATTTTTCCAATATAATAATTACATGATTTCTTGCTAAGGAAAATATAAAGTAAATTAGGCATTCCTTTGTTGCTGTCTGGGATGTGTCGAGATGCTTCTGCATTCATACTATCAAAGTATGATGTGACAATTTGCTTTAAGACACTATTGACATCTTCACATTTTTACTTGGTGCTGACCACTTGTGATTTGACTACCAAGGACACATGTAATGCCATATGTGAATCTGGTCATCTGTTGCTTACTGTTCCTTTCATGTTTTTTTGGTTCTTTTCAATTCTTGGTCATTCTTGTAATGTTCAAATATTATGTGTTTGCTACAGAGGCATAATCAGAATGTTTTTTCTGGAAATAATTATATAGGTAAAGACCTGAATTAAAGAGAGGACCCAGGACCTGAATTTTACCGGGACCCAGGGCGCCGGACATAGCAGGTCAGCTTAGATTCTTAGGAAAGCAAAGGTTTCCATCCCACCCGGGAAGGTGCTGCTCTCATTTCTTGTAGTATAGGTAATAGTCTCAGAACAGCACTAGTTAACAAGTGACTGTCTAGAGCCAAGGCCAGGGAGCAGACAGACAGGCTAAACCGACCGTCTGCTAGCTGCACAGAGTCGTCATTTAGGATCCACCATATTGAGACTGTGTCTGTCCCCCGAGCAAAACCAAAATATAGGAATTATCAGAAAGTCTGTTTAAGTAACCTGATTAACATTAAATTGAATAGGACTGAACGCACAGCCAGCACCTCTGATCTAAAGATAGGATTGTTGAATATTAGATCTCTCACGTCTAAAGCGCTTACTGTAAACAAAATTATTACCGACCAGGAGTTTATTATAATGTGTTTGACAGAAACATGGATTAAATCGAATGAATATGTAGCATTAAATGAGGCGAGTCCTCCTGGGTATAGTTACATTCACCAACCCCGTCTAAATGGCAGAGGAGGCGGAGTCACAGCTATTTATAATAATAATCTAAACGTCACACAAAAGACTAAACACAAATGTAAAACATTTGAAGTTCTTTACACCAACATAAAATATTCAGTGTCCGAAAGCAGGTCAAGTCAGTTAATTCCACTAATTATTATTTATTGACCCCCAGGGCCCTACTCTGATTTTCTCATAGAATTTGCAGATTTCATTACAAATTTAGCTACTTCTTTAGACAAAGCATTAATTGTTGGTGACTTTAATATTCATTTTGATAATCAGGAAGACTCCTTAAGAGCAGCAGTTGTGTCCATTCTAGAGTCAGTTGGAATTAATCAGAATGTTATAGGACCCACTCATAGTGGTGGACACACTCGATTTGTTGTTAACATTTGGATTAAAAATAAAAAACTTAGTCATAATTCCACAGTCTGAAGCTATTTCAGACCATTATCTAATCTCGTTTAAAATTTGCCTCAGTCATTGCATTTCTACCTCACCACGTTACCGTGTTAAGCGTACTTTAAGACCAAAATGATCAGGGAGAAAAAATTAGCACAGTGGTATAATGATCATACGCTCACTTTAAAACAGACCACTCGAAAATTAGAACGTAAATGGCGTCAAACTAAATTAACAGTATTTCAAATAGCATTGAAGGAGAGCCTCCTAAATTATAGAAAATCTCTTAGTGCTGCTAGATCAGCATATTTCTCCACCCTCATAGAAAATAACAAGCATAATCCTAGATTTTTATTCAGCACGGTAGCAAAATTAACAGGGAATAAAAGCACTGCACTAACATGCACACCATCATTAGGTAGTAATGATTTCATGAACTTTTTTGATAATAAAATTGAAAACATCAGGCAAGAAATCCAGACGGTTAATATAAATCCAAATTATTTTACAAGTAACCCTGTAGACAGCAGCGTAATTATAGCAGACAATCAACTACAAAGCTTCACTCCTATTCATGAGAATGACTTAATTTCATTAATCTCCCTTGCCTACAAGTTTCTTTAAACAGATAACTCCAGAGGTAATTGAACCTGTTTTAAAAATAATTAACTCTTCCATTAGCACTGGTTATGTACCTAAATCTTTTAAACTGGCAGTTATCCACCCTCTTATTAAGAAACCTGACCTTGACCCATGTCAGTTGTCCAACTACAGACCAATATCAAATCTCCCCTTCATATCCAAAATTTTAGAAAAGGTTGTAGCACAGCAGTTATGCTCACACCTACTTATGAATAACATTTTTGAAATGTATCAGTCAGGATTTCGGCCTCATCATAGCACAGAGACGGCGCTAGTTAAGGTGGTAAATGACCTGGTTTTGGCCTCTGATCAGGGTTTTGTCTCCTTACTTGTTTTGCTCGACCTTAGTGCAGCTTTTGACACCATTGATCACACTATACTGCTTGCTAGACTTGAGAACGTTGTTGAAATAAAGGGAACAGCTCTCTCTTGGCTCAGGTCTTATTTGACTGATCGCTATCAGTTTGTTGATGTAAATGGTGAGTTCTCCACACTCTCTGAGGTAAAGTTTGGTGTTCCTCAAGGATCTGTCTTAGGCCCACTGCTTTTCTCTTTATATATGCTGCCTCTTGGTGAAATCATTCATAAACATGGGATTCGCTTCCATTGCTATGCTGATGATACACAGCTGTATATTTCAGCAAAGCCAGATGAGCGAGATCACCTTAACAATGTTGAGAAATGTGTAAAGGACATCAGACAGTGGATGCTTAATAACTTTCTTCTGCTCAACTCAGATAAGACGGAAGTACTTTTACTAGGACCACATGCAGCTAGAAGTAAACTTTCCGATTACGTAGCATCTCTGGATGGTGTTTCTGTTTCAGCGTGTACGGCTGTCAAAGACCTTGGTGTGATTATTGACCCGAGTCTTTCCTTTGAGTCTCACGTGAATAATATCACCAGGATCGCCTTCTTTCACCTTAGAAATATTGCTAAAATTAGAAATATGATGTCGTTACAGGATGCAGAAAAACTAGTTCATGCTTTTGTTACTTCTAGATTAGACTACTGTAACGCTTTACTGTCTGGGTGTGCGAGTAAGTGCATAAATAAGCTTCAGTTAGTTCAGAATGCAGCAGCAAGAGTCCTCACTAGATCTAGGAAATATGACCACATCACCCCTGTTTTAATCAATCTACACTCCCAATCAAATCTCGCATTGATTAGAAAATACTACTACTGACGTATAAAGCACTTAACGGTCTCGCACCACAGTATCTGAGTGAACTTCTGTACCAGTATGATCCTCCACGCCTACTTAGATCAAAAGGTGTCGGCTATCTGTTGGTTCCTCAAATAATGAAGACTACAGCAGGGGGCAGATCTTTCTCTTATAAAGCCCCACAGTTATGGAACAACCTTCCAATCAGTGTTCGGGACTCAGACACAGTCTCAGTGTTTCAAGTCGAGGTTGAAAACGTATTTATTTAGTCAAGCCTTTAATCAGTAGATTTTTCTTAGGTAAAGGCTCAGATCTGGAGGGAGCATGGATATAGAGTGTTTGGTGAACTGGTATATTTGTATGCTGTCGTCCCCTCACATTCACACGTTCACTCTGGTTTGTTGACGGTGGTGTGGTGGGTCGTCTCTTATCCCAGAGATCCCTCATGTCTGTGTTACCTTCTGGTTCTCCCTTCTAGTTATGCTGCCATAGCGAGTCTTGCCGGAGTCCAAACTGCACAGTGACATTAACTTTCATACACCAATAGGGACACTTAATAATCCATATCCTTCTCTTCCCGTCACTCTCTCTCTCTCTCTCTCTCTCTCTCTCTCTCTCTCTCTCTCTCTCGGTCGAGTTAAACATGCTCCTGAGGCTCCAGTGACCACTGTTCCTGCCCCTCTCCCCTCCGTGGATCTTCACACTTCTGTGCAGCTTGGGACAGTCTCTCATCAACACCTTGGGTGGTTCCATGTAATTCCGGAGTAGAACGGGTGCTTTAAGGATGGATTGGACTGTAGTTGGTGTCGGCGGTCTGCTGCACTGACTCGGGAGTGCAGTTTGCTTCTGATCATCATCACTGTACCCCGCAGCATTGTATATCTGCTTCAAATGGACATTTGGTGCAACCCAGATGAGGATGGGTTCCCTCTTGAGTCTGGTTCCTCTCAAGGTTTCTTCCTTATGCCATCTCGGGGAGTTTTTCCTTGCCACAGTTGCTCATCAGGGACAAACATACTTACAAAGAAAATATTTACGTTTAATCACCACATCATCTGTGTAAAGCTTCTTTGAGACAATGTTCATTGTTAAAAGCGCTATACAAATAAAAATGAATTGAATGAGTTGAATTGAATAGATTGGAATGAAACACCTCAGCAATTGTATATATCTTGACCCAAAACAGAGTGTCCTGTATCAGCCAGTTCTGAGAGTTTGAACTGAAAAAATAAGCTGTACATTTTACGAACAAATTACATGGTCAAAACAATATATGATAAATAACAAATACTAAATGCACTTAAAAATCAGATTAAGCATGCATAATGTTTTGTAGCTTAGTGATATTTTCAGGCAGTAATCTTCCCGATTCTTCCTCTTGGCATTCATATACAGACACTCCACACAAACCTTTAAAACAACAGTTGGATATGTTGGCAACAGTTGGCAAGTAAAAGATTCTGTAGAAGGGAGCAACTGTACTACTGTGGTAAAATGATAATGATCACCTTGAAAAACATGTGCCCAAAGTGATTAAGAGAGAAAGAGAACAAGACAGAAATCAAGTAAGTTTAAGAGCGAGAGCAAGAGAGAGAGAGAGAGAGAGAGAGAGAGAGAGAGAGAAGAATCATAAACTGTGCAAGCATATAATTTTTTAGGGCAGGGTGTATGACACACTCCAAAAGTGGACCTCTTTCTCCCCTCAGGTATATGACGAATAGAGGAAGGTAGTCTTCTAAAGCACACTTCCATAGTTCAAATAGGTACATAGACATCGGGGGTGTAACAGTACATGTATTCGTATCGAAATATTTCAATACAGGGCTTTTGGCTTGGAACACGTGTTCCAAATGCAATCCTTTTTACGAGCGGAACATAGTTCAAATCTGAGTTTCTTTAGGAAAGTATTAGGTGGCGGACCGCAAGTTTGTTTAGTCTCCGCCTCACATTATTGTTAAACTTAAAAACATACACAACAATGCCAGGGGTAGAAAGAAGAAATGTGCAGTGTCACTGTGACTACTCACTCTGTATCAGAAATTAGATTTGTTTTGAGCATGCACGGAAATGATAAAGAATCAACAGCACTAGCATTTGCGGCTAACCAGAAAGTGGCTAGTGCCGCAATTGTTGCTTTATGGATTCTTTAGCGTTTTATGTGCAGCTTCAAACATTTATTTTAAAAGAAGAAAATCCTGACAATTCCAAGGATTGAAGGAATAAAGAATTTATTAAAGTATGCTGAAATAAGTAGAACAGTTAATTCGATCACTTTAGAAAATTAAATATTAAATGTACAACACACACACACTTATATAAACATCTTTATTACCCAAATAGGGTCTAACAAATGTAAACTATTTAATAAAATGTATAAATTTTTTTTTAATCAATTTTATTTGTGCCAATTTATCGATTCCTCAGTTTAATCAACATAATAAAAACATGTGCTGCATTAATTAGATTTATTCTATTTTATTTTTATTAAATATTATGTTGATCACAAATATTATAATAATAATAATAATAATATAAACTGCGTTAATATAAAATCGACAAGCAATTTTGTTAATTTCTTCCGCCTAACTGTACCGAGACAGAGGAACGTAGTTAACCATCAATTTTTTGTACAGTTCAAAAATACATTCTCAAATTTTACTGGACACATACAAATGGTTTTTTTTATTTTTTATAAAGAGGACAAAATCTCACCAGAATCTGTCAACCTACAGTAATATATAAGCAAGGCCACCTCTTAGATGAGCATTTAAGCCAGCAAATAAAAACAAACCATGAGAAGGCAAAATGTCATATTTTTTACTGCTTATTACTATACCTGGTCCTGCTGTACAATTCTTTTTGACTAAACATAAACATAACCTCAATTTTCAAGAATAATACCAGGTAAAACCATATATAGTCCACACAGATCCTTTAGCTGTATTATCAATTTCTAGATCGCTAGATTTTCCATAATACTTTAAGCAATTTGTGTGAATGTACCCAAAGGACAGTGTCCTTTGGGTAAATGAAATGTTCAGTTCATGAAGTAAAATATAGACAGGAATGTGTACGATTACTCATTTAATATCTTTATCCCTGTTAGGTTCATGATAGCACACTGGCTGTGAGGCAGGAATACACAAGTCCATCTTAGGGCACCAAAGTTTGTGTTTACCTCAAGTATATTTTTGCCCTCATCAGGGCACTTCCACAGTGTCCAAGACCTGACACTGCCCCCCAACCTATAGAGGAAAAGCAGCCACAGGATGTAACTTAACTATTGTTTTGTATCTGCTAGTATAAGCCTTGTAAATGTACAAACCCGATTCCAAAACTGTACAAATTGTCAATAAAAAAGGAATGCTATAATTAATAAATCTCATAAACTTATATTTTATTCACAATAGAATATAGATAACATATCAAATGTTGAAAGTGAGACATTTTAAAATGTCATGCCAAATATTGGCTCATTTTTATCATCATTTACAGTGTATAATATCATCCAAAGAATCAGAGAATCTGGAACAATCTTTGTGCTTAAGGGTCAAGGCCGGAATACCATACTGGATGCCCGTGATCTTCAGGCTCTTAGACGGCACTGCAACACATACAGGAATGCTACTGTAATGGAAATTACAACATGGGCTCAGGAATACTTCCAGAAAACATTGTCGGTGAACACAATCCACCGTGCCATTCGCCGTTGCTGAAACTCTATAGGTCAAAAATGAAGCCATATCCAAACATGATCCAGAAGCACAGGCGTTTACTCTGGGCCAAGGCTCATTTAAAATTGACTTTGGCAAAGTGGAAAACTGTTCTGTGGCCAGACGAATCAAAATTTGAAGTTCTTTTTGGAAAACTGCCATGTCATCAGGACTAAAGAGGATAAGGACAACCCAAGTTGTCATCAGCGCTCAGTTCAGAAGCCTGCATCGCTGATGGTATGGGGTTGCATGAGTGCGTGTGGCATGGGCAGCTTACACATCTGGAAAGGCACCATCAATGCTGAAAGGTATATTCAAGTTCTAGAACAACATATGCTCCCATCCAGACGTCGTCTCTTTCAGGGAAGACCTTGCATTTTCCATCATGGCAATGCAGACCACATAATCCATCAATCAATTACAACATCATGGCTACGTAGAAGAAGGATCCGGGTACTGAAATGGCCAGCCTGCAGTCCAGATCTTTCACCCATAGAAAACATTTGGCGCATCATAAAGAGGAAGATGCGACAAAGAAGACCTAAGACAGAAGAGCAACTAGAAGCCTGCATTAGACAAGAATGGGACAACATTACTATCCCTAAACTTGAGCAACTTGTTGCCTCAGTCCCCAGAGGTTTGCAGACTGTTATAAAAAGAAGAGGGGATGCCACACAGTGGTAAACATTGCTTTGTCCCAACTTTTTTAAGATGTGTTGATGCCATGAAATTTAAAATCAACCTATTTTTCCCTTAAAATTACAAACATTATTAAACATTTTATATGTCATCTATTTTGTATTCTGAATAAAATAATGAAACGTGAAACTTCCACATCATTGCATTTTGTTTTTATTCACAATATGTGTCCCAACTTTTTTGGAATCGGGTTTGTACCTTCTTTTATTTGTATCAACCTATGGATGTATCTTCTTGTTGTGAGTGTAAAGAAATGTAATTGTTGTTACTGCTCTTTGTTAATTTTAATTATTATGTTAAGGATTTAAATGCATCACCATCTTCGTCTAAGTTCATGTTTTGAAATCAGTCACTACTGTCTGTGAAGGAAGATGAATCAAAGCTAACCACACACACCCACACACACACACACACACACACACACACACACACACACACACACACACACATATATCCCTGCCAAGGTCAAAATGGAGACATTCATCTTCTTTTGCACATGCACCCATGCACACACCAGGAGTAGTGCTGTGAACGGATCAAAGAGAGAAGAACAAAATTGGTTCTACAAGTTGTAAATGTTAGAGCCAGAGTAACTGCGGAGTATGGAATGTGATGCATTTTTTAAACATCTTTAATGACTATACAATAAATAATATCCACATTTTTATGATTGTTATTTTCCGATAACTAACTGTAAATAGGGATTTTTTAAATTTAGTTAAATCCAGGAAGTCAAATTATAGTACTCTATAAGGCTTAAAAATCAGCTAATCATTGTAAAATCCTACCTAACTAAGTGCAAGAGACAGACATAAGCAGCATTTACTGAGAATTAAGCAGATATTTCCGCTACTGTTTAAATGTGAGTAGGAAAAAGGAAGCTTCCTCTAGAGCATGTTTTGCCTTTGATTGTACATTAAATGGTTTCTTCAATAATGAAGCAACATGTGCCAGAGTCTTTTTCCACACCCAACATTTGTGACTCACCACCCCTCATGTATTCTTCTACAGAAACAACATTCACAAGCCCAAGTGGTTAGAAATCTGAGATTTTTTTTTTCTTTCTGTGACTGTATATAAAACAGGCACCCAGCTCTCCTGGGACTCCTAAACCTATTTTCTTATTTAGTTCTGCATTAGTTGGGTATTGTTAGAGACTGAACAGGCTTTTCCTTGCTCACAAACAGGTGCTTCCCTTAAATAACACTCCACCAACATCTCACTTCCAAGAACAAACTGGATTAAATCTCAATTGTGTCTTTGATACACAAATGTGTTCCATGTTGGGTCAAGTACTAAAAAATACATTTAGTAGTGATAATTTTGTTTGTGGTATGATCTAATTCCAAAATACAAAGTATAGTGATCTGTGTAAAACATTCTCTGTAAAACTACAGTGGTAGAAATAATAATTTGATTCCCTCCAACAGTCTAGAGTTTTTATGATAGGTTTATTTTAACAGAGAGAGACAGAATAAAAGTATAGAATAATAGAATATAAGAGATTCTTTAAAAAAAACTAATGAAAGGTTATAAATAATTTGTATTTGACCGAGTGAAATAAGTATTTGATCCTGTACCAAATTAGCAAGCATTCCGACTCCTACATACCCAAATTAGTCCTGATCCTTTAGGAAACTACTCCTAATATCAATGAGTTATGTGTGTAAAAGTCACCCATCACAAAATCATCCTCTTCCATTCAAACCTCTCCACCACAATGGGCAAGACCAAAAAGCTGTCAAAGGAAGTCAGGGACAAAACTGAAGACCTGCATAAGGCATAAGGCATCAGATTGTTGCCTTGGCCATATGTTATAGGTTATTGTCATGCTGTAATGACCCATTCACAACCCAAGTGTTCTGGCTGAGGCCAGAAGGTTCTCATCCAAGATTCTACAGTGCATGGAATGCATGAGATGAGATGGCCCCCAAAAAAGCTTTCCTGTGTTTGACAGTGGGGATGGTGTTCTTGGGGTCATATTTAGCGTTTCTCAGCCTCCAAATTATTTTTCCTGGATTTTTTCTATATTCTTCCTCTTTCTGTTAAAAAAAAAAAACCTTCCACAAAATTCTAGACTGTTCATTTCTTTGTAAGGGGGTAAATTTACTAAATTAGCAGGGAGTAAATAATTATTTCCCCCACTGTAATTAAAATCTGTGTTTCTCGTCTCCTCTTTGTATGGTAAGCATACTCAAAAACTGAAACTCATCTGCGAAATAGCCTTAAATAAATGCTGCAGTCTATAATGTCCACTAGTGAAAAACATTGTATATCCAAAACAAAAACTACATAAGAAAATAACAAGTTAATTTGTAGGAGTGATGATGCTTTATTGAAAAGAAGTTTTTATGTTTTACAATTACATTCTAATTTTGTAATTAATCAATGTCATTGGTGTCTGAAGAATCATTTTTTTAGTTTTTAACTGAAGAAATGGTGCTAATGCTAATAGCAGGCAATGAAATTTAAGACCCATATATTTCCTCAAAGTGTTTTAGCCAAGTTTACTGTTGCGCAGTAAACCTCCTTTCTTATTAAATTTGTAAACATAATTATTATTCAAAAGAGTGATTTAATAATTATTAGTATATTTTTTTATTTATTTACATGATTTACATGATTTAGTTTAAGCTGTAAAGTTTTTTTTTTTTTTTTTTTTTTTTTTTATCAAACTGCTATTTAAATAGATTAACTATTTAGTCCATTCTGTCTGAAAAGTCTCTTTCAGTCACTGGGATTTGTGGTTTTTGTGAATCTTTTTGCTCTCCTTTTATTTCATTATGCCTTGCTCACAGACATAATGTGGTAAGTGCTTTAGTCTTCCCCACAGTCAGTGCAGAGCTGTGTAACGGCACAGACTCAGTCTTTCTTAAACACACACACACACACACACACACACACACACACACACACACACACACACACACACACACACACACACACACACACACAGTCCCATTGGGCTGGATGAACAGATGGCTGGGAAAAGTCATTCGCACATTGCTGCACGTTCCATTCGCCAATGAAGAAAAAACCCTGTCAGGGTACTCGTCACAGCCAATCACTTTGCTGCAAATCCCTGGCGAATCTCTGCTGGGGACCTGAAAAAGTGGGTTACTAAGCACTTTTCTTTTCCCTCCCAGTCTTGCAAATGTGCCCTTGTCATCTTATAAACGGTCTCGTTCAATATTCATGCCCCAACAAAACCTGTTCATCTTACAAATAAATTATGTGGGTGAAAAAAAAACACCACAAATTTGTCACAAATCAAGCCTTGACCACATTTTAAAGAAGACAGGTTTATAGAATTAGGTAGGACTTGTTATAGTAAAGCTTTTAATTTGGTACAGTGTGTAGTTGTTTACAGTGTTTAGCTATAAACTTCATGTAATAATGACCAGCGTTTGAAAGTCAAATAAAACCTTGGAGAGCAAGTGGCAGTGTACCAAGAGGGCACAGAGAGAGAACTAAAATCAGATTTAAAAAGAAAAAAAAAAACAAGTTTAATGGGAATGGTTTCAACAGCAACAACAAAGATGGCAGTTGAAGGGGGGAGGGGAAATGTACAAGTCAGGGTGCCTTTGAAGATATTTAATTAAAATCTAATCCTGCATTCTTAAAGACTCACATAAATTAAGCTGTCAGTCAGGAGATTTATGCATTCACATTTGCATATTGCATACAATTCATCAATTACTCATGTTTGAAAGGCTTGAGTATCCCAGGGAGAGGAGCTGCCAGCATGCCAGGCAGAGAGCTAGAACATGAGAAGGAGAGAGAGAGAGAGAGAGAGAGAGAGAGAGAGAGAGAGAGAGAGAGAGAGAGAGAGTGAGAGAGAGAGAGAGAGAGAGAGAGAGAGAGAGAGAGAGGAGGGCTTTTGGTACCCATTGATGCCCGAGAGAAGTCAGTCTCCATATGTCCATGAATTCACCCAACTCTACTGAAAGACCCTCACACACATATGCACACATACAAGAAGAGCCACTTTAATTTGATCACTAGATAATCAAAGGTGGAAGTTTATGGATTCATTTCAATGATCTCAGATCAGAATTAAATTCAGAATTCTTTTATTTTTTTTTACTTTATTTGTTCCTTTCAAAATCATAGCCATAATGTTTTTTGTAAAGAAAAGCAGATAACGGAATAAAAATGAGAGGAGAGAATAAAAAGAGATCAGAGAAAAAAAAGAGGAAACGAGGTACCAATCCCTTTTTGCATCCCTTCTTTCATCCTGACCAGTCCCAAACTCTCACACTGCCTCCTGTTGAGGTGTAATTAAAGCTCACACACTCTTAGTACTGATTTATAGATAGCACATGCTCAAAGCACATTAGGACATCATGCACGGAAGCTATTACAAGGCGATATATTAATATTTGCACTTTCTGTAACAGCGTCCTCTAGGAGGTGCTGTCACATGAACCACACCAGAGTTGACTGACGCACAGCAAAAAGGCACAGAAATCGAAGCAGTTTATTGCAATGCAAGTTCTGTGTTTCATGAGAGGAATAATGAATAGAAAACAACATGTACATAACTAAAACAAGGGGGCAAACCTTAGCTTACAAGCCAAATTTATTTTCAGCATTGTCTGCATTTCTAAAGTGACTTGATTTTCCTGTATTTAACAATATTATCAGCTTCTATGTTCAAAGCTTCAACAACCTGATGAAGAAGAAAAATAAAGTGCCTGACCCTGCAATAATCTGACCCTATTAATCTGACCTTAATAATGAATGACAATCATTATAAACTACATAAACTAATATACAATATCTTAATAACAGCAAAATATTATGATAAATAACCAATTTTCAATAAAGCTGATTTAATGATGTCACCATGTGTGAAGCAAAGATGAAACACAAGAAGAAAAACTCACTTGTGTTAATTTCTGCTAGTTGTTCAGTACATGACCATAGAGTATACTTTTTAAAGACACAAGCCTGAATAAATATGCTGTTAAAACAGCATCATATTCTTTTATTTACTGCTGTCAATGAAGGCATACTAAGGACACGTTGTAGGAAAGCACTAGCCATTAGGCTTTAAACAATTTCTCATTTATTGTTAAATTCTGCACCTGCAAAACAATAAAACACAAGAAACAGTTTCTTCCTTTATCACAGCTTTAAACACCAAAATGTTTTTTGTTCCATTTTGAACTGATAAAGGTAAACAAATAAGGGCCATCCCAAAAATATGCATGACAAAACAAGCAAGGTCACATGCAAGGTCATGTGCTGCTGTCTGTGGTATATTTTTGTTTATCTATCATTTTGTGCATAGGTGCATTAAACAGTTTATAAAAGCAATTTAATATGGTGAGGATTAGAGCTGTAACCCCTAACACTTTTTAATTTGGATGAGGAGCTTTGGTCAAAGCATCACATACAGTATGTGTGGCTTTTTTTTCTCACATCATCTCACACTGTGTCTCATTATCCTGATTGGTCTGCTAAAGACCATTGTTAGCCACAACTAATAGCTTGGCTATAAGTTACAGTGTATCCAGGGAGATGAGGAAAAAAATCAAGACAACTGTCTCCAACCACCTACTGCTGGTTTCAGCCAATTCTGACATGGTTAGAAGCCAAAAAACTGATTCAAGCCAGGCCAGAAATTCAAACTATAGGGCAAATTTATTTATTCACCTGTAGAGTGCCATTGACTCTTTTTTTTATGTCTCTGTGTACTGAGAAAATTAAACATTTGTTTACTTATTATTAAGGTTTAATGTCAATAGCTGAATCCTGTAAATAAACATCTACAAAATATGAGAATATATCCTGCAACAAATGATCATTTTTAACACTTAATCAATATAATAAAAAAGGAATTTTGGTTTCTTTTATGACACATTTACTATATTTGTAACATGTAATCATCTTCCTAAATATAAAATCTATTTATTTAGTGCCTCATGATACAGATTTAGTGTTCAACTAATTAAATCAAACAAATCAAACAAATTAAACATTTAGCAAAAAACACTGACTTTAAACATTTATGACTTGAACACATTATTCAATTAGACATGATGTTATTTTCTGAGGGCAGAGAAAATTTTTAATTCTTACCTATGCTAAACACACATGCTACAGCTGCAGTAGTAAGAGATTAAAAGTCACAGAAGGGCTAAATAATGAGGTCATACCTACTGATCTCTGATTGGCTAATGAATAATACCTATTTCTTGAGATCCTGTCCAAGAGAGGTCAAGAGTTTATAGTGACAGACCTTCATCTATGTGGTATCATCTCACACACACACACACACACACACACACACACACACACACACACACACACACACACACACAAATGCACACACAGACAGACCAGGTCTCCACCCCAGTCCCACAACGGCCCTTTTGTTCACCATTATTAACCAAGAGAATTCCTCCACTTTGGATTTAATTAAAAAGCGCAATGAACGTGCACAGAGAAAACCATTGTGAGTGGTGTTATGAACCATTGCTCACGGAAAAAGGAATAAAACATTACATAGAGAGTGAGAGAGAGAGAAAAAGAATGAGAGGGAGAAAGAAGAGAGAGAGAGAGAGAGAGAGAGAGAGAGAGAGAGAGAGAGAGAGAGAGAGAGAGGGAAAGGGGGGAGAGAGAGGGAGAAGGAAAAGGGAGAAAGGATGTGTATTCATATATATCCTCAAGAGGAATCTTGGATATCTTTAAGTGGTGCCTTCGACTGACACTACGTAGCTTTTATCTTAAGTAGACGATGCTCATAATTCCACTGTAGGGTGCCACTGCACAGCCACTGATGGTATTGAATAAATGTCAAAAGTCATCCCCCACCGTCCACTTTGAGAGAGGAAGGGGGAGAGGGAGAAATTTTTACGGTGGATTGTGAGGGAAGGGGGAAGGGTCATTTTTTTGCCAGCCATTATCTTTTCCTATCAATCAAACACAATGAGTACATCTTTTTATTGCACATCTGCACTGTGTGTTTGGTATTTAAGCAGTAATGTTAATCACATGGAAGACAGAGAGGTTTGGTGCAATCCTTCTAATAAAAAAAAAACTAAAAAAAAACACACCAAGCAGCCACACAATGACATAAATTTAGCTTAGAAGATAATTGTGGTTTAATTAAAAGAGATTTTACATGGCATTCAACTTACACCATAAATATTAAGTCAGAGCTTGTAATTGTATGCATGTATGTTTGCTTTCTCAAACAGCAAAGTATAGAGTTGTTATTAGATTTAATAAATAAATGTGACTGACCTAAAAAATACTTGTATATATAAATTAACTCATTACAAGATAACAGTGTTACAGTCAGAAGGATTTAGAGCTGTAAGGCCAATTCATTTGTGACATTTAGTGTGAAATCACAAAATTAGTTTGAGATAATCATTTAGAATTTCAGCTTTCATCTAACAATATCTACATCCATGGGAACTCACCGATTTTTCATGTGGCCTAAAATGTTTGGAACATATTAAAATTATTTTTTTCTGCCTGAGTGTGCCCTGACAGAACTGACTGTTTAAGCTACTGTGAATGTCTAGTTTTTATTCCAAGTTTAAGCTGTTAAGTCTGCATTTATTATTAATAGGTTAAACTAACTTAAAGAACAGAAAGCTTTCTATGGGAGAAAGGCAGTCCACTGTGAAGCTGAGAATGACAGGCAAAAAGAAATCACTTGTTTAGTAATAAAAGAAAATACAGAGTTCATCCACAAACATTTCTGGAGGCAAGATGAACCTCTACCGAAATCATGGAAAGTCTGGAATGCAAAATGCAAAACATGCAAATTTTGTCAAGCATTGTGGATCTTTTTTCATTATGTCTACTAAAACACAGTGTCTGCCAATTTAAAGTAAAATACATTAAAGACAATTGAGAAAAATTTCACCATGCAGTTACTGACTCAGAACACAGAGGTGAGAAGACCATTCCAAGCTTCAGTGTAAAAACTAAATGGGCAATTTCTTAGGATTTCAGGACAGGAATTTACCAGAACCGCTAGAGTTAGCCTCTATTTGAAAGCAGCATTATGAACTATACGTGGTACATTGATCAGGATAAGATAGCACATGCAACATGCAAAAATGGACAAAAAACTTGTACCTCCTCAAAAGCATGTCTTCTTTTGGCTTTTCTACTTTATCCATTTTACAGATAAAAGCCATTGGTACTACAGTGTAACTTAAAGATATTATGCTTTTTTTTAAAATAAATGTAACTAAGTACTGTGACTGTATATTTGTACTGCAATAAAATAGTTTTTTACCTCAGTAACACAAGCATTGATACTGGTGATGAAATTGCTGGAAGCACTTGATTTTGTTTTTGTTTGTTTTACAGTTAATCCACATTAAGTATAAAACCATTGTCAAATACTGTATAAGAACAATAAAGTAATTTTGTATGATACGCATTTTTTGAATTGAAAAACCTCTGCAAATTGTATGGGAAATAATTGAGCAAAAAAGCTGAATAATATATTTTCACAACATTAAAAATACATTAGTGGCATATTTTTTATTATTATTATTATAATTTTTTTTTTATTTTTTATTTTTTTTTATATATACTTTAAATTTTTTTACAGGGATGTTTTCAGAAATGTATACTTATTGTAATATGCGCTTGGAAACAATTTTGTTAATAACTGAGAGAAGAGTAATTAGAAGCAGACCTTTAACTGTTGGTAAGGTTGCAGTGCTTACAATTTTCTGACAAAATGGTAAATATTTGATGTAACAAACTGTATAATTAATATTTTTCATGAATAAATTGAAATTTCTATTTCAGGGCGCATTTTTGGTATGCCTCGCAGTTGTAGATGGGAAATTTTAAGTTGGAACTTCACCTCGAACACAGCATTAGCTCCCGAATGCTCTCCTAATGTTTCTCCCAAGAGAAGTCCTATCCGCTTAAACTGTGCTTGACCCTCATCATAGGCCTGCACTAACACACACACACACACACACACACACACACACATATTCATCTCATATTATAAGCCGTCCCTGAGAACTTTTTTTTTAAATCACTTCAACCATTCATCCCACCTGCTCTTTCCATTCCCCCTGTCTTTCTCTTTCTCGTGTCATCCATCTCACTACGTCCTTTTCTTTCTGCAGATCTGTATTGGCTTTGAGCACATGATGAGCTTATAATTTAGCACAAGCATGACAAGCTAGCAGAGAGAGAGAGAGAGAGAGAGAGAGAGAGAGAGAGAGAGAGAGAGAGAGAGAGAGAGAGAGAGAAAAAGAGAGAAAGAGAGAGAGCAGGAGAGAGAGAGAGAGAGAGAGAGAGAGAGAGAGAGAGAGAGAGAGAGAGAGAGAGAGAGAGAGATTGTCAAGAAACGGCCCATTGTGGAAGCATTTAAAATTCTAATTTTTTGTTGCATAATGATGCTTACTGTAACTTGAGTTTTCTCCTTTCAAACCTTGGCTGGATGTATAACACGAAGAGAGACTTTAGGCACATACATGTGTGATTAATAATAATATATCTGAAAAACCTCTCTGGGCAATTAAAATAGCCATAATAATGTACTACTTATTATGTAGTGTATGTATAACATACAAATACTATTTTCCTCACTGTGTATATATATATATATATATATATATATATATATATATATATATATATATATATATATATATATATATATATATACAGTGAGGAAAATAAGTAGGAAAATAAGTATTTCAACACCCTGCTATTTTGCAAGTTCTCCCACTTAGAAATCATGGAGGGGTCTCTGAAATTGTCATCGTAGGTGCATGTCCACTGTGAGAGACATAATCTAAAAAAAAAAAAAAACAGAAATCACAATGTATGATTTTTAAACTATTTATTTGTATGATACAGCTGCAAATAAGTATTTGAACACCTGTCTATCAGCTAGAATTCTGACCCTCAAAGACCTGTTAGTCTGCCTTTAAAATGTCCACCTCCACTACATTAAAATTTAACTAAATTAAATGCACCTGTTTGAGGTCGTTAGCTGCATAAAGACACCTGTCCACCCCATACAATCAGTAAGAATCCAACTACTAACATGGCCAAGACTAAAGAGCTGTCCAAAGACACTAGAGACAAAATTGTACACCTCCACAAGGCTGGAAAGGGCTAATTAAGCCCTTAAATTAAAGATTATATTTTAATCTGTACTAAACAAACTCATGTTTTAACAATATATATGCCCCATATATATTAGTAGAAGTCTTGTAATAAAAGGCAGACAAATACAGTTTACATGTTCTAGTTATGCTCCTACATGTTCTTACACCCTAAACATATTCAGTTCATCACCTTAAAGCATAATAAATATCCACCATTAAACAATTCAGTAACTTTAATGAAACAAAGTGGTAGTGACAGGGATTTAAAGGGTTTACTGTTTCTAAAATGTGAATAAAAATTTTGAGCTTGAGATTAGATGCACCTGTTTGAGGTCGTTAGCTGCATAAAGACACCTGTCCACCCCATACAATCAGTAAGAATCCAACTACTAACAAGGCAAAGACCAAAGAGCTGTCCAAAGACACTAGAGACAAAATTGTACACCTCCACAAGGCTGGAAAGGGCTACGGGGAAATTGCCAAGCAGCTTGGTGAAAAAAGGTCCACTGTTGGAGCAATCATTAGAAAATGGAAGAAGCTAAACATGACTGTCAATCTCCCTCGGACTGGGGCTCCATGCAAGATCTCACCTCGTGGGGTCTCAATGATCTTAAGGAAGGTGAGAAATCAGCCCAGAACTACACGGGAGGAGCTGGTCAATGACCTGAAAAGAGCTGGGACCACCGTTTCCAAGGTTACTGTTGGTAATACACTAAGACGTCATGGTTTGAAATCATGCATAGCACGGAAGGTTCCCCTGCTTAAACCAGCACATGTCCAGGCACGTCTTAAGTTTGCCAATGACCATTTGGATGATCCAGAGGAGTCATGGGAGAAAGTCATATTTGGTCAGATGAGACCAAAATAGAACTTTTAGGTCATAATTCCACTAAACGTGTTTGGAGGAAGAAGAATGATGAGTACAATCCCAAGAACACCATCCCTACTGTGAAGCATTGGGGTGGTAGCATCATGCTTTGGGGATGTTTTTCTGCACATGGGACAGGGCAACTGCACTGTATTAAGGAGAGGATGACCGGGGCCATGTATTGCGAGATTTTGTGGAAAAACCTCCTACCCTCAGTTAGAGCATTGAAGATGGGTCGAGGCTGGGTCTTCCAACATGACAATGACCCGAAGCACACAGCCAGTATAACCAAGGAGTGGCTCTGTAAGAAGCATATCAAGGTTCTGGTGTGGCCTAGCCAGTCTCCAGACCTAAACCCAATAGAGAATCTTTGGAGGGAGCTCAAACTCCGTGTTTCTCAGCGACAGGCCAGAAACCTGACTGATCTAGAGAAGATCTGTGTGGAGGAGTGGGCCAAAATCAATCCTGCAGTGTGTGCAAACCTGGTGAAAAACTACAGGAAATGTTTGACCTCTGTAATTGCAAACAAAGGCTACTGTACCAAATATTAACATTGACTTTCTTAGGTGTTCAAATACTTATTTGCAGCTGTATCATACAAATAAATAGTTAAAAAAATCATACATTGTGATTTCTGGATTTTTTTTTTTTAGATTATGTCTCTCACAGTGGACATGCACCTACGATGACAATTTCAGACCCCTCCATGATTTCTAAGTGGGAGAACTTGCAAAATAGCAGCGTGTTCAAATACTTATTTTCCTCACTGTATATGTATGTATACATATAAAACATGAGCTCTTATATATATATATGTGTGTGTGTGTGTGTGTGTGTGTGTGTGTGTGTGTGTGTGTGTGTGTGTGTGTGTGTGTGTGTGGGAGAGAGAGAGACAGAGAGAGACAGAGAGAGAGAGAGAGAGAGAGAGAGAGAGAGAGAGAGAGAGAGAGAGAGAGAGAGAGAATAATAATATTAACTGACACATCTACACTTGCCTAATAGAATACTGCATACTTAATTGTCATGTGATTATTATAGAAACAGATGTTCTAGTCAAGCAGTCAAGCAGCCACACTTTAAGCATTCAGAATGAATACACACATACTCATTCATATAGACAAACATAAACTGTAAATGGAAAAGAAACCCATGAATGACATACTGTAGAAATGATAATTTTTGCACCTTTCTTTAGTCTTTAAAATTGTTTCTTTACATTACACAAGGCTGTTTTGGTTAAACTTGTTAAACTTTTTTTATTTAGAAAAATATATATTAAATTATGAACTTAAGTTTTGCCTGGTTTTTTTTTTTGGGTGCCTGTGTTAAGCAATTTCTTTGTGGTCACACTATACTGAAATCGTTAATGACCGGTATAAATAAACTCAAGTTTTTTTTTTTTTATTTAGGTTGAATTATTATAGCATTATTATCACAGTTATCTGCAGTGTTGTGTTTTTAAAAAAAAAAATAATAAAAAAAGCTTTACTTGTGCTGGCCATTTTTTTCTCTACTGGTGTTCTTGTGAAGAAATGTGAATTGTGTGCCTAGTAGGGAGATCACACTAGTCCCATTTTCCATCACTGTACTCACCAGCAGCTGAACAGTAGCAAGGTCCTGACTAAATAATTAGTTTATTGATAAGGTTTTAAGAAATTTTAAGAAATGGAAACTGTTATTCTTTAACCCAGCCATTAGGGAGGCACAAGCCAGTGTACTCTTAGTGCCGGTCCCAAGCCCGGATAAATGGGGAGGGTTGCGTTAGGAAGGGCATCCAGCATAAAACATGTGCCAAATCGAATATGCGGATCACGATTAAGAAATTCATACCGGATCGGTCGAGGCACGGGTTAACAACGACCACCACAAGTATTGTTAGCCAACAGGGTGGAAATTGGGCTACTGTTGGCCGAAGGAGGAGAAGGAAAGGAGGAAGACGTCTACAGAGACGGCAAGGAAAAGAGAAGTGTAGGAGAGTAGAGGTTAGGGTTGGTACATTAAATGTTGGCACAATGACTGGTAAAGGAAGAGAGGTATCTGATGTGATGGAGAGGAGAAAAGTAAATATGTTGTGTACTTAGGAGAACAAGTGGAAAGGGAGTAAGGCCAGGAACATTGGAGGTGGGTTTAAACTGTTCTATTATGGTGTGAATGGAAAGAGAAATGGTGTAGGGGTGATTCTGAAGGAAGCGTACAGTAAGAGTGTAGTGGAGGTGAAGAGAGTTTCTAATAGGGTGATGAACGTGAAGCTGAAAGTTTAAGGGATGATGATAAATGATCAGTGCCTATGCTCCACAGGTCGGCTGTGAGATGGAGGAGAAGGAAAGATTCTGGAGTGAATTAGATGAAGTGGTAGATGGTGTACCTAGAAATGAACAATTGGTGATTGGGGCAGACTTTAATGGGCATGTAGGTGAAGGGAACAGAGGTGATAAGGAAGTTATGGGTAAGTATGGCCTAAAGGAGAGGAATGTGGAAGGGCAGATGGTGGTAGATTTTGCTAAAAGGTTGGAAATGGCAGTGGTGAATACTTATTTTAAGAAGAAGGAGGATCATAGGGTGACGTATAAGAGTGGAGGAAGGTGCACACAGGTGGATTATGTTGTATGTAGGAGATGCAACCTGAATGAGATTGGAGACTGTAAAGTGTTGGCAGGGGACAGTGTAGCTAGACAGCATCGGATGGTGGTCTGTAGGATGGTTTTGGAGGCGAAGAAGAAGAGGAGGAGAGTGAGGACTGACAGAAGAATAAGATGGTGGAAACTGAAGGAGGAAGAGTGTAGTGTGAGGTTCAGGGAAGAGGTCAGACAGGGGCTCGGTGGTGGTAAAGAGGTGCTGGATGATTGGGAAACTACTGCAGGAGTGATGAGGGAGGCAGCTAGAAAAGTACTTGGTGTGACATCTGGAAATAGAAAGGAGGACAAAGAGACGTGGTGGTGGAATTAGGAAGTGCAGGAGAGCATAAGGGGAAAGAGGTTAACAAAACAGAAGTGGGATCGACAGGGTGATAAGAAAAGTAGGCAGGAGTACAAGGAGATGTGGCAGCAGGTGAAGAGGGATGTGGCGAAAGACAATGAAAAGGCATACGAGGAGCTGTATGAGAGGTTGAACACTAAGGAAGGAGAAAAGGATTTATACCCATTGGCCAGGCAGAGGAACCGAGCTGGGAAGGATGTGCTGCAAGTTAGAGCAAAAAATGATGGAGATGGAAATGTGTTGACTAGTGAGGAAAGTGTGTTGAGAAGGTGAAGGGAGTATTTTGAGCAGCTGATGAACAAGGAAAATGAGCAAGAGAGAAGGTTGGATGATGTGGAGTTAGTAAAGCAGGAAGTGGATAGGATTAGTAAAGAGGAAGTGAGAGCAGCGATTAAAAGGATGAAGAGTGGAAAGTCGGTTGGACTAGATGACATACCAGTAGAAGCATGGAGATGTTTAGGAGAGATGGCAGTGGCGTTTTTACCCAGATGGTTTAACAAGATTCTGGAAGGTGAGAGTGTGCCTGAGGAATAGAGAAGGAATGTGCTGGTACCGATCTTTAAGCATAAGGGAGATGTACAGACCTGCAGTAACTACAGGGGAATTAAGTTGATCAGTCACACCATTAAGTTATGGGAAAGAGTAGTGGAAGCCAGGCTGGGAGAAGAGGTTGCCATCTGTGAGCAACAGTATGGTTTCATGCCGAGGAGGAGCACCACAGACGCATTATTTGCATTGAGAATGTTGATAGGGAAGTATAGAGAAGGACAGAAGGAATTGCATTGTGTATTTGTGGATTTAGAGAAAGCGTACGACAGGGTGCCAAGAGAGGAGTTGTGGTATTGTATGAGGAAGTCAGGTGTGTCAGAGAAGTATGTGAAGGTGGTGCAGGACATGTATGAGGACAGTGTGACAGCAGTGAAGTGTGCAGTAGGAACGACAGACTGGTTCAAGGTGAAGGTTGGATTGCATCAAGGATCGGCCCTGAGCCCTTTCCTGTTTGCAGTGGTGATGGACAGGTTGACGGACGAGGTCAGATAGGAGTCTCCCTGGACTATGATGTTTGCAGATGATATTGTGATTTGTGGTAAGAGTAGTGAGCAGGTTGAGAAGAGCCTGGAGAGGTGGAGGTACACGCTGGAGAGAAGGGGAATGAAAGTCAGTAGGAGTAAGACAGAGTACATGTGCGTAAATGAGAGAGGGCAGTGGAATGGTGCGGTTGCAGGGAGAAGAGGTGGAGAAGGTGGTGGAGTTCAGGTACCTGGGGTGAACAGTGCAAAGTAATGGAGAGTGTGTTAGGGAAGTAAAGAAAAGAGTGCAGGTTATAGTAGGGTATCTGCAAGAATGAAAGGAAAAGTTTATAGGACTGTGGTGAGACCTGCGATGTTGTATGGATTAGAAACAGTGGCATTAAGTAAAAGGCAGGAGGCCGAGCTGGAGGTAGCAGAGCTGAAGATGTTGAGGTTTTCGTTGGGAGTGACAAGGATGTTCTGGTGACAAGGTGAGGGAGGTGAGATTGAGGTGGTTTGGACATGTGCAGAGGAGGTACATGAGTTATATTGGTAGGAGAATGCTGAGGATGGAGCCACCAGGAAGGAGGAAAAGAGGAAGGCCAAGGAGGAGGTTCATGGATGTGGTGAGGAAAGACCTGCAGGTAGTTGGTGTGAAAGAGGCAGATGTAAAGGACAGGGGGGGTATGGAGACAGATGATCCGCTGTGTCGACCCCTAATGGGAGCAGCCGAAAGAAGAAGAAGAAGGAAACTGTTATTCTTTAGTAAAGGACTTAATAGTAAATTAAGTGGCCCACATTTGATTAGATTTTATTCTATTTAAATGTATTTTTAGATAAAGTAAAGAAGGAGTGCAAAACTAACAAAATGCAATTAGCATCTAACCAGAAGTGCAAAGCAGCATGTTGCATTTGGTGTAAAGCACAACAAGAAAATCAGATAAAGTGCCAAATATCAACAGTGTCAATGTGTGTAAACAGAGGTAGTACTATGCAAACTTTATAAAGATTGCCTATGTGCAAAAGCAGTGAAACTGTATTGTTGGTCCAGGTGCAAACACAATGTAGGGGTTAAAATATGGTGGATTTTTTTAACTAGGATACAGCACCAGCAAATGGACAGACTCAACAAAAAACGTCAACAAATACAACATTTGCATATAGCTAAAGATCAATATCTGACTTAATTTTACACAGTATATCACATAGAATTATAAAATTATAGTAAAACAATTAGTTTTTTAAGTCAAAAATTATACATATACAGTAATACAGATGTGTATGCACAGTATCTCAGAAAAGTGAGTTCTGCAACTATTCTAGTATATCTTCTCAAGGAACTACTAGAGAAATTAAACTTGGATATTTTTAGTGTAGTCAATGTGCAGCTTGTATAGCAATATAGATTGTTCCGTATGTCAAAAAGATCGCATTCAGGACTCGTGTGTACGTAACCGAAGGCCTTGTACCATTACACCATTTAATTAATCACCTGTTTTTGAAATTAGACACACACCATTCCCCCCTTTGCTTAGTCCCTTTTTTACTAAATATTTATTACAGACTTGTTTCTAAACTCATGTCACATTTGAGCCATAAAAAAAACACTAATCTTGCCTTAACCACATGCTCATTCTCACACACCTTAGTCCTCATGTTTGACTCTTATTTTAAAGAAATCTGCATCCCATAAACTCTCTCTATATTCTCGCAATACCTTCTTTAATCGCCTTCATGCCCTAGGCTCATACCTACAACTCAGTGGCATTATGGAGCCAACAGAGAAGGAATAGATGAAGGGATTCCATTTGACATGGAGGATTGGTGGTTGGCCTCCAGACAATGGAGGGAGGCTGGCACATGGATTAAAACCCCCAACATTATCAACCTGCTTGCCGTTTCTGTGAGGGAGAAACAAGCCTCTGCAAAATGCCAAACAGACCTGCTGTTCAGTGTCTCACTGTGGATTACTGTCACTCAACATTCAGGAAAGAAAACAAGAGAGAGAAAGATAAGACAGTGGAACACATCTTATTTATTTAACACCTTTCCCTGTAATATGTTTCCAGCACAGTAAGGGGAAAGAATGTCCTGGGAAGAACATCTAGAACATGTAGAACTACTGGCTCTTGTACCTTTAAACTCACTTTCAAAATCAAGATATTTTTTTCTTTTGTCTAATGAAAACTTTAGTACTTTATTTTATTTTTATTTTGTTCTGAGCTTTTATTATGACCGCTTATTACATTAGTCCATTATTAGTGCCTTATTACTTTACTCAAAACATTAGTCCTAATTAAATTGTGTCTATAAGGAGACAGTTTAATATCAGACTCTCTATAAGGTTCCCATGAGAAAGTCTCCTAGGGAGAATGGACTATACATGGAGGTCTATAAGAACATGTACTGCATACTCCTGAAGCCACTATGGATGTACATCAGATAAGAAGTATACAAGGTGCTAGCTGGTGTCCCCAGGTCCTCTGATAATAGTGAACTTGGTTGAATTCAAGAGATTGAGTCTGTGATCAGGCTTGTGGAAGTATTTATAGATTAAGTTTTAAAGAAAACAAACCTATTAACAATGACATCCAACATGGCCTTAAAACTAAATACTTTTCAGTGAACAGGGGTCTTAACAAAACAAGGACAAATGTCATAATTCACTGTTTCATAGAGATAGGATGTAAAAGTTAGTAGGAGTTCAAAAACTGTGAATAGGGTTTGTTGGTAATGAGATGAGTTGGGATAGCTAGTAATAACTAATCCAAATCACTAACGAGCAATGGTTAGTGATTAGGATCCTGAGAGTCATGAGCCAGTCTCACCCAATTGATTTAGTGAGTGCATTCATAATCAGTGGCTTCAGGCAATTACACTGGGTACCTTGCTTTTACTCAGAGGATATCAAACACATTGTTAAATGCCAAATGTAATCCCTTTGTCCACATTTTATGCTTCTAGAATGGTCCAAAAGTCACCCTGGCCCCTGTGTCATTTCCTGACAAATTTCAACAGATTTAAGATGCTTGCAAACGGAACATATAGACAGTCCAGTAGACAAGGTCCTAATTATCTGTATTGCAAAAGTGCAAACTTATTTAGTTGCAAATCAGTTTTAAATAATCCATTCTTCATAGAAAAGCTGTTAAATTTGATTTTCAACACATAAAAGAATTTACAATAACTAAACATGTTAGTGATTAGTGCAACAAAATAAAAGGTCCATTATGTTATGTTTATGCACAATTTTACAATAAAAAAAAACAAACATCTGAAACACCCTTCTGTGTGCAGATGTATTAGCTTTGAAAAAAAAAAACTAAAAAAAGTGTAATCATCCCTAAGGTGCCTTTAATTAAATGGCTGATGATATTGTCCATCTTACTTCAGCTTCAGTCCATGTGTTGTTTAGATATGATAACTAATCTCAATGCTCTTGCAGGTCACCATGGTAATGTGTGATCAATTTCCTGAGATTGCACATGCATCCTAAGGTGCCATAAAAATTCATTAACAATGTTTAACAACAGCTCAGCGTGTATGGAGAACACGTTAGAAAGAATAAATGCAGTCACTCATTCTAAACAGATATACTCACTTGTACATACACATATGGTCAGTATGATATGTGGACACATCTAGTTTATGAGCAGTGTTTAAGCAGAATTGATTTTAAGGTCAAATTTGACATAATAACTGCCCTCTTTGTTGTTCTAAACTGGCTGGGGTGCATATACATTACAATATAAAAGCAAAGCTGTACTGAACCATTTTACACTTGAACATAAGGGTTTCAAAATCTTAAAAGAGTAGTGAAAATGCTAACATGGTGTATGTCAATTGTCCATTTATCATTATTTACTAACAAAACAGTTGCTTTTCTAGCTTAAAATGATTGTCATTGTCTGAATTCTGAGTATGTGTATTTCAACACATACTACATCCTATCTAAATCTACATAAGATGAAAACAAACAAAATAAATCAATAGCTGTATATAATAACCTCACCAAGACTAGTGGCATCCTCAAGTCTTTGATGATTCCAATATTTTTTTATGGATTTATTGATTCCACATCAATAGGGCAAATGGTTTTCTGATAGACCAATCAGGAGCGAGGGCTTGCTCAGTCTACCACTGAAACAAACTAGTGAATTAATCCTGAACCTGGGTATAAGGAAACAGGTGTTAAAATTAGCCTACTCCAGCTTTAACCTTCAACCTCAGTAACCAATACACCTACACTGACATGCACACACACATACACACAGTACTCCCTGTTTTCAGAAACACTCAGTTAAGCACTGACCCTATTTGGTTCACATATAAGCCTATAGACAAGGTTAAACCGTGGCTTTAAAGGTTAAAGTATGGCTAGCACTACAGTAGTGTTTATTTCATAATTCCTTTCCTTAACACATCATCTGTTCTAAAATTGCTAATAAATAATGCTTAACCCATATTTTATGGACACCTTGATTATTCACAGTGGCGGAGGTCTAGATTTCAGTTTCTATATTGACATGGAATTTCTTCAAATCCGTGCTCACAAATTGTTTTTATTAAAACACATAAAATTATTCTAATGCAATATAAAATACTGCTCTTCTCTCATAAAATAAATATTGATCTGAAAACCACAGTCATGTTATTTTGTAATTAAATAATGCATTGAGTGATATTCATAATAGTACACTAACTATATATTATATATCAGACGGTTTCAAAGTTTTATTCTATAGACCTGTGTCCTGGCTTCTGGTTAAATGTAAATTAGATATGGTGGTGTTAATTATTATTTTGAGCATTGAACAAAGAAAAGTGTTACACCAACTAGGAAAAACAGTACAATTATTGCAATGCCATTCTGGTGAAGAAGTAGAAACTTGCTAAATATTATCTTGCAATATCTGATTCCCTAAATGTGTACAGTAAAAGAAGCAATTACTGCATGGCAAATAATTTCTTAATTTAAGTGCTTACCATTATTATGATGTCTATGAAAAAGCTAATCATTCATTTCCACCCTATAAAAGTCCTAAAGTTTGTGTGTGTGTGTGTGTGTGTGTGTGTGTGTGTGTGTGTGTGTGTGTGTGTGTGTGTGTGTGTGTGTGTGTGTGTGTGTGTGTGAGAGAGAGAGAGAGAGAGAGAGAGAGAGAGAGAGAGAGAGAGAGAGAGATTGTTTGCATCCCTCACATCAATGTGTCAGACTGAACTGTAAATACATGTTCTTATTAGAGCGAACATGCGCTTATGGTTAAAAGCAGTGTAATGTGAACCAGATGCCAAATGTGTTCCTGTTCGGTTTTAAATGAATAGGTCTAAAACAAAGAACTCTAAAGTTGGCAGGATCTAACAGTTTTTTATATCAGGAAACAAGCTGTGTTGCATAGAGCATAGAATGTGGCCCATGAAGTACTGGGAATAACAGACATTTAGTGAGCCTGATATAATGGTGTTGAATGCATCAAGACACACACTTACACATAGATGTACAGGCATTCAGAATAATTAGAATAGGGCTGTTAATGGATTAAAATCCCTTGATTGTCATGAGTTAATTTAATGATTAATCGGAATTTAATCTCACTTTTTATCTGTTTTAAATGTACCTTAAATGAATACTTTCCAAGTTTTTAATACACTCATCAGCATAGACATTTAAAAAATATGGATGATTTAGGCAAATTAGTGCTGCACTACTAATTGTATATGATTTATATGAAGAAACCTGTTTGTATTCTGCAATATGGTCGGTTTACCCAAGTTTATCCACCTGGGAGTTATCTTGTACTGTAACCCTGCGAATCTATCTTCATAAAAACGAGTATAGTGGTATGCATCAGCTAATGTTGTCCATCTCATCATTCCACGAGCATGAACTAACGAGTTGTTACGCTGCCGCCGGGAAAAGTTAAAGCGGATAAAGTAACAACATGTAATCACGTGACTTTTCAGCGAGCAGCCTGACACTGAACTGGTAGCCAAAAACACGCTACCTCTGTTATCTACATCACGTGGCAATATGATAAATCTGTAACAGATCTCACTGGTTCTGGGTTGGAAGAAATAGACGACAGGCCAAACCGTGCATACTCGTGCACATGCGCGCCTTTATCTGGCAACCTCCGCTTTCCTACACACATCCCCAAACACGCCGTCAGCTCTCTGTCTCTCTCTCTCTCTCTCTCTCTCTCTCTCTCTCTCTCTCTTTCTCTCTCTCTCTCTCTCTCTCTCTCTCTCTCTATATATATATATATATATATATATATATATATATATATATATATATATATATATACCATTGATTAAATCATTTTTGTAAAAATGTGGTTTTTTTAATTCAGCTGTACATTGGAGAAAAATGTTTACATTAATTAACATAATTCTGTAAAAAAATATATACATTTTAAAAACCTTTATACTTTTACAAATACACATTTCAGCATTATCACTAATCTGTGTGCAATTTACTTGTTAACCAATTAAGTGGACTCATGATACCATTGATTATAACACAATCGCATATGACATTTTTCCCAAATCGTGCAGCCCTAATGCAAATGTATGTTTATTATTAGTGAAACCATACCCAACATAGAGCATGTAGACAAAATTTTCTTCTAAATGTTTTAAAGTAATTATGGTGGTTTAAATAACTTATCTCTTATTTCTTCCATTTTCGAATTATCACAACAACAGTGGCACATTCCAGCCTAATGCAGGTCTAGAATCTTGTACCTAGCATCCTTTAGTAGCTCCTTGGTCTTTCCCATTCTAGTGGAGAGGTTTAAATGGAAGAGGTTGATTCATTGACTGGTGTCTTTTATACACATAACAAGTTGATATTTTAAATAGTTTTCTAAAGGAACAGGACCAATTTGGGTCTGTGGGAGTCAGAATTCTTGCAAATTTGCTATGGGATCAAATAATTATTTTACTCGAAATACAAATTAATTTAAAATGTTTCTTTCATGTTTTATTTATGGATTGCTTTTATATTGTTGCTCTCTGTTAAAATAAAGCTACCATAAAAATTTTGGACTGTTCATTTCTTTGTAAAGGGGTATATTTACAAAATCAGCAAAATAATTATCAACATATTTATCAAATAATTATTTTCCCCACTATATATATATATATATATATATATATATATATATATATATATAGTACAGACCAAAAGTTTGGACACACCTTCTCATTCAAATCTTTAGTTTTCTTTAGTTTTCTTTATTTTCATGACTATGAAAATTGTAGAGTCACACTAAAGGCATCAAAACTATGAATTAACACATGTGGAATTATATACATAATAAAAAAGTGTGAAACAACTGAAAATATGTCATATTGTAGGTTCTTCAAAGTAGCCACCTTTTGCTTTGATTACTGCTTTGCACACTTTTGGCATTCTCCTGATGAGCTTCAAGAGGTAGTCACCTGAAATGGTTTTCACTTCACAGGTGTGCCCTGTCAGGTTTAATAAGTGTGATTTCTTGCCTTATAAATGGGTTTGGGACCATCAGTTGTGTTGTGCAGAAGTCAGGTGGATACACAGCTGATAGTCCTACTGAATAGACTGTTAGAATTTGTATTATGGCAAGAAAAAAGCAGCTGGTACAGAAAAACGAGTGGCCATCATTACTTTAAGAAATGAAGGTCAGTCAGTCCGAAAAATTGGGAAAACTTTGAAAGTGCAGTCACAAAAACCATCAAGCGCTACAAAGAAACTGGCTCACATGCGGACCGCCCCAGGAAAGGAAGACCAAGAGTCACCTCTGCTGTGGAGGATAAGTTCATCCGAGTCACCAGCCTCAGAAATCGCAGGTAAACAGCAGCTCAGATTAGAGACCAGGTCAATGGCACACAGAGTTCTAGCAGCAGACACATCTCTACAACAACTGTTAAGAGGAGACTGTGTGAATCATGGTAGAATATCTGCTAGGAAACCACTGCTAAAGAAAGGCAACAAGCAGAAGAGACTTGTTTGGGCTAAAGAACACAAGGAATGGACATTAGACCAGTGGAAATCTGTGCTTTGGTCTGATGAGTCCAAATTTGAGATCTTTGGTTCCAACAACCGTGTCTTTGTGCGACGCAGAAAAGGTGAACGGATGGACTCTACATGCCTAGTTCCCACCGTGAAGCATGGAGGAGGAGGTGTGATGGTGTGGGGGTGCTTTGCTGGTGACACTGTTGGGGATTTATTCAAAATTGAAGGCATACTGAACCAGCATGGCTACCACAGCATCTTGCAGCGGCATGCTATTCCATCCGGTTTGCGTTTAGTTGGACCATCATTTATTTTTCATCATTTATTATTTCAACAGGACAATGACCCCAAACACACCTCCAGGCTGTGTAAGGGCTATTTGACCAAGAAGGAGAGTGATAGGGTGCTGCGCCAGATGACCTGGCCTCCACAGTCACCGGACCTGAACCCAATCTAGATGGTTTGGGGTGAGCTGGACCGCAGAGTGAAATCAAACGGGCCAACAAGTGCTAAGCATCTCTGGGAACTCCTTCAAGACTGTTGGAAGACCATTTCAGGTGACTACCTCTTGAAGCTCTTCAAGAGAATGCCAAGAGTGTGCAAAGCAGTAATCAAAGCAAAAGGTGGCTACTTTGAAGAACCTAGAATATGATATATTTTCAGTTGTTTCACACTTTTTTGTTATGTATATAATTCCACATGTGTTAATTCATAGTTTTGATCCCTTCAGTGTGAATCTACAATTTTCATAGTCATGAAAATAAAGAAAACTCTTTGAATGAGAAGGTGTGTCCAAACTTTTGGTCTGTACTGTATATATATCCCCTGCTGATTTTGTAAATGTAGCAACTAATCAATAAAAAATCTGTTGTCAACGAATGATGTTATTAATAAGTTGGACTGCTCAAGCTATGGGTTAGCGGGATGGCACAGCTAACACAGCTGCTTGCAAAATAGCGGAAAGTACAGGTCAACCGGCAGCAGGAAAAAGTGTGAGTCATCCATGAGAGCATGTTATATTAAACTCAACAAAGAACACTGTAACCTGCAACTTATGCAAAGCACGTCAAAAGAAAACACACTGGTTTCACGGATGAAGGTGAAACATCAGCATGGTACGTAAAAACTGTATAATCCTCATCATGTGAAAATTTTATAGTTTAATGAAGTGCTATTGTGTTTTGTTTGTTTGTAACCTCGGGACAGTCGCACTGCATCTGTTCTGTCATGACTTGAGAAAATCAGGTTGCGCAATCAGCTCACTCGCTATATGATGATTCAATTAAAACAATGCAAACAAACACTAAATCTAAAAGCAGCAAATAACAGCAGCCGTAAACAATACATTTTTTAGTCACTGTTGTGGTTTTCAGCAAATGCTTATGCATTTGTTCACCAATGCATATTTTTTCCTATTTTAATGAAGACTGTTAGCTTGCTGCGTTTCTCCGTTCCATTCTCTTTTCATAACATTTGTCTACTACAACAGTAAATATTTTTATAGATTTTTTAAGCATCTGCAATAATTATTCAAAACAATACAAATGTTGAGTTACACAAATTGCTTCACCTTGCATACTCAAATGCTGTTTGTCTTTTTTACAGAAATAAACAACCCATCATAAGTGAATTTGTTTAATGGAGAAATCCCCCATAAACTCTTCAACAAGCAGCCACTATAAAATTTTAATGTCAGATTTAAAGATGGTTAAAATTAATATGTGGCTTTTGCATTTTTTAAAGTACATTTTTATAATTCAATACCATGAATTAGGTTTTTATATATAGTTATAATAAGCAAAACATCTAATAAAAAATGTTAAGCAAAAACAAACAAACAAAAAATAATCATTTGCTTAATCGATTACCAGAATATATATATATATCTTCTTCTTCTTCTTCTTCTTTCGGCTGCTCCCATTAAGGGTCGCCACAGCGGATCATCCGTCTCCATACCACCCTGTCCTCTATATCTGCCTCTTTTACACCAACTACCTGCATGTCTTTCCTCACCACATCCATGAACCTCCTCCTTGGCCTTCCTCTTTTCCTCCTACCTGGTGGCTCCATCTTCAGCATTTTTCTACCAATATAATTCATGTCCCTTCTCTGCACATGTCCAAACCATCTCAATCTCGCCTCCCTCACCTTGTCACCACAACATCCTACATGTGCTGTCCCTCTAATAAACTCATTTCTAATCTTGTCCATCCTCGTCACTCCCAACGAAAACCTCAACATCTTCAGCTCTGCTACCTCCAGCTCCACCTCCTGTTTTTTTACTCAATGCCACTGTCTCTAATCCATACAACATCGCAGGTCTCACCACAGTCCTATAAACTTTCCCTTTCATTCTTGCAGATACTCTTCTATCACAAATCACTCCTGTCACTCTTCTCCACCCACTCCACCCTGCCTGCACTCTTTTCTTTACTTCCCTAACACACTCTCCATTACTTTGCACTGTTGACCCCAGGTACCTGAACTCCTCCACCTTCTCCACCTCTTCTCCCTGCAACCGCATCACTCCACTGCCCTCCCTCTCATTCACACACATGTACTCTGTCTTACTCCTACTGACTTTCATTCCCCTTCTCTCCAGCGCATATCTCCACCTCTCCAGGCTCTTCTCAACCTGCTCCCTACTCTCACCACAAATCACAATATCATCTGCAAACATCATAGTCCAGGGAGACTCCTGTCTGACCTCGTCCGTCAACCTGTCCATCACCACTGCAAACAGGAAAGGGCTCAGGGCCGATCCTTGATGCAGTCCAACCTTCACCCTGAACCAGTCTGTCGTACCTTCTGCACACTTTACTGCCGTCACACTGTCCTCATACATGTCCTGCACCACCCTCACATACTTCTCTGACACACCTGACTTCCTCATACAATACCACAACTCCTCTCTCGGCACCCTGTCGTACGCTTTCTCTAAATCCACAAATACACAATGCAGCTCCTTCTGTCCTTCTCTATACTTCTCCATCAACATCCTCAAAGCAAATAAGGCATCTGTGGTGCTCTTCCTCGGCATGAAACCATACTGTTGCTCACAGATGGTCACCTCTTCTCTCAGCCTGGCTTCCACTACTCTTTCCCATAACTTCATGGTGTGACTGATCAACTTAATTCCCCTGTAGTTACTGCAGGTCTGCACATCTCCCTTATGCTTAAAGATCGGTACCAGCACACTCCTTCTCCATTCCTCAGGCATCCTCTCCCCTTCCAGAATCCTGTTAAACAATCTGGTTAAAAACTCCACTGCCATCTCTCCTAAACATCTCCACGCTTCTACCGGTATGTCATCTGCTCCAACCGACTTTCCATTCTTCATCCTCTTAATCGCTGCTCTCACTTCCTCCTTACTAATCCTATCTACATCCTGCTTCACCAACTCCACATTCTCCAACCTTCTCTCTCTCTGATTTTCCTCATTCATCAGCTGCTCAAAATACTCCCTCCATCTTCTCAACACACTCTCCTCACTAGTCAACACATTTCCCTCTCCATCCTTTATTGCTCTAACTTGCAGTACATCCTTCCCAGCTCGGTCCCTCTGCTTGGCCAATCGGTATAAATCCTTTTCTCCTTCCTTAGTGTCCAACCTCTTATACAGTTCCTCATATGCCTTTTCCTTGGCTTTCGCCACATCCCTTTTAACCTGCTGCCGCATCTCCTTGTACTCCTGCCTACTCTTCTCATCACTCTGTCAATCCCACTTCTGTTTTGCCAACCTCTTTCCCCTAATGCTCTCCTGCAATTCCTCATTCCACCACCACGTCTCCTTGTCTTGCTTTCTATTTCCAGATGTCACACCAAGTACTTTTCTAGCTGCCTCCCTCATCACTCCTGCAGTAGTTGCCCAATCATCCGGCACCTCTTCACCACCACCAAGCCCCTGTCTGACCTCTTCCCTGAACCTCACACTACACTCTTCCTCCTTCAGTTTCCACCATCTTATTCTTCTTTCAAACCTTACTTTCCTCCTCTTCTTCTTCGCCTCCAAAACCATCCTACAGACCACCATCCGATGCTGTCTAGCTACACTGTCCCCCGCCAACACCTTACAGTCTCCAATCTCCTTCAGGTTGCATCTCCTACACAGAACATAATCCACCTGTGTGCACCTTCCTCCACTCTTATACGTCACCCTATGATCCTCCTTCTTCTTAAAATACGTGTTCACCACTGCCATTTCCATCCTTTTAGCAAAATCTACCACCATTTGCCCTTCCACATTCCTCTCCTTAAAACCATACCTACCCATCACCTCCTTATCACCTCTGTTCCCTTCACCTACATGCCCATTAAAGTCTGCCCCAATCACCAATTGTTCTTTTCTAGGTACACCATCTACCACTTCATCTAATTCACTCCAGAATCTTTCTTTCTCCTCCATCTCACAGCCAACTTGTGGAGCATAGGCACTGATGACATTTATCATCATCCCTTCAACTTCCACCTTCACGATCATCACCCTATCAGAAACTCTCTTCACCTCCACTACACTCTTACTGTACGCTTCCTTCAGAATCACCCCTACACCATTTCTCTTCCCATCCACACCATGATAAAACAGTTTAAACCCACCTCCAATGTTCCTGGCCTTACTCCCTTTCCACTTGGTCTCCTGAACACACAACACATCTACCTTTCTCCTCTCCATCATATCAGCTATCTCTCTCCCTTTACCCGTCATAGTACCAACATTTAAAGTACCAACCCGAACCTCTACTCTCCTACACTGCTCCTTTTCCTACCGTCTCTGTAGACGCCTTCCTCCTCTCCTTCTCCTCCTTCGGCCAACAGTAGCCCAATTTCCACCGGTACCCTGTCGGCTAACGATACCTGTGGCGGTCGTTGTTAACCCGGGCCTCGACCGATCCGGTATGAAATTCTCATTTGTGATCCGCATATTTGATTTGGCACATGTTTTACGCTGGATGCCCTTCCTAACGCAACCCTCCCCATTTACCCGGGCTTGGGACCGGCACTAAGAGTACACTGGCTTGTGCCCCCCTAATGGCTGGGTTTTATATATATATATATATATATATATATATATATATATATATATATATATATATATATATATACACATATATATATATATATATATATATATATATATATATATATATATATACACATATATATATATATATATATATATATATATATATATATATATATATATATATATATACACATATATATATATATATATATATATATATATATATATATATATACATATATATATATATATATACATATATACATATATATATATATATATATATATATATATATATATATATATATATATATATGATTATTTTCATAATCGATTAATCGTATGATTATTGTTAACCCCATTCTAGAGATATGTTCTACTTAACTGTTCTACTTATTTCATCATATGTCTTTATTCCTTCCATCCTTAATTTTCTCATTTTAAAACAAATTCTTGAAGCAGGACATAAAACTTTAAAGAATCCATCTATCGTTAACCACTAGTTATCTCCTGGTTAGCGGCAAACACTAGTGCTATGGATTCTTTAGCACTTTCCTGCATGCACAAAACAAATCTTTTTTCCGGTATGGAGTAAGTAGCCACAGTGACACTGTGCTACCTCTAGTTTCTTTTTTAAACACCTGGCATTGTTGTGCATGTTTTCAATTTGAAAAGAAATTGATTTGATACATATATATATATATATATATATATATATTACAACTAACAACTAAAACAAAAATTAAAAAAAATCAGACTAAAGAAAATATATTTCTAAAATCCTTGTGTTACTATTAGGTAATAGCATTTATTAAACAAATTTTAATAAAAGTCTTTTTTAATCAATGCATTTCTTGGTTTTATCGCATTTTATGTAATATCAGCTTCTATGAGAAAAAATTAAGAGCTATTTAAGATAATGCTTTTTTTTCCTGTGCACAAATGTCTCACTTACCAATTATAAGTATAGAAATCAGTCAGAAAAACATTTGGGATTTTTATTTTCTTTGTAAATATCTTTCTCTCACCTAATTAATTTCTGATTTAGCCGCCAGTCATTAAATGCTGCAAACGGTCTGCATTCAGACTGCAGTCAAGCCAGCTATGGTAGAAACTGCAGTGCATGCATATATGGTGGCTTACTGTAGCTGCCATTTGGAAGGTGAGGAAAAGGGCTGTTGTTGTTTGGTTTTAATTAAGAACTGTAACGATTTTCACTCTTTTTCTTTTTGCCTTTTTTCTGCCACAGATATGAAAAGGGCTGTAAACAGCATATGACCAATAGCATCTACCATACATGCAAACATACACTAACAAAATAATAGCAAAGACAATATTTCTCCCTTCAGCAGAAATGCATGCTCAATCTAACATCTAGTGATTGACTTGATTACTCTAAATCACTTGTTTCCTATTGTTATGACAGTGTGTTTTGGGTCATTGTGTGGATGAAGTTCATCCCAATTACATTGGATGTATTTCCCCATAAACTGGCAGACAATGTTTTTATAGACTTCTGAATTTTTTCCACTGCTACCATCATCAGGTACATCTATAAATATCCAGAGCAAGCACAAATCGACACCACCTCCATAACACTTGATTGAGGGTATTTTAAATTTTGGATCATGACTAGATCCTTTCTTCCTCCAAACTTTAGCCCTACCATTACTTTGGTGGATGGTTCCACAGCATTTGTTGCTCATCTCTGTATTTATTTGAGAATTTCAGTCTGGGATTCTGATTCCTTCCCCTACTCTAATTAGTCTGCACTCCTTGTGGTAGGGAAAACCGTTCTCAAAAGTCTCCTTTGGACACAAGATTGCAATATGATTAACCCCTACCCTTGTTAGTGATGTTACTGATTGTTATTGTAGGGTTTTCTTCACAGCTCTCACAATGTATCTGTCGTCTTGTTTTTGGGCAATGACTCGAATACATTTTCTCCCTCTTCTCAGCAAATGGCTTGCTTTTCTTTGATTTGGTCTTCATGTCTATTTAATACCTTTTTTTTTTTTTTACATCAAATGTAGACTTTAAAGACTAAACTCAAGTTTTAAACCAATTTAGGACATTCAGAGATAATAACTGTTTAACACACTATGTACCATGGCATACCTTGCACACCTCATTTTTAACAAAGTTCGTTTAAAGGGGGCACAAAATCAAAACCAAGAGAGTAAATTTCTGTTATGTACAAAGGAATAAACAGTAAAACCAAAAGAACCACAAACTAGTGCAACAATATAAAACTGTAAGGCTATTTACTATGGAAATACCAAACCCAAAAACAATACCGAATGGTTGTTATTTTATGTGCAGTAAATTCGGACACTGGTGATCGATAGCCACTCTTGTAGTTAACAGACCACTGTAATGCAAATGTGGCACTGCATTGATCATTCTTTACCTATGCCTCTGATGTCCCTGCAAGGGCATTCCTCTCTCCCCCTATACTCCTCAGCAAAAACAGTAACAATTCATTGGGCCACAAGCAATTCTGTTACAAAAAGGCTGCAGACTTTTGCTATCCAGGAAGGCATAGAGCAAGAGAGAGCAAGAGAGAGCAAGAGAGAGAGAGAGAGAGAGAGAGAGAGAGAGAGAGAGAGAGAGAGAGAGAGAGAGAGAGAGAGGGAGGGGGAGGGAGAGAGCAAGAGAGAAAGAAAGAAAGAGAAAGAAAGAAAGAAAGAAAGAAAGAAAGAAAGAAAGAAAGAAAGAAAGAAAGAAAGAAAGAAAGAAAGAAAGAAAGAAAGAAAGAAAGAAAGAAAGAAAGAAAGAAAATTTGGCTGGCAGAATATAATTTTATCACAGTTAGCCAAATTGCTCATAGACACACTCTTAAATTTCACCCAGGGAGAATGTATCAGGGAGAGTGTCAGAGTCCTCAAAATATATCTTGATCAGAAAAAGTAATATCTTAGTTAACCACAAGTTATAAAGAAGCCAGAAATTGATACCAATACAAACAAGCAATTCATCATGTTGCATGATTGTTTCAAAGAACAGATGACAACATTGGAATCTCACTTTATCACTGTCACCAACTTTAAGACATATTTAACTGAGCTACTAATCAGAATATTAGTCTCAGAAAGTCAAGTAAGAAATGTACTATTCAGCAAATCTTTTATGTAAAGAAAACTACACAAAAAACCTCAGGGCTGTTTCTAATTGACTCAAAATGTAATCATTTTGTTTGAGACTACACTGTCAAAGCAACACTGGTGTCTTAATAGTCAGTTTAGCTGCCAGCAAGCAGAAATTTTTTATACACTGTCTATGTCAGGAAGCTTTAAACTCTGCACCTTATAACTTGTACAAAGTACACTCAAAAGGTATCAGAATTGCAGGATATGTAAATGAAAGCAATTAAAGTAAATAAATTCTAGTAAATTAAAGGAATCATCACCAGAAACAAAAATATATAAGAGATGCTGGAGTCTGTCTCAAAGTAGATGAAAGAAAAATTTTAAAGTCTCGATTTTGCAATATCTCAGAACAAGTGTTTAAATGTTTGCTGAATTTATATCAAATTATGATTTTATATAAACATTCAAAACTTTCTTTCGGCTTCTCTCATTAGGGGTCGCCACAGCGGATCATCCGTATTCATGATCCGCATGTTTGATTTGGCACGTTTTTACGCTGGATGCCCTTCCTAATGCAACCCTCCCCATTTATCCGGGCTTGGGCCCGGCATTAAGAGTGCACTGGCTTGTGCAACCCTAATGGCTGGGGTCGGTTCCCTGACCGGTAATCAAACCCGGGCCGGAGCGGTGAGAGCGCCGCATGCTAACCATCAAATAAACTGATTAGATGGATTTGAAAAAAATACAGCAAGGTCCAAGACCAAGACTTGCCGTTTATGTAGTAAATCATTAATTTATTCATCTTCAGTATCCACTTTACCCTGTTCATTACTGCAGTAGAGACTCAGGGCAGGAGACTCCCCCCTGAGTGGGATAGCTGCTCATCACAGGGGACCAGGCACACACATACAAACCTTAGGGAGAACAACTGAAGTTATACATAGGTAGAAACCTGAAGTCAGGACTCAACCCTCTGTTCTAGAGCTGTGAGGCAGCACCACAAATGTACTGTTATAGTGCTTGAAACCTCCCATAACTAGAATATAAGTTAACATACATATTTTTGTTTTAACATGCTTCCACATGGAGCATATGGGAATGAAGGTAGAAACATTTATATGAGATGTCATTTCAAATGTCATTCTAAATATTTGACAGCCACAACAACTTCAAGCAGACAGAGCAACTTCCATATAAGTGGTATTCTGTATTCAGGAGGTTCCAATTCCAGCTCTTTCAGCTTTAAAAGAAGGAGAGGCCTTGTGAACCACCACTGACCCTGCTGAAATGTATATGTGAGTGGTTTCACTGGCAAATCCCCAGACAAGTTCATCATTTTGAAAAACACATACGGTTTTCTTTCCAAACAGTGAAAGAAGAGTGGGATAAGTAGAATAAAAAACATCACTGCCAACATTGTCTGTTTCACATTCTCTGACCAAATCAACCGCTTCCCAACACCCAACCCCGACTGTGTGGCATTTATAAGAAACAACGCCTCAGGATTACCAGATTTTAAAGGGGCCAAAAGTTTTACAAATATTTTTGCCCATATATTTGCATTAATCTATGATTTTTTTGTTCTCAAAACACATTATGGGTTGCATTGTGAGTATGAATCAGGTGTCTTTCCTGCTAAGAGAAGAAAAATAGAGTATATAAAAAAAAAGACTGGTTTGCAACCTACCTATTTTCCTTTTGCATTACGTCATTAAGTGAAGTAGATTCATTATTACTTTTCTGTTAAATAAAAAACTTTGGTAAAAGTGAAGAATTGAGGATGAAAAAAGAAACCAGGACTGACGTAAACATAAGACAGCCTGTGTTTTTCTTGTAGAACCTACTTTCAGAGAGATTTAAATGTAATTGATTCCTTTTTAAACAAATATGTTGCTGGAATGTCAGTAATGAAAGGGGTCATGTAGGGGTTAGGAAGACACTTGGAGGGGCAAAATGACCAATGGATATTTGAGCAGGGTGATCCAGATGACCACTTGCTAAATTAGGACAGGACATGGACAAGAAGGTACTATTATTTGTATTTTTATTAATATTCGCAACAATGTCTGTCTCTCTGTGTAATGTATGTCCTACTACTAAATCTACTTCAGAAAAGGCATGCACAAGTTTAATTTTAGAACAAAGATAACCAAACAACATGGACCTAGTGCACCTCAGACAACCTTTGCATGTTTTGTCCCTTTTTATAATGGGAATACCAAAATGGACCCAATCTACTTCTGTAAAACTTTGCACATGACCTTTCTATGATGTTACATTGCACCCTGCACACTTTATATATGCACACAAACTGTTTCTTGCATTTGTAAATAATGTCTTATAATATAATGTGTGTGTGGTTTTTTTTGTTTTTTTTTGTTGTGTTTTCCTTATGTTCTTAATTTCTGGCATTAGGGGATTCACAGAGTAAGAATTTTATAATTTGGTGTAACACACTGATTCTTGCATATATGACAATAAAATGTTGAATCTTGTATCTGAACATAATTATAAAAAGAAATAACGAAATAAACTGAAGCACTACACTACACTAGATAACTGTATATGTTACTGTTCACTTATTGAAGACATCCACCAATACACCATATGACCAAGCACCATGCATCATCTACTCATGAGTATACTGTACTTTTGTGTCCCAACCTATTTAAGCCCAAAGACATCACAGACCCCCTTTTTCTGTTACCTGAACCCTGTGTAAAATAATACAGCATACATTATTTATGCTAACATCATAGGGTGGTGGCAAACAGTGCACAGACAGATCACTATAAAAATGGAACTAAAAACAGAGAAGCTTAGTGAATTATTGAAGTTGCCATTAAATCATCCTTTTCACATACGGTAAAAAGTGAGTAGTCATAATGACATTGCACTAACTCTACTTTTTTTTACCCCTGGAATTACTCGAGTAATTCCAATACAAAAAAACGATGCAATTTTGTATTCAAATTTAAAATGTTCAATGTTTATTTCCTGCAATTCCGACTTTTTTTTCTCTCGCAATTACAACTTTTTTTCTTGTAATTCCAACATTTTATTTTTAGCCAATCTGGCAGCATCTGCCTCTGTAGTGGCAAAAAAGCTTTGCACACTGAAAATGAAATCTAAGCTACAATCAGTAGAATCGCATGGTATCACACTGAGCCTCCGATCCCTGGAGAGAACTCTGTCTAACAATCAGCTCTGGAGGAGACGGAACAAGACAGATGAAGCAGAGGAGCCTCGTTCATACACCACTCAGCTTCAAACTTTAGGCTGACAACAAGTTTATCAGTGGATGCACTAGAAATGTTGATGTTTATAAAAAATAAAGTCGCATTTGCAAGAAATAAATCGGAATTAATGAAAAATTTTGGAATTGCAAGAAAGGCAAACTTTTTTTTTATGTGGCAGAAACAGGCTTCTATACAACACAGAACACGCTGCAGAATAAAAATTGAAGGAATTGGGAGAAAACAGCAAGGGGCACGGGGAAAATTCAAGAATAGAAGTTTGTGATAATTTTAAACTAAAACATATAGAAAACACCATACAGTGCATTTACTTTTTCCTTTACCTTTTACCTACTCATTTGAAATAGATTTTTATATTTATATATTTTATATATTTTTTTATATATTTATATATATATATATATATATATATATATATATATATATATATATATATATATATATATATATATATATATATATATATATACTGTATATATTTATTTAGAATTTTCATTTTGATGTAAAATGCCAATTAAATGGGTTTAGTTTTTACAGATATTTTTGCATGCAATTTCAGCAATAAAAATATATATATATTTTTTATCTGTTGTATATTTAGTATAGCTCTTTAATAAAAAAAAAGTACTTCTTATCCAATAACTTGATTAATTATTGGAATAATCTGTACTCCAGAGTTTAGCTTGTTTATATATATATATATATATATATATATATATATATATATATATATATATATATATATATATATATATATACACATATATATATATATATATATATATATATATATATATATATATATATATATATATATATATATATATATATATACACACATAATTACATACAGTTTCTTATTTCTCAATACAGTTTCCATTTCCAGAGATAGTGAAAATTAATTATTAATATTGCTATTTAAATATGGTATGGTTCTGACCTGTAAGACACGGGAAATTTAATTGCAAATGGACTTTGCTTTTCCATTTTCCATTTGGAATGCAGTCACGGAGTGTTCGCAAATGGTAATGCAAGATTTGCAATTGTGTTTGAATTATGTCACAATTCATACATTCACTTATAGAAAAAGCAAATGCAAATACAATTTGCAATTGCTTTTGAATATTTTTGGGGGGGGAATTTTCTTCCATAGTTCTAAGTTGTTTAACAAATCTATATATAAATATCACAATGTCAGGAAATGAAAAGTGAGATTCTGACCTATTTATCTTTGAATGTCTTCAGTGCATAACAAAATTAAAATGACTGGTCTTGCTATACAATTTTTTTTTTTTCGAGAGGAATGTATGTGGTGAAATGTTTCTTAAAGAAGAAAAAAAATTAAACAAGTGGGGAGTGACTACTGAATGAAGTTTCCTAAATTGTAGAGCTGTGTTTACCTAAGAATGCAGTTATTGCCCTCCTTCTGTACCATGCTCTTATTCTCTATTATACGAGTTTGGATTTAACAGTATACTCATAGTAACCACAAGGTCCCCGCTTATTCTTACAAATGCAAATAAATGACCATAAACCATTTAATTTCTGACATTTTTAACTGTCTGTAATAAAAAAAATTCAGATAATAACTAAAGGTGAAGCTGGTTTTATTGCCAATGTAAATTAGCTGCTGTTTTTATCAGCATATCTGCAAGCTGTTTAACTAGCACACAGATGTCATAATAATGTCCTGAGGAACAACCTTGTTGTTCACTTCTTGTTGTCCAGGGAGCTGTTTCTTTACCCCCACAAACGCTGTGAATCTTTAACTGTTTAGTGAATGGCAAGCACAGAAAGACAAATGTTCCCAGGCATGACTCTCACACCAGCCATTATTCCTCTGGTTGACTCCCATTTTCTCTTTAGCCTTCTAAAGAGTTCTAAAAGGGTTTTTTTTCCATATCATAATTTGCCCGCAATAGCTGTTCAATCGGTTCCTCCCCCTTCCCCAGTAACACAAACTACATAAAAAGAGAACCTACACCAAACAGTAGATTGTAGGCTATACAAATATTTGGGCAGTGGGAATTCATAAGCAGGCATTTGGGATTCTTGTAGAAACACCTATGAGTTTGTGTGTGATGTTTAATTCTAAGGTTAGTTTACTATATACTGATAAAGATCATGTGTACAGTATGTGAGTTGATCAAAAAGAATAAGGTAACCCATTTAAGCCTCTAAATCAGCTATGGTATAAACATTACAGATTAATTCCAAATCTTAATACAAATGCATTTCATTCAATTCAGTTAGATTTTTTTTGTATAGCACTATGTCCAAACAATGGACAATTTTTCAGAGCAACTTTCTGTTATCCTTCCACAAATGCTCAATCTCATAGACTCTGACACTTCCCAAGTGTTCCCACTGTTTTTATTTCAGCTTTGACCACTGTGAAAATCTACTCAACACAAAAAACAAATCCAATTTGTGGTCTATCTCACTGATTACTTTTGCTCACTGTTTTCTCAAACACTTTCCAAAATGTCTGATGAGCTCATATGCTGCATTAACAGCTCAGTCTATAAATATTTGGACACTGACAAAGAACTGTCACCACCAGTGAAATAAGCCATCATTAGACTGCAAAATTAAATCAAACCCATATAAAAACTAGCAAATGGGTAAATAAAAAATATGTACATTAAATATTTTTTTCTAATGGTAAATGACAAAATTATTCTTTATAACATTTGGCAAGATCAATATCCCAAATGGTTTGCATCTTGTGGTGTGGCCTCTAAATTTCTGTCCAATAATAAGTAATACACTACCAGAATGTGTCATAAAAGGAAAATCTCTATTTTGCTATTTTGCGCTTAAAAATAAATGATTAATTGAGAAAGTCCACTGTGAAGAAATGTTAATATTTTACTTTCACCATTACAGCACTCTTAGAGAGACTTAGAACCTCAGTCAGTAGTGTGTGGGTGTGAAAATACAAGATGGGAAGTGGTGGCCTCGTCAATATTTTTGAAGCAATATTTGATTAATGCTAAGAGCTGATGTGTGTTTAGATGGGGTTATGATCCTAGGCATCCATTTAATCAAATCTTAGCCCACTCAGAGGAGGTCAAACATAATACAGACCAATTCTACTTGGCTAATCTTAGTTAGGTGGAGACATGTAACCAAGTGGTGTGTGTGTTTGTGTGTGAGTGTTTGCACAAGTGAGTGTGGGCCAGCTGGGTAGCTAGGTATCTGCGTAGATGCTGGTGAGCACTAGGTATCTAAGCTGGCCCAATAGTGCATGTTTATGAGGACTTATTTACCCAGAGTTAAGAAATTATTAAATGTGATGGTTCCTCTACCTTTCCTCCAACCGATAGAGAGGCACCAACCTAGCAAGAATTACCACTTATTTAGATAAATATTATTTAGTCCTTTATCCCCCTCTTCTTTTCTAATAGTAAAACTTCAGCACAGACACTCCACCCCATACCTTTGCTCCTTGGTTTTGTAATATATTATCCAGAGACAGACTTCATGCTAACAGCCTTCCATTAATAAAATGCTTATTTACCTTTAGCCAACTTTCCCTCTCTTTGACTCTGCTTCCTCCTACTTCTGCTGTGTCATCATATTTTTTAACCAATAGTGCAATATTAACATTTTCTTCTAACTTTTATATCTTTGGGATTTAATTTTCCTGCTTTTTTCTTTTCCTTTTTATCCCTTGAACGGGTCAATTACCCTGCTGCCTCAAGCCAATTACTTTGTATTTGTTCAGGAGATTTTAATAACGCTCCCTCTCTCTCTCTCTCTCTCTCTCTCTCTCTCTCTCTCTCTCTCTCTCTCTATCTCTCTCTCTCTCTCTCTCTCTCTCTCTCTCTCCTCCCTCACCTTGCTCAAAATGCTGTTCTGCTGTAAGACTCAGCAGTAAACAGTTAAGCAGTGATCAACAATAAACTTTGAAGCAAATAAAGAATTTTTGATGTAGCGAGCAAATAAACATGACATGAGTCTCGATGGTGATGGAGTCAGCACAAAGCTCAAATAATTACCTCAATGTTGCATATAGCCACCTTCAATTTTAATTAATCCTGTGTACTCAACAGTGCAAGCAGAAAAATCCATAGGTGTTATGACCTACTCTATTTCAGTCAATACATGCTATACAAAATCTAATCAAATTGTTATTCAAAATGTTAATAATTAAGTGAATAACTCATTAAAAAAGAAGGAACATTTCAGAAGAGAAAAGCTGAATTTATTAAAAATATTTTATTCACAGTGGGTCCAGAAAGTATACAGCCTTTTGTATTCTCAATTTTTGTATACTTTATTCTATCATAATTTTAAAAGTTTTTCTATGAATTAAATCAATGTATACACATTGACCCATAGTTATTAAGCAAAAACAAGTTTGCTGAAAAATCCTCCCCATTTTAAATACAGTTAAAAAGTGTGGCTAAGATAAATGAATTCATTTTTCCATCTTTCATGTAAAATAATAAACAAAAAAATTCAATTGAAAAACCAAAAAGAAAGATTTTAGGAAAAGACATACAATAGCATGTTTGCACAGGTCTGCACTCAAATTATCCCATATTGATTTAGCAAATTTATTCCACTCTTCCTTAAGGTCTTGTGTACTGCCTTTTTCAAGTCATTTCTTTGTGATTTTACAGATTGACCAAGATCAAATTAAAGAATGGTCTAGAAATGGGGCAGTTGTCTGTGTTTGAACTGCCCCATTCCACACACACACACACACACACACACACACACACACACACACACACACACACACAAAAAACTTCTTGCTTTGGCTCTCATAATGCTCTGGGCCATGATAGGTCATGTCTGTGAGTGACATTGTTTAAACTGAGGGACTCACTCACACACAAACACACACAGAGACACTTACGCCAGTGAGTCTGTATGCGCGTGACTGCAGATTAAATTCCTTTAAACGTGGGAGGTGGACTGTACACCTCTATGACCTCTATTTAATTAAAATCACAGGAGTGGCCCAAAAGAGTGTATCTTTCATTTTGAAAGAAACAAGAGAGCCTCAGTTTGACTGAGGATGTAGTTTATGAAAAATCACTGTGTGTAGTCATACAGTATATTCAGTGTTATCTTTAATGTTAGCTGTCAGTAATGAGTTTTCTGTTGTTTTAACACCTGTCAATTTATTTTTGTGTAAAGCAGCACAGTTTAAAACAAACAGTAAAAATAAATAAACTTTGTTTTTCCAAGCCCTTTCCTCCCAAGCATACAGGATGGGACAATGAATTAACTTTTACAAGTCTAGATGGAAAACAGGATGCTTTCTATATTTAATTTAAGTGAATAAAAAAAAGGAGGCTATTGAGAGTGCTTCTCTTCTTTCCTTTAATTGTCTGCAGTGGAGGAAAAAAGTTTATTTCAATGTCTTCAGAATGAAAGAGAAAATCCCAGAAAATTTAAGTCATTTAAGGCAATTGGAAACTATTTTCTGTTAGTATGGCTTCCTGGCTATTTTGTTAACGTTGCAGCAAAAGATAAATACCTAGAAATAGTAGCTCTTAATAATGAAACTAAAAATATGAGGTCATTAGTATTCAGGATATTTAAATATATATATATATATATATATATATATATATATATATATATATATATATATATATATATATATATATATATATATATATACTTAAATATCCTGAATAGTAATGACCTCATCTTTTTAGTTTCATTATTAACAAGGCCTCAAGGCAGTTCTCGAGAACAGTTCTATTATTTGATAGACTAACATAGATATTGATTTCCACTTATATATCTTATATATATAAGTATAAGTATATATATTTAAATATAAGATATATAAGTGGAAATCAATATCTATGTTAGTCTATCAAATAACAGAACTGTTTTTGAGAACTGCCTTGAAGCCTTGTTAATTACCTGATCAGTTTTTAACTGCCAGGGAAAACACTACATGGCAATAATGGCCACACTCAAACATGGAGAAATTAAGTTTGGGCATATTTTCAAAAGCAAATAGCAGAATGTGTGAATAAAATGGCTATAATTCAGTGAAATGCATTTTTTATCTTTCGATCCAGAGTGTGCATGCACACACACACACACACACACACACACACACACACACACACACACACACACACACACACTTATACAATTCCATATTTAAGTCATACTCTTCTATCCACTAATAGTGCTGTACTGAATCTTTCACTCTTTAACTTTCTTCCAATCTGACTCCTTTGCAATTCTGTCTATTTTTACTATAATCTTTTCTAATAACAAACTTCTTGTTGGTGCTGCCACTGCAATGGTAGATAGACATCGTGATTTGGTGCTGCTGTGTAATTTGATTTGGTGTAATTAATTTGCCCTGTGTGTGTAGACTCACAGTCAGAGGTGTGCATGTGTGTGTCAGTGGCACAGTGTGTGTAATAAATCATTTCTGTCATAGCGTACCACTCACTTTAATTAAAAGCACGGCACTCTGCAGAAGACAATTACAGTGAAGATTGTGACAAAGGGGTATATTAAGAAGGACCAAATGTCAAGGTGCACGTTACATGGAAGACAGAAGCCTGCTTTTCTAAATGCAATGCAGCCTTTTTATGAATAGCATATATTGTGGAAATGGAAGGGTGTGTGTGTGTGTGTGTGTGTGTGTGTGTGTGTGTGTGTGTGTGTGTGCGTGTGTGCGTGTGTGCGTGTGTGTGTGTGTGTGCATGTATGTGTGTTATAGTCACTATTATCAATGGGCAGCTGTTTGGCCTTTTAGCTGTAATGTGCAGGAAAATGTAAAATGTAAAAAAAAATAAAAAAATGTATTCTTATTTTTAGAAAATAAATAAATGTTACAAATGTTTCAAAGATAATGTCAAATTTTCAAAATTGACATTTTCAAAAATGTCAAAATTATTGTGTAGATCAACTGTAAAATTACCGTAAAAATACTGTTCCAGGGTAATAAAAATGAAAAGGTGAAATACAGCAAAACACAGGTTTATCACATGTTTTAAAAATCTGATATTGTACAGATGCTATAAGTGAGATGATATAATTCACATTTTTATCAAATGTAATCGGCATAGTACAAACTTACTTGGTAATAAAAGAGCTGACTTTATTCAGGCTGCCTAATATATCTGCTATTACCATAAGAGCTATTTAGTATATGGGCTCAGCGTACACACGATCAAGCATAAAATTGGTTCAATCATGTGTGTAATCAATTTAATAAACATGCTGCGACACATCATATGAAAGTGATTTTCATATCTTATGCACACTGATAACAGCATGCTGGCATATGTCAATTGCCTTCTAAAGCAGGTCTTTATTTAAGAAATTACATAATTTGTTGTTTTTCATGGCTGGAGGTCTCAAAAGGGTAGACAGCTAAATTTGGGACAAGCTTCAGATAAACCCAAAAATAGGGCTCTAAAAAAGAGTTAGTATACTGACAGTGAGAATTAATGATAAGGATTGAGGAATGGTGTCGGTGATGTCTTGAAGGCATACACTGGCAAAGGTGTAATCTTTGTTGATGCATAAAGAAAGACATAAATTATCACCCTGCAAGATGGTGATGTCCACGTAAGAAAGGATGACTGTATGCGTGTGTGTGTGTGTGTGTGTGTGTGTGTGTGTGTGTGTTTGTGTGTGTGTGTTTGTGTGTTGTGTAACACCCAAATGAACCTCATGTTGTTCATTGCTGTAATAAACACTTTCAACTTTAAATGTTTGCTTCAGGCACAGTCATTGCAACATATTATTTACTCCTTAAAAATTTACATTTATAATTCACTGATTCATCTTAGAGCTTTTTTTTCAGTAATTCATTAATTATTGAGTTACTATAATTACACAAGAAAGATGTGAAGTTATGAGCATGACTGGCCTGAATTTTCATTAATTGTGCAATTGTAATTTTAAACAGGTAATTCGTTTTGTTTAAATTTCAATCTCGCTAGTGCTCCATGAATGCGTCGACTTGTCCATTTCATGTCAAATTCTTCAATATATAATTGGTCTTTTGCAGCTTTGAAAGTATTAATGGTATTCAATCAATAAAATGATTCTCAAAAAGAAACTATAAATCTTTTGGGCTGCTGCCATCCTGGAGCCACTTTATTTGAAAAAAAAACTGCTTTGAGGTGACAAGAAACTTTTTATCTAGCTTGAAAAACAATTTATAAGTACTTTTTGACTGACAACCTCACAATGTCCTGAAGGAAATTAATCTCATAACCCATTTGTTGTTCTAACAATGCTGTTGCCTAACAGCACAGATTCTGGTGGACACTGTCCAATTATGTGTCAGTATTAGTAGGCAAATAATAGCTACTCATCACTTTGAGAACTATTGTGGAAATAGTTATGAAGGAAAAAAGTCTAACAATGCTAAAAAGTGTGTTTTTAGCAGGAAAAATAGCACTGTGTTTGACAGAAGAGGCGGTGAGTCTCTGACAGGAATATTCACATGGCTCTTTTCAAGCTCATAAGAACAAAGCGTGGGCCGTCGAGGTGCTAGCCATCAAACTACTTCCGCATTCTTCTCCTCTCGGGAATGGGCGGGACGAGTAGGCTACCTGCCAATCAGTGAGAGGCACGAGCCACGCGCTTCACATTATAATTAAACTCTCCTTCTCTGCACTTGAGAACCTGCTGACAAGCGCCTTCACATTATGACAGGGTGGCCAAATTGTTTGCGATTTATTTCCAAAGCTGCCAAGGCTGCTATTAAAGCAGACCGTGAGGAACATACACACACACAAAAAAAGCACTTTGTATGAGATGTTAACGTGATTTGACAACGCCTTTTGTTTGTGATTGTGATTAGCATGTTCAAGAGCTATGGTAAAGAGCTTAACTTAGGGATTTTGTAAAGAACCACCAAACTCTGGGAATAAATATCCTGTCAGTAAGTTGACATAAAACTTTGATACACAAATGAATCAGTCAGTAGGACACAAAGGAAACACACTTATACCTTCAATAACAACTCCTGAATAAAACAGAACCAGAGGAGCCTTTAGCCTATGTCCATCATTCTCTGTAAAAGCCTAAATTGCCCTAAAAAGAATAAAAGAAGAATAGCCTATCACCCAGCTTTTAACTCATTTTGCTTGTTCCGACTCCTTTTAATATTACACATCACCCATTTTTTTCTCCTCTAATATACAGCTATGTCCCCTCAAGGGCCCCTCAGGCCCCTCCGCCCTGGAGAAATTAAAGGAAAGATTCTATTATGGATGACAAAAGAGCAGAAGCTCAACCTCCGGTGAGCTCCATTATTTAAGTTACATTTCCTAATCAGTGCGGTCATGATTTGTCATGTAAAATAGAAGACATTGCACCTGCCTGGAGCAGTGACCTCAAAACTGTGGCCATAAAAAAAAGTTTTATAAAGTTTTTTTAAAGATATGTTTGCTTTTTTCCACAAAAAAAAAATCTGTGTTAATATTTCATGTTCTTATTAAACACATTTTTTCAATAGAAACACAGGAATGCTAATTGTATTACTCATTATTAAATGGGCTATATATCAGCAACAACAACTGCAAAGTATTTTAACAAATTTTAAGCACTTCTCCAGTCCATGCAATTCAGCCACAATATGTACGACCACACTCCACGCACCCACATCCTATTTCCTTTCAACACATAGCAAAGACATTACTGAATCACAACCCCCTGCATTTCCCCTGTTTTCTGTTTCCAAAAAAAAACCTGACCACTCCCTGAACTCTGATCTAATCGGGGGGGGGGGAAATAAAGAGAGCTAGGAAAGAGCATGCCAGTGACAAAAGAAGAGAGGACAGAGAGTTAATGCTGGCTTTTTTTAAAGGTGAACACTATTCACAGTGGTGAAAGAGGGGGGGGGGGGGTGCGCACTAGCAAGCCAAGCCTTAGTAATAAAGAACGGCAGGCCTGACAAGGAAGGTCTGGGTGCAGGTGTTAAATCAGACAGCACACAGGGCAGCCATATGCAGCGGCTGATTTATGGGCCCTTCCGAGCTCCAATGTGTTTTAAATGTGACCTTGCACACACTCTAACCCTGACCTGCTTCTTTGCCAGGATGTTTTGCCACACACTCCCGTTCAAACACCAGATGCACTCAAAATAATTTTGATCAAAATACATCAGTTTGGCCACACATGCATATGTTTACAAGCTGATGTCTAGAAGCAGAGCACTGACAATGTAGGTAAGTTAAAATTGACAAATGTGTGTTAGGGGATCAGGTTTGAGGTGGATCTTTGTGGGACTGTCTACAAAGTTGGAAATTGTCTAATTAAAGGAAAGGAAATGTAGGTTGAGTTATTGGAAAGCTTCACTCTACTGCTTAATCCAAATGCACAAGACAGCCCCAGCATAGCAAAGACACACACACACACACACACACAATGCATCAGGGCCAGCTGCAGGAAACTTTGAGGAGAAAATTATTGAGCTGGAGTGGTTGTGGAGCATGCTATAGCGTTTCAAGATACATGTCTGATTGCAAGGATTGCTAAAGGTGTATGCACACATTCCCATGTATGGACCAATACTTGTGTTATGAGCTGCAGAGAGCTTGTAAATGGCCAGTGGTGTCTATGATTGGGAGGTGATCCAGATCCTATCTTTACAGTAAGGGGAGGCTCATGAATGCCTCCTATCAGACCCATGTTGTACCTCTGCCAGCATGAGTGTGTTATAGTATAATTTAAATATTCCATTATATATGTCATTAAGCAGTAGCCGTTGTATTTTATTTGTTTATGCATGAAAATCATTAATCTATGACTTGCATAAACTTTTTGTAACCACAACACTATGCTGTCATTAAAGCTTTCAGGTCAGTATAAGTAAGGAGAAATATAACATAATGCATGCTTAATATACTTCTGTTATTTATCATATGTAGTGACATACATGACCTTAACATTTTATTGAATCACCCTTTTCATGCTAATTTTAACACACATGCAGTTGGATCACTGATCAGTTTATGAGGCAAGTCAAGTCAAGTCAGGAAGCTTTTATTGTCATTTTAACCATATATAGCTTACGCAGTACACAGTGAAATGAAACAACGTTCCCCCAGAACCCTGGTGCTACAACATAAAGCTACATAGCTTTTATGTAAAGCTATATCATGTAGTGATGGATGGGTATATTAATAATAGGAGCCACAACCAGGGAAATACTTCAAAGTAGTTGTTGTAGGCTGCAAGGCTAACAAGGCCCTTTTACCTGTCTTCTTACCAAGAGCTGATAAGACAAAGTTTTGCATTCACACACACACACACACACACACACACACACACACACACACACACACACACACACACACACACACACGTACGCATGCACACACACACACACACACACACACACACACACACACGTACACACACACACACACACACACACCAACACCTCCATTAACACCTTTATCATAGCAGCTGTGGAGTCTCGGTGATAATGTCAACCTTGGCTATCAACAGCTCCGCCAGCAAATAATTAAATTCTATTATTTACCTTACACAGGATGAGCAGCTATCACACACCTTTCTGCACCTTACATCACTCTCTATTACACTTTCTCTCTATCTATCTTTTGCTTTTATTCTCTTCTCTGTGCTCTTCTTCCAGTCTAACCCTGCAGTGACATTTTGACGTCAACGCTAATAAATCATTACAGTTTGTTAGTTTTGTGGCAAAAAACTCTGTAATCTTTATTGTATCACTTTTCAAAAAAGCTCTAATAAAAAATTGCAATCATATATCCATTCTAAATACAGTGTTGTCCTTAAAATATTCATAATACTTCAAACTGTCCTTTTAAACAATAAAATAATCTTTTTTTTATTATTACTTTATTTGAAGTAAGTTGTCATTTTATTTATTTATATAAATGAGCAAACATGTCTCAATCACCCTTTAAGTATTTTTGTTCTAGCCTTTATATGAGCAAACCATTATGAACATTCAAACAGTACCACCAATCACTATTAACACTGCTCTCATTACCATGCCTTTAACCAGCCTGATTATTGCATCATTATTAATGCTGAAAATGAGAGACAGACAAAGATAAACCCAAAGGAGAGAGAGCAATCAGTAAGTGAGCAAAGATATGGTGGCATACGGTAAACGAATGTCAGGATCGGTGCATGCACTGAAAAATTAAACCAATTAGGAGGGTTGTTTGACTCGCATTCCTCTCCAAGTCACTGAACAGCTGAGAGGAGAGAGGAAGAAGAAGGAGGGAGAGAATGAGTGCTCCTACACACCACTCTATTCTGTCATGCTTGGTGAGCAGCAGGAGAGAGGAAAAGTGTGTGTGAGAACGTTGCCTCGGAGTGGCAGATTAAAAGCAATCTATATCCACATAAATCATTGATTAAATGAATCATGAAATTAATATGTAAATTGTGTGTTTAACCTCTATTTATATACCAGTGTCTGTCATTGTGCCGTAAATCTAAAACTAATTGCTATTTCTCAGCAAGCCCTGGAAAACATGTTAGATGGAGGCAAAGACCAAAGAGAGGGAGAGAGGAGGATGAGAGTATAAAAAGTGTTAAAGTTTGTAGGCATCTGACAACCTGTACTTTTAAGATTTAGAAGTGTATTTGTGGAGATTTATGCTCATTCACCCAGAAGGATGTTACTAGAGTCAGGTGCTGATGGGTGAGGGGGGACCTGGGTGCAACCAGCATTCCAATTCATCCCAACATGGGAATTGGGTTTTTCAACGGGGTAGAGTCAGAGCTCTGTAGCAAGCCACTCGCAAGCTTTTATTCCAGCCCATTTAAACCATATGTGAGCCACATACGGCTAGAAAAGTCACTTTTCCCTATACTTTTGTACATATAGTGTTATAGTGTCCAAATGTTTAACTATATTGACTCTTTCATTAATTAAAGCATAAAGTACAAGAAGTGAAGTAGGTTTGTTCTGCTTCGGCAGTTCAGCTACATCAAATAAAACTTTATCTTGCTGAAATGGACAAAAAACAAAACAAAAACAGAGTTACAGTAAAAGTACACTATGCGATGCATAGGCTACTTTTGTGGTTAACTATGTGTGAGACAGGTAACATATGAGACGAGAGAGCGAGAGAGAGAGAGAGAGAGAGAGAGAGAGAGAGAGAGAGAGAGAGAGAGAGAAAGCGAGAGAGAGAGAGAGAGAGAGAGAGAGAGAGAGAGAGAGAGAGAGAGAGAGAGAGAGAGAAAGAAGAGTGAGAGATAGTAAGAGATAGAGGGCTAAGTAGGGCTGGGCGATAAATCGATTTTATTGATTAACTCGAATGTGTAGTTTACATCGATCTGTTTTAATAAAAATCTGGTTTCTCTTTAATGTCCGCCGACGCTTCCCTCTGGGCTTCCATTGTTTCGAACGAACTCAGCCCTCCCCCAGCGCGTTTGCCATAGAGATACACAAACAACATGGCAGCGAGCAGAAGAACTCGTTCCCAAGAAAGGCACAGTGTCATCTGTAATTTGGAATTGGTTCGGTTTTGCTGCGTCAGACGCAGCACACGCAACACCCCGCTGCAAAGTGTGTTTAAAGGCTGTTGCAAGCAAAGGTAGCAGTACCACCAATTTACTGCAGCACCTCAAACAGAGGCATGCTGTCGAGTGGGAGAGATGTGGGAGGCCCTACGAAATGAACAAGACAGCGGCAGCACAAGAACTGCACTTTGTTTAGTGTTGCGCGTCTAATCACGTACACGTACAGTATGGGTGGTGGGAGCGGTCAAAATACATGTAAAGACGCTTCAGAAAGGCGTTTCTGTTAAGAAACAGAAAAATCTGAGCATTCGAATCACCATATTCAAACACTCATAAAACATTTTTTTGAGAATCTCCCAGTCTATTATATTCTTATTTCAAATTTCAACTCATTTTACTGTGGATTTTTAAGAAAAGTAAAGGCAAAATCACTCCAAGCATCACTGCATTTCTAACCATGTTCCACATTCAAACACTCATAAAACATTTTTCTTTATAGGTTTGCTCATTCTTTCAAATAATTTTTATTTACAGTGTCCCTGTCTATTACTCTGTTAAATTCTATCTCATTTTACTGTGGAGTTTTGAAGAAAAGAAAAGGCAAAATCACTCAAAACCTCAGGTGCATTTTCAATCATGTTCCACATTTTTCTTTGTAGGTTTGCTCATTTTATGTTATGTTAAGTTCTATTTTCACAATTTACAATGGAGGGCCTGCCATCTTGTATTTTTGGCTTGTTGTTTCTGATTGCACTTTAACCCAAAGTGGGTTATAATCCCAGAAGGGTAAATAAACTTTATTTAATAAAGTTAAAACTTTTTTTTAACATTTTCTTTGTCATATGCAGATTGATTTTAAACAGGGGGGAAAAATTTTTATTTAAATCGCAAATCGGATTTTTTTTTTAGGCCATATCGCCCAGCCCTAGGGCTAAGTGATAAACCATACTGTTTTTGCCACAGATAATCCTGATATACAGGCAGTGAAAAGTTTAATGGCTGTGGTGATCTTTCAATAAAACATCAAAAACAACTCTGACCCAGCCATGACGTACAAGCCTTAATGGAACCAGGAGGTCAAGTGGGCATGCCATCTCTCACACTGAAATCTACTAGTGTGGCACCTTGGGAAAGCAGACACACTACAGGAGGTGAATTACGCCACTGCAGAAACAAGGAGACAAGCGAGCATTGAGCATTTGATGAATGGTTTGCATTACTTGAATACCGCCAGTCACAGGGATTAATTAAATTGCATTAATATGTAGACAATTATAATAATAAGTCCTCTGCCATTTTTCCTAGATAGCAACATAGGTAATATTTTTAATGATTAACACACACATTCACATGGTGACACACCAACATGTATGAACATGCACCCAATGCTGTCACATGCTCATTTATATCCTTCTCATACACAGCACTGCATTCCATCCATAGACAGAAATGCTTATTTTTATGATGATCTTCTAACACAGTGAGGCGTTAGAGAGGTGGTGGATCTTGTTAAAAAAGGATGTGTGTATTCACTCTGTTTTTAAGTAATGAACTGTAATGTAATGTTTTTTATTTTGTGTTTTGATTTTTTGTCATGTCATTGTAGTAATTGAATATATATTTACTTTCATCTGCATCTACTCGCATTACATGACACTACTTATTATGACAATATTAACTTTACGTTAATGCATGTAACAATGTTACCTAATGGGACTAAACAACCAGATTGTAATGTGGTTTTAATTTATAGACCCAGCATATTTACAAGTTCAGGATGGCTGTTAATCTTTATTAGTCATCAGAGCATCTTAGAAGTAAAGCAGAACTGATTAGTGTTGTGAATGAACTAGTTGTATAATTCTTTTTTTGCTCTGAATTTGACTAATCAAGAAAATAATTATAATTTGTCTGTTAATAATAAGCAGCACGTTTATAATTACGTAACATTTAATGCTTTATTCAAAATTGCTCACAGGCTACCGAATGCTGTGGAAGAGTGGTATTGTGCATACATAGTCTAGAAAGCCGGTGCATTAATGTCTTAGACACTGATCTTGCATTTAATTGCAAGCCTAATCTATAGGTTAGAAATGTACTATCAAAATCAAAATGTTAAATTTGTCTAATTTTGAATTAAAGTATTTCCTACTGTACAGGTTTTTTGAAAATGTGACATGGGGCAGAAGCTTTACAAATCTTTGTTGTAAAAAAAAAAAAAAGGATTAAATTAGTTGCAAGCCATTTTAATTATTTCAGTAAAATTAGCCAGCTAGTGCTGAAGACGAAGATTTTTTTACAAGAGTAAAATATTACACAAGGGTGATATTTTTATTAAGAATTAAAAATTCTAAATAAAAAAGAGGCATTTCTACATTTTTTTTTTTATTTCTTCACAAGATACTTCCTTAGAAATTTTATTTTGCTCACACACACACACACACACACACACACACACACACACACACACACACACACACACACACACACATATTTTTTAACATTCAAAGTGGTATCATTAAATTTATAGATAATTTGCCTCTATGAAAAAGAATATACAGTGGGCACTTTTTTAGGATTATCACATTCATGGAATAATCTAATCAGCAAATCAAGTAGCAAGAGTGTAATGCATGACATCATACAGATGCAGTAGTCTGGCAATTTGGGGTAATGTTCACACCATAATGTCAGAAAAAAATTTGACCTTAGTGATTTTGATCATAGAATCATCCAGACACACAAGTGCACCTAGCGGTGCTAGACGAACTTGTTTGAGCCTTTCTAACTACTGGGCTATTCATGTACAACTGTCTCTAGAGTTTACTCAGAATAGTGTTAAAATATCTAAATATATAAAATATAAAATATATAAAATAAAATTCACTTAGCAGCATAGGAAAGATCAACAAGGAATGGCCAGAGTGGTTTAAGCTGACATAAAAGGCTAGAGTAACTATGATAACCACTCTGTACAAGTGTAGTAAGCAGAAAAGCATCTCAGAATGAACAACACATCAGCTCTTAAGGCATATTTGCACCAACAGCAAAAGCACTAGCTTCATAAATGGATTATAAAATACTCCTGCTGATGTATAAAACACTGAACTATCTCATGCTACAGTATTTGAACAAACATTTGTTCCATTTTGAGCCACCACCTCTGCTTTGATTAAAAGGTGCAAGCTATATGTTTCTACCTCAAATAGTGAAGACTGTAGCAGGGGACAAAGCTTTCTCTTACAAGCCCCACAGTTATAAAACAGCCTGTAAATTAGTGTTTATAAGTCAAACAAGTCAGTGTTCAAATGTACAACATCTCAGTGTTCAAATGTAGATTTAAAAATATATTTATTCTGTCAAGTATTTTGTCAGTAGGCTTTTCTTAGGTAAATGAGCAGATCTGAAGAGATATTTTTTTTTACTCACTCACACATGTTTACTCAGGTTTGTTGAGGGTGGTGTGGTGGTCCCTCGCTATTCCAGAGATCTCTCGTGTCTGTGATATCCTCTGGCTCTTCTATTTAGTTATGCTGCCATAGCTAGTCCTGTCTGAGTCCTTACTTGTACCCTGGTCACACTGTACAGTGTCTTTAACTTTTATATAACAATATGGATCCTTGTTTCTCCCTCCCTGTTGCCCCTCTGCTCTCCTTCTCCTCTATTTCCTTCTCCCTCCTTCTCTCTCTCTTTTTTTCACTCTCTCGCTCTCTCTCTCTCTCTATCTCTCCCTCCTTCTACATCAAGTTAAACATGCTTCTGAGGTACCAGTTACCATTGTTCCTGTCCCTTTCTTCTTTCCGTACCTGCCTGATTCATCCGAATGCCCTACCACTGGATGGAGTTCTATTCAATTGGAGACCACTCTGAGCAGCTGAGGATTGTTTCACATGAACAGTCTAAAGATCCATGAAGAACTCAAAAACTATTAAGTTTAATTTAGACTATAATTAATAAAAACAATCTGATACAGTGTTTTAGAACTAAGTTAATCAATTCCTGACACCTGCCTGTTTGAATTCATATTGGTTTCTCATCATTTTAAGATACATTATTGTTGTTAAACTTTTACTAGTTTAATAAGCATAAGGTGGTCTGATTTCAGAACCAGTGCTCAATTTTAAAATGGTTTCAGTTCTGATTCAAAAGGAACATTTAGAAATTTTAAACGCCCAGAAAAACCTTTAACACCAGTGTTATATAATTATAATAAATTAATACCTGAGACACTCTAATGGAGTTTACTTCTTTCACATCTAGATTTCTGTAACACTGTCACCAAAAGTAGTCTTGTACAGGATACTTTACCATTTGACATAAAACTCCAAACATAATTTCAAGTTTGGAAGATGTGTGTTACTAAAAAAAAGGTATATATCTAAAATTATGGTTTTCAGGGTGTTACAGATCTTCTTATAGCCATCTTTGTGGAGAGAAACAATTCTAATTCTTAAATCCTCAGAAAGGTCTTTGCCATGGGGTGCCATGTTGAACATCTAGTGGTCAGTATAGGAGAATTATACTCAAAGCACCACATTTTAACTGTTCTAATACAAGATACATAAATTTGTATTGTGCTGTCAAGCAAACAAAAACATAAACATTATATGAAAAGTGTATAATGTGTATATGTGATAATTAAAAACCAAAATTAAAAACTAGGACGAAGTCGTGGGCCAAACTCAATATTTATTGAAAAAATGACTGCAATTGTGCATGTTTTCTGTCTCTCCAGATGTGTAATTTTAAAATTTTTATATTTCAAACTTTATTTTTGCATAAACATTGAATCTGGAACAACTAAAGTTTAATATTATAAACACATGAGACATTAAATTTGAAATAAAACACACATCAGTGGTATTCGTTTCTTATTATGTCTCTCTCTATCTATAGCCTTTCGAATTACTTTTTAATGTAAATCTTTTTTCACAGGCCAACAACAAAACAACCAAAAAATTATAATAATTTCCTTTCATTAAAAAAGGCAATCTTTCAACTATTACCAGTCCATGCCTTGGAGTAGAACAAGTGACAACATTCATTCAAGCTCAGTTTGCTACACTCTGATTTACTCTGATGCACATTGGTTCAAGCCAGATACCTGCATCTCTTCTTATATGCATGTGCATCAATGTCTGGGTTAAGGCTCTGAGCTGAGCTGAGGATTGAGTTAATGTGTTCATCAGTGAGACTCCTGAGTGGTGTTTTGTTCATCTTTATTAAAGAGAACAGTTACTCACATAGATATGTGCTGGTGAACATAGAGAGCGTTTGAGCAGCTTGGACACGTAGTTGGTGCAGTGTGTCGAGGAGGAAACATGGAAACTGTGCAGCACACACAAAGTCTTACTTTGACTTGAGCGTGTCACTACACTGAAGTTCAATCAGCTACATTTAGAGGTTGGTTGGTGCGCTTTCCACGTCAACCACAAACGGATTACTGAGCAGTTCAAATCTGCATTTCTGGGCTTCAAAGTCGGTAAATCGCAGGGTAAATTCAGCTCTGAGTATGCAGTTTTTCAGCTTTCTCGACTGACATGCCAACGCACTAACAAAGCATTCCGGGATTTGTAGTATTAGCGGTGTATGCGTTATATACTGGCGAGCAGCTCTAATACACATTTGATGTGATCTCGCAGGCCAAATATAATTACACCGTGAGTTTGACACCTCTGACTTGGAGTGTACTCACTTTTATTGCCAGCTATTTTGAAAATAATGGCTGTATGTTGATTTATTTTTAGAAGACAGTAAATCTATACTGAATTGACTACTCTAAAATATATCCAAGTATCATTTCTATAGTATTGTCCCTTAAGAAGATATACTAAAATGGTTGCTGAAATGTGAGCTGATGAAGTTGACGAGGATGGACAGGATTGGAAATTAGTATATTAGGCGGACTGTGCATATAGGATGTTTTGGAAACAAGGTGAGGGAGGCATAATTAAGATGGTTTGGACATGTGCAGAGGAGGGACATGAGGTATATTGGTAGGAGAATGCTGAAGATGAAGCTGCCAGAAAGGAGGAAAAAAAGAAAGACCAAGGAGGAGGTTTATGGATGTGGTGAGGGAAGAAATTAAGGTACCGTAATTTCCGGACTATTAAGCGCGCCCAAATATAAGCCGCACCCACTGAATTTGTCTACACTGAAACTAATGAACTTTACACAGGCTTTAACGAAAGACAGTGTCTGTTACACGGTGTAACAGGTGAAATATGTTGTGGCTCCTTTAAGAGTATTTTGGGAATAGCCTACCGCCGCATTTTACCGGTATTACTGCATGTGTGCAAGACCGAGGAATATGTCCTTATTATTTTCTGATGCTCATTTCTAAGTTTCTTTGACTAACCCGTTACGCTGTTGCCAGGAAAAATAAAAAAGCACGAGTTTTGGAAACCTGTCTGTGCTTATATGATTTCTGTTGCAACTGGAGTTAGCGAGCTTTCCCATGACCCAGACTCAACGCGTTACAACGGCTTGTATCTAAACAGTAGCCTACCAAGAAAGTCATTGTTCACTGTCTTCCTTCCTTTCTTTTGGCATCATCGTGCGTTTAAAAATCACCATCGGTGAAGCTTTTCTCCCGATGCCGTGCAGCTCAGAACACAGGTGAAGTGCGTTTTTTTGCCGTTCGGCAATTCCATTGGTCTAATGTTATGGGGCTCAGTTTTTTGGCTTGAAGCTTGTGAAACCGGGAAAAACCCAGGAAAAATCCATAAATTAGCCGCTTCGTTGTTTAAGCCACGGGGTTAAAAAAAAGCGTGGGAAAAAAGTAGCGGCTTATAGTCCGGAAAATACGGTACTTTAAAGTATATCCAAGTTATAATCCTATAGTATTGTTGATGGAGGAGATATACTATAATGGTTGCTGAAATGTGAGGTATATATATATATATATATATATATATATATATATATATATATATATATATATATATATATATATACATACTGTATATACAGTGGAACCTCGATATTAGCAGCCTTGACGCTCGCTACCTCAATAGTTCATGACTTTTCATTTGGAAAAATCTGATATTTCACAAGAAGCCGCGAGTGGCAAAGTTCGATGTAACATTTCAAAACAGCGTTTATAGTAATAAATGACATAAAATGTTTAAAAACTATTTTATTATTGTATTATTTATTTAAAGTAGTAAATAAAACATTTATGACAAGTAATTCAATAATTGTTAAGTTTACATATAGTACAAGTACAATTCCCCTTCGAAAAAAGAACCAACAAAAGGAGAGTCAAAACCTCGCTATTTTTTGTTACTCACGAGGGGTCATTGAATGTAACCCGGGCAAGTATCAAGGTTGCACAGTATAATATATACTATTACAAACCTAAAATAATACAATTTTTGTTGATTGTCTATCTCTTTCATACCCTTACAGACAACCCTCATTTTCACTGTTCCCCCACTACTCTAAATGTATGTCTTTATACTTAAAATATAGACAAGAAGGCAAAGTCTCCAATATGCAGAGACTACCACAACTTCAATAAGTTTGCAGATGGTAAATTTTAAGATATACTTTTAATATGCACTCTCCACACTACCCATTCAGCTGTATGGCACAAAAAAACTGCTTTTTAAAACAAGTAAATATGTTGAAAGGATTCATTTTTGGTAACTGAGGTTGAGCTTAAGGTTACATTTAGTTGTCTGCATGAATAATATTAATGTGTGTGTGTGTGTGTGTGTGTGTGTGTGTGTGTGTGTGTGTGTGTGTGTGTGTGTGTGCGCGCGGCGAGTGCGTGCGTGCGTGTGTAATTGAACTCAGGTTGCCGAGGGCAAGCACTGACAGAATGAATTCTTCACAGATACACCTAGAGCACAAGATCTGATGTCACTGCATTCCCATAGATTCTCTTCATTTAACATAGGCACCAAACATTTTTAATTTTTATATACCTATTCTTTAAAACCTTTTTGTATTAACTTTGAAATCCAACATTTCTGACATCTGACATGGTTATTAACAGACTTTGAGTCACAATGTGACTTCTTAAACAGCAATAAAGTGCCAATTATTTAACCTCCAATCCTTTTGGTCTCACAAGAAAGTCACTATGATGGTTTCATTTTCACAAATGTATCCTTTAAATATTTAGCTTTTTTGATAAAAGATATACACCCAAAAACAATCAGAAAATGCGCAGTTTTTGTAGTTATGTTGCTCTGTGTATATATATATATATATATATATATATATATATATATATATATATATATATATATATATATATATATATATATATATATATATATATTCATATTCATATTACACCAGTATTATTGTCTAATCAACATTTATATTTAAATTGTGCCTGACATCATACCTGTAGCTTTGTGATGCCAGAGGAAATCCTGATCTCTCTTTAGATTGGGCATACAACCATAAAAATTACTGTTGCCTGGAAATTGTCATCCTTTTCTCAAACTTCAAAGATGCTCATTTTTATCACACCAAGGCTATGTAAGGACCATTTATGTAACTACAGTAACCTCTCCTTGCTGGCTCAATATAACAAAACATCCTGCCATAAGCCTCTGTCAGCTGCTGCATGCACAGGTAGCTATGGGGTATAGGCTGTTGTGAAATGAGTCATTCATGTGAGTTGTGAATGTGTTATATTAACTCATATAATTACCATTAACCTTTAAAAGTAATGCTTAACATGTTAACAAGGTTCTAATATTCCCTAAATCAGATTGCCTTCTCCCCCACAAAAAGCTTCCCGGCCATAACAGCTATTGAAGCTTATTGTCATAATTTTGTAATTAAGATGAGAAAAATAAAATGTATTATTTCTGGAAAAGCAGCAAATGTGGGTTAAAGGAAGCTTATATGTCAAATCTCTTAAATGTCTTCTAATCATCTCCTCCAGAGCTTGCTTTAACTTAACACCAATTTTAGTGTCATTTTCAATTTCATGCTCCCTGTTTCTTCTCTGAATCAACATACAAAAAAATAACCATTTAAAAGCTCAGCCCTAATTAGATGGTTAGGGCTCAAAAGAGCTTGAGGTAAGTCATTTGCATAATTCTATCATAAAAGTTGAAGATGCATATTTCTGTGTTCGTTTGTACAATTATCTTAGCTGTCCTAGGGGCTGTTATATTAATGTGATTAAACAGTATACTTCTGCATGGAGCCCAGTGTCCTCCATTAAAGCACTGCTAGAGGCAAAGCAAAAATTAATTTTTAGGAGACAATCAATTTTATTCTACATGACTGTAATAAATATAGGCTGGGTACAGATGTGTCATTAAGCTCAGGAAGGAGACTCAAAGTCAAAATGACACCAGTGGCTCTGGCAGGCCTCCTCAAACACTCTCCTGCAGTGAGTGGCAGAGGTGTCATTTTCCATCTTGCTTGAAAAGTATTCACCATCTGTCAAATATAACTTCTCTTACTGAATCACAATGCAACACACACAAGAGATACAAAACTGGCACATTGTGCAATCCCCTGTCCCCTGTCATTTCTCACAATACATGACATAAAATCAAAACAAGCTTTCTAAATGCCATTTCAAAAAACACTAGAGGTCAGTCACCGGTTCTGAATGCAAATCATTTAACATTTTGCATACAAGACTTTCGCAAGTTTTCTAACAGTTTAGTGCATTATAATGCAATGTTGAAATTACATAATACAGTAAATAGGTGTTTTTAACTTTCAGTTATGTCTCTTGGCTTGGTGTGAACATGCCATCATGTGTAAAAATATTTATCTATTTTCAAAATAATCTTGTAATTTTCTGTCTGATTGTGAATTAGGGGGTTTAACACAATGCCAATATCTACATCTGTTTTGGAAAGTTTTCATGCTATTTATAGAAATATGCAATTGGAAAGTTTAATACCATTTATTCAGTCATTTGTGTTTGTATCTGCCAATGAGCTGCTTATTTAGTTACATTTAGTCTGTTCTATTTCCTAAAACATGATCATGGATTTATGAAAATATATTGCAGAGGGTTGCTGGAATTTTAAGCAGCCTGCACTGTAAAGTCACACCCAAATGATAGTGAAATATTTGTTTCTTTTAGCAGAGAATGTGTTCATTACAATTTTATATATATATATATATATATATATATATATATATATATATATATATATATATATATATATATATATATATATACAGTGAGGAAAATAAGTATTTGAACACCCTGCTATTTTGCAAGTTCTCCCACTTAGAAATCATGGAGGGGTCTGAAATTGTCATCGTAGGTGCATGTCCACTGTGAGAGACATAATCCAGAAAAAAATCCAGAAATCAAAATATATGATTTTTAAACTATTTATTTGTATGATACAGCTGCAAATAAGTATTTGAACACCTGTCTATCAGCTCGAATTCTGACCCTCAAAGACCTGTTAGTCTGCCTTTAAAATGTCCACCTCCACTACATTAAAATTTAACTAAATTAAATGCACCTGTTTGAGGTCGTTAGCTGCATAAAGACACCTGTCCACCCCATACAATCAGTAAGAATCCAACTACTAACATGGCCAAGACCAAAGAGCTGTCCAAAGACACTAGAGACAAAATTGTACACCTCCACAAGGCTGGAAAGGGCTAATTAAGCCCTTAAATTAAAGATTATATTTTAATCTGTACTAAACAAACTCATGTTTTAACAATATATATGCCCCATATATATTAGTAGAAGTCTTGTAATAAAAGGCAGACAAATACAGTTTACATGTTCTAGTTATGCTCCTACATGTTCTTACACCCTAAACATATTCAGTTCATCACCTTAAAGCATAATAAATATCCACCATTAAACAATTCAGTAACTTTAATGAAACAAAGTGGTAGTGACAGGGATTTAAAGGGTTTACTGTTTCTAAAATGTGAATAAAAATTTCGAGCTTGACTTAACTACACGGATTTGAACGCTTCCTCACGGTGCGCCCTGAAGTGTATGTGGCTGAAAAGGCGATCGCGTTTCTCTCAGTAATTGACTACATGTACGCTTTAACTGTAATTGGTCTTTTACGCGCAGGACCGGCTTAAAGCGTTGCGTCTAAAAGCATTAACATTAGAGCTTACTTGGTCACAGGCTATGTTAAAATGAGAGAGAGGGAAGCTAACTAACCCCATCCACCCCTACCCTTGGCAATAAAATATCAAAGTATTTCAACCTTTGCTTTTACAATGGAGTGCCATAAATCTAACGCGGAGAAAGGTCGTTGATATTGGAATGTTAACTTCAAAAAGAAGACGGACGGCGGACTGTAGTCTTATTATATGAAACCATTTCATGGTCAACTTTTGGATTAAAGCTTCTAAACGCAAATCAAAAATAATATAAACAAAAATTATGTGGATGTTACAGGTTTCCCCACATTCTCAGTTCTTAGTGGTGTTGAAGTTTTTCAGCATGAGCAGTCTGTTTCTCTTTGACACAGACCCCGAGAAGACTACACAAGTGCGCGAGAGCACCGTATGGACGAGTGCAAATACCGTGCAAACTGAGCAAAATTAAACAAAAAAACAAAGAAACTACCTTAATTTCATCTAGTGGGTCTGTAAATTGGGTGATTGGATCCAGCTAAACCTTTTTGGTATTAAGTTACATCCATACTGTCCATTGTTCATTACAGTTAGACTAGCGAATTTTGAAAAGCGAAGGGATTGTCCGATTCACACATAGCACACAGTCAGCTTTACGCACTGATCGATTAACGCGCTCGCGCGCACACACGCACACACGCACACACAAAACTGTCACACACCGATTACCTTTATCATGCACCTGCCCTTAAGTATTAACAAGCAAGCGCATTAACAAAAACGTGTTTTATTTACTTTAGTGCTTTTTATTGCAATAAGAATAATTTCATTCGAACACCAACATTTACGGCCCTTCACGTGTTCAGGAAGAAATGAATCGCTTAAAAGAGTCAGTCAGATCGCGCAAAAGCAATTAGAGCGTTCTGACTGCTGAAAGGGTAAATAGCGGTAAACAATAATGGGAATAATACACAGGATGGTAGTGTCGATTTTTTTTTAGGTAGGTTTTAAGATTGGTAACAGTACATGTGTTTCTCGCTAAAGCATTACCTAATGTTCATCTCGCACTATCATCTCAACTATTTTCAGTAAATAATAAAAGCAATGTTTTGAAAGCTATATATTAATTGCTAACTGCTGACTCGTAAAACCAGGATTATAGGAGCGCAGTGCCTGTGCAGATTTAGGAGCTTTTAAATATGTCTTTGGCGGGTTTTCAAGATGCGGTGAAACTCCTTAATACAATCGCAAGTATTCTTTATTAGCTTTATATATTATTGTTGATCAATGTTTTGATGTTTGTTGAGTCTAACAGCAGAACAGCGTTTTGAGCAAAAAAAAGAGAAGAAGAAGAAGAAGAAGAAGAAGAAGAAGAAGAAGAAGAAGAAGAAGAAGGGGGGCTGCTTGCGCATAATTTGCATTTTACATCTTTCTCAGCCCTGATGTGCATTACTTAAACAACGCTAAAACCAGACATGTTTAAACGCAGTTTAGTTTTGTTTTGTTTCAATGCCTACACTGCAGCCTAATGTCAAATAAACGATGCTAAGCAAGTGGTTAACCCTGCGGGGTTTGTGTTGAATAGATGTGCGAGACAAATCGATTATGAAAAGCGCAAATCCCAGTAAGGTTAACAGTTGGATTCTGAAGGATTGGTGGGGCAGAAGGAGCTGCGGTAAAAGGTTAATTACCAAAACCTGAGCAAAAATCGGCCATCTGGGTGCGCTTTCTTTGCCTCTCTCTCTCTCTCTCTCTCTCTCTCTCTCTCTCTCTCTCTCTCTCCCACCCTCTCTCCCCCTCTGCCTCTCCCCCTCTCCCCCCCCCCCCCTCTCTCTCCCTCCCTTTTGTACAATAATTGGGGGAGTATGCAATAAATAATTACAAATAAAAGACAGGCATTTTAAACATAGGATACTTTTACCTAATTTTCTTATACATACTTGGCATTAAATTACGTTAGACTAGGACTGAACAGTCTTTTCAATATATAGAGTAACAGGTTATATTATTATTTTTAGTAGTAGTAGCTACATTCCCTGTTTGAGACAGGGACCTGAATTTAGACAACTGACGCAATAAATAAGGCTTTGTTGGATTTCCTTAATCCATAATCATGTATAATAAAACTTTTTCTGTATCTCTTTATCGTAATGTTTATACTGAGGTTCTTAAAATGAAATTAAATCACGAAATCCAGGTCAGAGCACATGTCAAACTTATATAAGTATTAAAGCAAAGTTCAGTGTGCATTCACACGTATAATTGTAGTGTTGTGGAATCCTTAGAAGAGTATCATATAGGACCTTTGCTTTAAATAAGAATAAAAAGCTGTAGCTCAAAGAGCCATTACATGTTTTTGCAGTCTTTCAAGTGCGTATTCAAGTTTGCAAAACATATGTTAAAACATTAGTACCATTTCTTTTTATTTATATATTTATAAACACAGTGTAGTTGTTTCACACTTTGGGCTAGCTCCTCACGCTGGGCGACAGAGGCAAGCCGCTGGCGTACACAAAACACTGAACCAGAACAATACATGCTGAAGTAAACTCGTCTAAAATACAAACAAAGCGCAGATTGAAGTTTGACGAGTCCCTCCTGTAGAACTGCAGTTCTACAGTTCAATTTTCAGAGACCATAAAAAAGAGTGCGCTTTGTATTGGTATAGCAGAAAACTTTTTGTTCATAGATAAAGAGTACATTTTTAAACAGAAACATTTGTGGTTCTGCAAAAAAAAGTAGTTGAACTTACGCCCGAGCTTCGCTTTGAAAGAAAATTCAAGAACACAACTAAAATGTGGTCTTTGACTTTGGTTGTGTTTAACCGAACTAAGTTACTCAAAAGCTGCGTGCAAAGGATGAAGTTTGAACGGAAACTACGACTTGAGTTTGTGTTGTGCTGTGCTAAACTGCGTTACTCGCCTGGCGTTTGTGCAGTCGTTATAGAGCGCCTCGAAGTCCTTACGGCTGATGAGTTTGCACCGGTTCACGCCAGGCTGGATCGCGCCGAGGCCGCGCAACACGCGCACCTGTTCCACGGTGCACACCACAGGTGAGATGTCCAGTCTCTTGAGTTTGGTGTAGACGGTATGCAGGCCGCCCACAAGGTGCTTTAGGAACAGGTCGAACACCTGTGGTAGGCAAATCAGTTCCTGTCCGTCTACAGTGAACGAGGCTACTTTGACCCCGTGCACGTCGACCATCTTGCACTCGTTATTGCTGCTATTACTTGTGGTTCCGATGGTGCCGTTGCTGCTCGCATGGCCGCCTCCTCCGCTGCTGAGAAAGGCATTGATCATGTTACCGGTGAGTCGCGGAGACTCGGCTGGGCTGGAGTACAGCGGGTCAGGCCGGAATAAAGCGCCCGCGCCCGGTGTCGAGCTCGGGGAAAGCACCGGCGGAGTTGCCGACACGGCCATATTTCTTTCTTCTAAGTTTTTTCCTTTTCCCTAATGCTATTCTCTCCTGCGAATGCACCAGTTTGCTGTGCTCCTTCCCCTTTTCCCCGCGTAATTTCACGCGGTGCTTCTCATGCGACAGGGAAAACTAGCACGCTCCTCGTGGACGGGACGGTTTACAATAAAGAGGACAGCGACTCAGCGGATGCATTAAGCCAAACCCACCGCCATGTGAACTGACTCTTCTTTCCACCAATGAGCGGCGCCACAACGCGCGCCTTCGCCTCCCTGCGCTCTACTGTCTTGAACCTTTTGTTATTAGTGGTGCGCAGCAGAAGAGAAGTTTCGGACAGAGGTTTGAATACCCTAAGAAAAAAAATTAAGAAGACACATTTATGCAAATAAGGTATTTGATGTTTAACATAATAAATTCGATCTTTTCCTTTATTAGACTCCCACTAGTAAGCTATACATATTTCGCTATTGTAATTGATCAGTTTCAAAGTTCCATTTCCATTTCTTAATTTCTTTGATTATTGCCGCTGATTATTTGTATCATCTTCTTTAAATTAGGTTTAAGGAACAACCGCCTTAAGAAATATGACTTTTTGTGATTCTGTTTGAACAATTTTATTTTTCTTATTTCTTTAATGTTTAGGCGTACCCTTTTGCATTGTTTTACTGCAGAATACGCCTTATATTTTACTTTTCACGTCTTGAATTTTAAAAACTATGAAAGATAAAACCTGTTTAGTTTTTCACTGGGGGCTGCAAAGATTTGCGCTCCATCGTTCATTCTTAACTCTGTGCACACGGTTGTATCCTCGTGAACACAGTACGCACACCTTATTGTGTGCATAACAAAAATAAATAAATAAAACAAATACTAACCTCGCACTGATGCAACTGCCCATAAAACTAGTTTTCTTAAAACAAGTAGAATAAATGTAATATTAACCTTTAATCAGCCAACCTGTATTTCAGAGACCACTAAAGTGAATTGATAAAGTGTTTTGAAAGTGTACCCAGTAAAGTTAGTCTGTTATGCCGTATGCTGAAGTAGTTTTGTTCGAAAATAGCCCCATTTAATATGATGCAAGGCACATGCCGTTTGGGAGGCAGCTTGCATGAATGTAGTAATTTAGTATTAATTTAGCCTCGTCGAGGTGGGCATACGATAATTCCTACATATTTAATCAAAAGAATAAACATGAAAATAATTGAATAATTTTAATAGCATTGTTTTATTTGAGTTTTAATAGGGTAATGTATACCGTTAGGTTCGCCAAAATAATAGAATATGTTGGTGGTAGCGGGCTCCAATGTGGGTAAAAGCGGGCACTGTTAGTGGTTGATTGATCTATTTATTGTCACTTGAATAAAAAATATATATTTATTGAATTTACTTACATTTAATACATCGGTTACACGTAAATAAGCACATGTACATTCACGCATTGTGGTTTTTTTTTTATTCAGAATGATTTGATAATGTATTTTCAAAGCCAATGATATAAAAGTGAGCCCTGCGGTGATTCCCGGAATCAGTATACTGACTTTGTGAAACGGGAGCGTCACCCTCTGCCTGTGATTCCATATATGGAATAACGTTAGTAATGCGTGAGATCACATTAATTAATAAACATAATTCAATCAGCTATTAGATATTTGTTAAAATTAGATTTTGCATCAGCAAGGAAATCTAGAAACTACACTTGCTATAAAATATACATAATTTCTCATAAATTTGATCGAGCAAATTTTCCCCTTTTTAGTAAAGTTTGTTTCATCAGAGTTTTAAGTTTTAAGATTAGGGAAGGTCGCATAAACAAAAGCTAAATAAATTTACTTTATTTAAAATACGTGAATCGGTTCCCCGTGATTTAATTGAGTTATAAGTCAACGCAATTTGTTTTCATACAGTCTGCATAATTGCAATGTCTTGTCATAACAAAACCCTGACTAAAATCATACCATGTGCATCCCAAATAAGAATGATGGGTCCAAAACACTTGCCATATAATTAATATAGGAATCATACCTAACCTTTGAGCTTCAACAAATTCACACGGATGATAAATATTGTGATTAGCACCTAAATGCCAAAAACCTGTGGAAATTAACAGGCTTGTTGGCTTTTGGGCAATTAAACACCCTTTTGTAACCTTGATTTTCAATTGCACGTTGCCCTTCCATGACACATTTTAATATATTCCTCACAAATGCACAGATTCACCTATACCAGCACTGCCCTAAATTGATATACAGCAGTATGTATATGCTAATACATGCACATTAATTTCTCAGTGCTGTACGTGTCTTTCAGTTCACTCTAGTTAAAATAATTTCTAATTTATCCAATTTATCTAATCTAATTTATATTGTCATATGCTTTTGTGTAAAACGGTTGGTCTTTATTTGGTCTATAAAATTTATTGGTCATTCTAAAAAGTAGTTTATTTTTTCTTTGAAATAACATTGTTGTTTTTTTTTTTACAAATTTCTTTGGAATTTGAAATATTACACATTCCTTTTATTTTGTATTAAATACAATTGGTGTGTCCAAAGTGTTTTTAAAGCCATAATAATGCGTTATACACTCAACTGAAACTGTTTTAATGGTAAAATTCAATTGAAGACACAACCTGAGCCCTTTAATGGACTGACTTTTCACACAGGGTTCACTGAATAAACTGGTTACTGGAAATATATTAATAATGATAACAGCTCAAATATAGTGTGTGATTATTGTGAATCTACAGCTTAGTTTTTATTGTTAAACATGCTACGCAATTAATTTATACCCAATTTGATGTTTATATTCCTACAGAACTGCCTCAGTATCAAAATTATTTTATGTTCTCATATGATTAAACTGAAAACATGCAGGAGCTGCTGCTGTCATGGGTGTAACGTTTTTTAAGATGTGTATTTCCCCTGTACAAAAAATGTGCAATCTGATGTAGAATGTAATCTCATTACTTAATATCAATTCTGAAATATTTCTAAATTTTACACAACCATTTTACCATGTATAAATCCTCCATGTGTACATGAATGTAAAGATATCACAAAATAAAAATGTGCAATATTTTTTGAATGTTAGTTAGCTTTTTTTAGGTTAGGTATCATGAACACTAGCATTACAAATGTTCATAATGCTACATATCATCTAGATAACTTTCCAGACAGTAGCAGACATTACGAAGTGCTTATACGGCTCCATATTGAGCATCAGAATCACTCTAATTTAATACATAGGGTACAATGAAGCAACATTCCATCTGTAAAAACTGGAAAACTGTTGACAGTGCGCTCCAAATCACCACTTTTCACTTACAAGTGCCATAACTTTGGGGTTTTCTGTTAGACTACTGATTTTAAGTTGCAATATTTCTAATGCCATTTTTTGTTCTTTTACAACGAAAGAATTAACGAATGAACTTCTTGTCATCATTCCAATTAAACTCTGCCACCCTAAAACACTTGTTATCTATTTCTGGCTTCATTCTCCTGGAAAGTAGCATTTTTTTGGTGCAGGTACCAAAAAGTTTTGAAAAGGCATGGAACAGTGATTTGGGAATGTGAGAGAAAATGAGTTGGATGTTTCTGAGAGGCCATATTTTAGTATTATTAAGGTTCTATGTTAGTGTTATTGTACTGCAGAATATTACAGTGTGACCAAGCACAGGTCACCATCTTCTCATGATGTAATAAAATGGGTACACAAATCATTATTAAAAATAAACTGCAACCAACTGTAATTTATTTTTTCCCTAATCTTACAGTTTTCATTGTCAGTCTGCAATATGTGACATAGTACATCAACAGACAGGCAATCCTTTTGGCTGTAATATATGCTGCTGAACTACAAATGTATGGTAAAACATCACCTTTCAATCCTACTAAGCTTATTTCTTGAGTATGCATTTAATATCAGCTGAGAAAGCTGCTGCGGATGATTTAATAATATAGTTTGAGTTGGCAGCCGAATAAGGGGTGACTTAGATTGCAGAATAAAAACTTTAATGCCGTTGGTGCAGCATTTTTTAAACCACTTTGCTGAAAAAACTTAGTCTAAATCTATCAACTTTATGATAAAACACGGTTATAAGGTGCTCTTGTTGTTCCAATCTTTTTATTTTACTTTCACCTTTTTACCTTGATACCTCTGATATTTACCTTGATACCTCTGATATCTCTTTTCCAAGAGAGACATGTCCAAAGTAGAAACTATGCATAACTCAAAAATAAAGCACACACATTAATACAACATACACAACACCTATATAACACAGTGTTTAAGTGTCTTACTACAGTCACATGACTCGTTTACAAAAAAAGTTTTTATGATAACCACAAATGCATCAATTGATATAAATAAATTTAAAATAAAATCTTTTTACAAATTATTCCATGATCAGGGTAAAAAGGTAGGCAAGCACTTTATAAATAAAAATATACCAGTGCTGTTTTTTTTACCAAGGATTAAAGGATCTTATCTACAATGGGAAGTTCACAAATATAACGAAAGGTGTTCATGTCTGAAGCTTTTCTACCTTTTCATAGGGGAAAAACATAAGCAGCTTTCCAAATTTTAGGCATATAGTTAGACAAAAGACTTACAAATATATAAGTAATGGGCTCATCAGCAATGGTAAATGCCAGTTTCAGAAGATAAGGGTTCAAATTGTCTAAACCTGTAGACTTGAAATAACATGAATGGCTGAGTACAAATTAATTAATTTCAATAATTGTGAGGGTTTATTTAGGTTCTCTTTTACTGAATTAAAATGTATATTTTATTTGATTTTAAATGTTACTTTTATTTATTTTTTTTATAAATTGATTTATATTTTCTAATCCTTGAGATACACTTGTTACACAAGCTTTTAAAAGAGTGCTTTGTTTTAAAAGGACTGATTGTTTTATTGTGTTGACAGCAAAATCAGGGTTGGCTTAGATTGCAGAATGAAAACTGTACTGACTGTTAGTTCAGCACTTAATAGAAAATTGTTTAAGAAACTGAATAAATCATATACAATCTAAATCTATAAAAATTATGATAGCACAATGAAAAGGTGCTCCTATTATTGTGTGATAGTGATTATTTTTATTATTATTGTTGTTGTTGTTGTCATTACAATTAATATTATCAGTAGTAGCACATTACTGTTGCTTGTGTAGTTTTTTATTTATTTGCAACTAATGCATCCATCAATACTAGTTTGTTACTTTACTGTGACAGTACAATATCCTACATACATTGTTTGTGCAAACAATCTGCAGCATCAATTTTGCAATTTTGCACATTAACATACCCTGCCACCTGCTGCTCATTTATTGTTCTACTGCACATTAAACTGACTGACAGAGTCAGAGCAGTATTATTTGCACTCATAATCTTTGCTGCCTTATTGCATAGAATTGTACTTTTGTGCATATTTCCCCAATTTCAATTATTATGAACAGCATTCTATTATACCTATTACATAAAGTTTTTCTATTTAAGATTAGGAGACAGAATTTGGTGACAATAAAGGTATTTTTCCCTTATCTTCTTTTTCCCTGTGTGTGACTTTCTCCCTTCTGATCATGATATTTTTTTCTCTTTGTATTTTTTTGTTTGCATTTTATTTTAAGTCTTGACTTGCTCGAAAGCAAGTGAAAACCTGTCCAGCAGGATCCACGTCTGAATGCACTGACTGGGACATGTTTAGGGAGGCTGCAACCAACGGCGATTTCATCAACTTGGAGAATTACACATCATCAGTGACCAGTTACATCGGCAAGTGCATTGATGATGTGACCATCTCTAAGACCATCACTACATGCTCCAACCAGAAGCCGTGGATGACCGCTTAGGTGTGTGCGCTGCTAGAAGTAAGAGACTCCGCTGTCAGAGCAAGGGACAAGACGAACTAACGACGACCTTACGAGGGCCAAACTGTCCCGTGCCATCAGAGAGGTGAAGCGTGCACACGCCAAGAGAATCCACGGCCACTTCCAGCACAGAGGAGACACCCGGCGCATGTGGCAGAACATCCAGGCGATCACAAACTACAAGACAACTTCACCTGCTCGTGACCGTGACGCCTCCCTCCCAGATGCGCTGAACGACTTCTACGGCAGGTTCGAGGTGCAGAACAACATGGAGGCGAGGAAGACCACCCCTCCTCCCAGTGACCAGGTGCTCTGTCTAACCACAGCTAAAGTGAGGCAAACTGTATGCAGAATTATCCCACGGAAGTCTGCTGGACCAGACGACATTCCTGGCAGAAAGCTCAGGGAATGTGCAGAACAGCTAGCGAATGTCTTTACTAACATCTTTAACATCTCCCTGAGCAGCACAGTTGTTTCTATGTGCCTCAAGACGACGACCATCGTCCCTGTACTGAAAAAGTCTATAGTCTCCCGTCGCACTCACACTTATCGTGATGAAGTGCTTTGAGAGGCTGGTCATGAAACACATGAAGACTGAGCTTCCACCCTCACTGGAATGTGCACTGGACATGCAGTTCGCGTATCGTCCAAACCTCTCCACGGACGATGTCATCTCCACGACCCTCCATCTGGCCCCCACCCATCAGGACAATTAGGACTCATATGTACGAATGCAATGTCTGAAATGAAATGAAATGAAAATGTACGAATGCTGTTCACAGACTTTAGTTCAGCATTCAACACAATCACCCCTCAGCACCTGATTGAGAAGCTGAGCCTACTGGGCCTGAACACCTCCCTCTGCAACTGTATCCTGGACTTCCAAAGTGGGAGACCTCAGTCACTCCGGATCAGGGACAGCATCTCCAGCACCACCATACTGAGCACTGGGGCCCCTCAGGGCTGTGTGCTCAGCCCACTGCTGTTCACTCCGCTGACTTACATCTGTGTAGCAATGCACAGTTCGGACCACATCGTCAAGTTCGTCAAAGACACGAAAGAATGACGAGTCAGCTTACAGAGAGGAGGTGGAACAGTCAAAAACCTGGTGTGGAGCCAACAACCTGTCCCTGAACATTAACAAAACTACAGAGATGGTTGTTGACTTCAGGAGAGCACAGGAGTGGCTATTCTCCACTCATAATTAATGGATCCTCAGTGGAGATCGTTGATAGCACCAAATTCCTTGGTGTTCATCTGGCAGAGAACTTTACTTGGTCACTCAACACCAGCACCAAGAAAGCCCATCTCCCTCCCCCCATCCTGACCATGTTCTACAGAGGGACCATCGAGAGCATCCTGAGCAGCTGTATAACTGCCTGGTTTGAAAACTGCACCGTCTCGGATCGCAAGACCCTACAGAGGATAGTGAGGACAGCTAAGAAGATCATCTGAGTCACTCTCACCTCTATCATGGACATTTACACCACACTCTGCATCCGCAAAGCCCACTACATTGTTGACGACCCCACACAGCCCTCACACACAATTTTCACTCTCCCACCATCAGGGAAGAGATTCCGAAGCATTCGGGCCATCACTACCAGACTATGCAACAGTTTTTTTCCCCCAAGCCATTAGGCTCCACCACAACAGAGAACTGAACTGAAACTCACGCGCACACACACACACACACACACACACACACACACACACACACACACACACACACTAAACTGTTTGTACCAAACTGCTACAAACTGAATTCAAACACACACTGACTCATTTCACACATCCATGTCTTCAGCATATTATATTCTTTATTAGTACACAACTGTTTACATGCTGTTTTTGTACATCCATTGACTGCTGCTATTGCTGTTTTGCACAACCTATGTTTACATTTTGTGTTTATTTAATTTTTACACTCCTGTATCCAGTTCTGTCTTGCACACTGCGCTGTATACTACAGAGTAGGTATCCTGGTGGTGCTATTTTGAGTTTAGTTTATTGTCCCACACTGTCTTGTGTTGTCTTTTGCACTGTCTTGTCTTGCACTGTTTGCACAAGTTTGCACACGATGCACTTTATGTGGCGAGGACACTTACTAGTCCTAAGCTCTGTGTTTTTCTGTTATGTAGTTTTATGTTGTTTTAATGTAGCACCAGGGTTCTGGAGAAATGTTGTCACATTTCACTGTGTACTGCGCCAGCTATATATGGTTGAAATAACAATAAAAGCTTCTTGACTTGTATTGACTTGATCTCCCTAATGTGTCTGATTGTGCCCACTTGTCAGTTGTCAACTTATGAATGTTTCTTTATTACTATGTCATTTTTTCAACGGTGTTTCTTTATTCCTTTGTCCCTGTATTTCAAATTATTTTGGACTACACTTGTTCTTTTGTTTATCGTTATGAACTTGTTTTGTGCTATGTTGTCTGTCAATCCTTTGACATCTGCCTTGTAAATACACAATGACACATTTGTATCCTGTCTCCAATACTTATCTTGCATTTCTATTCTATTCTGTTCCACAGGGCCACTACTGAATCCATACGGTGTTCATCAGTTAATGTCGTTGAGCTTTGCCACCCAGTTGGACAAGTGAGAAATTCAAAGACTAGTAAGCTTAGCAAAGAGCATCATCAGGACCAACCTGTCCTCCATCTAAGACCTCTGCATGTCCCATGTTGAGGAAAAAGGCTGAAAAAATTATAATCACCGTTACATGCTGCAGACTGTCTGTTCAGACTCTTTTAGTCTATTAGTGATACACTAACTAAACAAGGATTGCCAAAACAGCTTTTCTTCCCCAGCAGCTACTAGGATTTCAGACACCCCCCATTACCCCAATCTTTACTGGATTTATACTACTACAGTACTTGTATTCCCCTTAATTTATGCAATGTCATAACCATGTCCAATATTTTTTTAATTAACAAAATCACTGCACTATGTGTAACTATGTAACCTTCTGTCATAGGTCAAGTTGTACTGCTTTATAGTCATCTAGTTGAGTAATCATGTTTGTATTAGTCTATGATGTGTTAAGTTCAGCTCTGCTGTGTGGTGACAATGTTAAATGTGCACTGTTGGTTTGTACTAAACCAGAAACAAATTTCTGGTATGCTCAGGCATACTTGGCCAGTTAAGCTTGTAGTATTCAGGGTTAACTGATATCATATTGAACTTTTATAGTAATGGTGAATGTTGCACAAAATATGTTTTTTCCTGCTTTGCTGTATTTCAAATAGGTCTCTGTCTCTCATGGTGACCAGATTAATTTTATAGAAATAATAATTTCTAGGTCATAGTTTATTAAATAAAATGTAAAGTAGAGTTATTGATAAGAGTGTCAAACCATCCAGGCAATCACTGGTTAGAACGTAAATAGCGTCAAACCAAATTGACAGTATTTCGAATATCATGGAAGGAGAGCCTTGTGAGTTATAAAAAATCTCTTAGTGTTGCTAGAACAGCATTTTTTTCCACCCTCATGGAAAATAACAAGCATAATCCTAGATTTTTATTCAGCACGGTAGCAAAATTAACAGGAAATAAAAGCACTGCACTCACATGCACCCCATCAATAGGTAGTAATGATTTCATTAACTTTTTTAATAATACAGTTGAACACATCATGCAAAAAATCCAGACGATTAATATAAATCCAAACTATTTTATAAATAACCCTGTAGACAGCAGTGTAATTATAACAGACAATCAATTACAAAGTTTTACTCCTATTCAAGAGAATGACTTAATTTCATTTATTTCTTCATCAAAATCATCAACCTGCGTTCTTGATCCCTTGCCTACAAGTTTCTTCAACCCGATAATTCCAGAGGTAATTAAAAAAATTGATAAACTCTTCCATCAGCACTGGTTATGTACATAAATCCTTCAAACTAGCAGTTATTAACCCCCTAATTAAGAAACCTGACCTTGACCCTTGTCAGCTGTCCAACTATAAGCCAATATCAAACCTCCCCTTGGTCTCCAGATTTTTAGAAAAGGTTGTAGCACAACAGTTATGCTCACATCTACTTAGGAATAACATTTTTGAAATGTATCAGTCAGGATTTAGGCCTCATCATAGCACAGAGACGGCGCTTGTTAATGTGGTAAATGACCTGTAATTTGCCTCTGATCAGGGTTTTGTCTCCTTTTTTTTGCCTCTGATCAGGGTTTTGCTCGACCTTAGTGCACTTTTTGACACCATTGATCATACTATACTGCTTGCTAGACTAGAGAACGTTGTTGGAATAAAGGGAACAGCTCTCTCCTGGCTTAGGTCTTATTTGACTGGTCGCTATCAGTTTGTTGATGTAAATGGTGAGTTCTCCAAACTAAAGATTGGTGTTCCGCAATGATGTGTCCTAGGCCCACTGTTTATCTCTTTATATATGCTGCCTCTGGGTGAAATTGTACATAAACATGGTATTCACTTCCATTGCTATGCTGATGATATCCAGCTGGATATTTCAGCAAAGCCAGATGAGAGAGATCAGCTTAACAATGTTGAGGAGTGTGTAAAGCACGTGGATGCTTGATAACTTCCTTCTGCTCAACTCGGATAAGGCGGACGTACTTTTACTAGGACCCCATGCAGCTAGAAGTAAACTTTCCGATTACATAGCATCTCTGGATGGACTTTCTGTATCAGTGTGTACAGCAGTCAAAGACCTTGGTGTGAATATTGGCCCTAGTCTTTCCTTTGAGGCACATGGGAATAACATTAAAAAGATAGCCTTTTTTCACCTTATGAAATATTACTAAAATTTGAAATACGCCGTTACAGGATGCAGAAAAACTAGTTCATGTTTTTGTTACATCTAGATTAGACTACTGTATTACTTTACTGTCTGGGTGTTCGAATAGGTTAGTTCAGAATGCAGCAGCAAGGGTCCTTACTAGATCTAGAAAATATAACCACATCACCCCTGTTTTATTCAGTCTACACTGGCTCCCAATTAAATCTCGCATTGACTATAAAATACTACTACTGACGTATGAAGCAGTTAATAGTATTTGAGTAAACTTCTGTACCAATATGATCCTTCATGCCTACAAAGATCAAAAGGTGCAGGCTATTTGTTGGTACCTCTAATAATGAGGACAACAGCAGGGGGCAGATCTTTCTCTTATAAAGCCCCACAGTTATGGAACAGTCTTCCAATCAGTGTTCAGGACTCAGACACAGTCTCAGTGTTCAAGTTGAGGCTGAAAACATATTTTATACATATTTAGTCAAGTCTTTTATGAGTAAGGTAATAAGGTAAAGGATATAGATGTGTTCGGTGACGGTGGTGTGGTGGGTTGTCTCATATCCCAGAGATGCCTCATGTCTGTGTTACCTTCTGGCATGACCTTTTAGTTATGCTGCCATAGCGAATCTTGCCGGAGACCCCAACTGCACAGTGTCCTTAACTTTCATACAACAATAAGGTCACATAATAATCCATATCCTTCTTTTCCTGTCACTCTCTCTCTCTCTCTCTCTCTCTCTCTCTCTCTCTCTCTCTCTCTCTCTCTCTCTCTCTCTCTCTTGTCAAGTTAAACATGCTCCTGAGGTTCCAGTGACCACTGTTCCTGCCCCTCTTCTCTTCTCGGATCTTCCCACTTCGTCCAGGCCTGCCTCTGGATGGTGTTCTCTTCGATTCAAGGCCACTCTGTGCAGCTGGGGATGGTTTTTCAACGATTTGAAGTGTAGTTAATGTCAACAGTCTGCTACATTGACTCAGGACTACAGTTTGCTTCTGATCACCATCACTGCACCCTGCAACATCGTTTATCTGTTATAAATGGACATTCGGTGCAACCCAGATGAGGATGGGTTCTCTCTTGAGTCTAGTTCCTCTCAAGGTTTATTCCTTATGCCATCTCGGGGAGTTTTTCCTTGCCACAAGGTTGCTCATCAGGGACAAACTTTACAACATTTATAAAGAACATATTTATTTTTATCACCACATTGATATAGAAACATATAAAACATAAAACTGCTTTGAGACAACATTCATTGTTAAAAGCGCTATACAAATAAAAATTAATTGAATTGTATTAGTTTGGGTTGAATATGTTTATCACTGTGTTTATAATTAATATTAAATATTTCCTGTCCATCAACTCTGCAGGTAGTCAGGAGGTTTATGCTCAGGTTTGCTTTCATAACTAATCTCAGATTTAATTTACATTTATGGGGAGGTTTATAATGTTGTAATGTCCTCATGAATTGTCCATTTGGAGTGTTTATGGGGCTGCTGACAGATGGTGTTATTCTGAGTTGCTCCGTCACTACTTACCTCTTCCTGCCAAAGATGGTCGTTATCAAAAAGGAGTTGATTGAGAAATGAAATGAGCTGTGAAGTCTCCTTGAATTTGACTTCAAAGTTTCACTTAAATACAGGAAAGCAAGCTCACTGCCATTTTCAGTTACTGGAAATGAGCCATATCTCTGAACAAATTGGTAAGCATTTGTTTGTTGCTCTGCTTTGTAAATAAAATCCATTATAAAATGCAAACATACTCTATTAAATGCATACAAGTTAAACTTTGCAAAGGAATGTGTACTGGTACTAGGACTGAAAAACTTACCTTTAAATCCTTTCTTTCAAACACAAAACACAAGTCTGTCATTTCCTTGAAGCACAGATCAAAGTCAAATAAACTGTCAGAAGACTATAGCTAAAGCAGGTATGAGCATTTGGAAGATAAAGGAACTTTGATTCTTGCAGAAAACATCATGGCATTTGTTGTCTTGAAGCTGCTGTCAAGTCTGGCCAGGGAGATCTTATTCAAATGCCTACAATGATGGCAAGAGATGAAGACTACTTTTAAAACCATATCCCTGTGTGCTGGAACCCAATTAGTGAGAAAACAAGGCAGTAACAGTGCTCCTCAGTCATTTAACAGGCAGTCTTATCCAGAGCTATTTACAAAATGTGCAACCAATGAACATGAGTTGGGACTCTGAACACCATGCTTTATGATATTCAGTGGTTGTGACAAAAGGATATACACTGCTGTATACGATATTTAATAATTTTCGAAATGTAAATATATGTTTTTTAAATATCAAGCTAAACAGGCCAATATAATTTTAATATAGGGTGGTTTCATTTTCATCTTCCTTTTTTTAACCTCTTCTTCATCATCTTATTTCTGTTTTTATCATTTAGCTTCTTCTTCTTTCGTCTGCTCCCATTAGGGGTCAACACAGCGGATCAGCCTTCCCTATAACACCCTGTCTTCTACATCTGCCTCTTTCAAACCAACTACCTGCATGTGTTCTCTCACCACATTCATAAACCTCCTTCTCGGCTTCCTATTTTCCTCCTTCCTGGCGACATCCTCAGCATTCTCCTACCAATATACCCCATGTCCCTCCTCTGCACATGTCCAAACCATCTAAATCTAGCCTCCTTCACCTTGTCTCCAAAACGTCCTACATACGCTGTCCCTCTAATAATCTCTTTCTAATACTGTCCATCCTAGTCACTCACAACGAAAACCTCAACAACTTCAGCTCTGCTACCTCCAGCTCCACCTTCTGTCTTTTACTCAATGCCACAGTCCTATAAAACTTTCCCTTTCACTCTTGCAGATACCCTTCTATCACAAATCACTCCTGCCACTCTTCTCCACCCACTCCACCCTGCCTGCACTCTTTTCCTCACTTCACTAACACACTCTCCATTACTTTGCACTGTTGACCCCAGGTACCTAAACTTATCTGCCACTTTTCTCCACCCACTCCACCTGCCTGCATCCTTTTCTACACTTCTCTAACACACTCTCCATTACTTTGCACTGTTGACCCCAGGTACCACTTTCACCACCTTCACACCACTTCACTGCCCTCCCTCTCATTCACACACATGTACTCTGTCTTACTCCTACTGACATTCATTCCTCTTCTCTAGAGCACATACCTTCACCTCTCCAGGCTCTTCTCAACCTGCTCCCTACTCTCACCACAAATCACAATATCTTCCTCAAAACTCATAGTCCACAGAGACTCCGTCCTGTCCATCACCACTGCAAACAGGAAAGGGCTCAGAGCCGATCCTTGATGCAGTCCAACCTCCACCTTAAACCAGTCTGTCTTTCATACTGCACACTTTACTGCTGTAACACTGTCCTTATACATGTCCTGCACCACCCTCACATACTTCTCTGACACACCTGACTTCCTCATACAATACCACTACTCTCGGCACCCTGTCTTATGCTTTCTCTAAATCCACAAACACACAATGCAACTCCTTCTGAAACTCCTCTTTATACTTCTCTATACTTCTCCATCAACATTCCTAAAGCAAATAATACATCTGTGGTGCTCTTCTTCGGAATGAAACCATACTGTTGCTCACAGATGCCACCTCATCTCTCAGCCTGACTTCCACTACTCTTTCCCATAACATGATGGTGTGACTGATCGACTTTATTTTCCTGTAGTTATTGCAGGTCTGCACATCTCCCTTATTCTTAAAGCACACTCTTTCTCCATTCCTCAGGCATCCTCTCACCTTCCAAAATCCTGTTAAACAATCTTGTTAAAAACTCCAATGCCATCTCTCCTAGACATCTCCACGCTTCTACCAGTATGTCATCTGGTCCAACCGACTTTCCACCTTTATCTTCTTAATTACTGCTCTTACTTCCTCCTTGTTAATCCTGTCCACTTCCTGCTTCACCATCTCCACACCATCCAACCTTCTCTCCAACCGACTTTCCACCTTCATCTTCTTAATCACTGCTTTCACTTCCTCCTTGTTAATCCTGTCCACTTCCTGCTTCACCATCTCCACACCATCCAACCTTCTCCCTCATTCATCAGCTGCTCAAAATACTCCCTCCATCTTCTCAACACACTCTCCTCACTAGTTAACACATTTCCATCTCCATCCTTTATTGCTCTAATGTGCAGCACATCCTTTCCAGCTCGGTCCCTCTGTCTGGTCAATCCGTATAGTGTCCAACTTCACATAAAGCTCCTCATATGCCTTTTCCTTGGCTTTCGCCACATCCCTCTTTACCTGCTGCCGCATCTCCTTGTACTCCTGCCTACTTTTCTCATCACTCTGTTGATCCCAATTTTGTTTTGCCAACCTTTTTCTCCTTATGCTTTCCTGCACTTCCTCATTCCACCACCAGACAGATGTCATACCAAGTACTTTCTAGCTGTCTCCCTTATCACTTCTGCAGTAGTTGCCTAATCATCCAGCACCTCTTTACCACCACCGAGCCTCTGTCTGACCTCTTCTGTGAATCTCATACTACAGTCTTCCTCCTTCAGTTTCCACCATTTTATTCTTCTTTCAGTCCTTCTTCACCTCCAAAACCATCCTCCAAACTTGACTTGGCATCAGGAGCTTCCATTGCTGAAGTATAGACATAATGTAACAGAGTAGTAAACCAGACAGTTAAATAATTCAATATATACAGAGTAAAAGTGTTGTTAAATAAATGTACAGATGTTATTTACAAGTGTTCAGTTTACAAATAGACCATTTGGATTCTATGTACAAACGTGACAGTTATAATGGACAATGTGTAGTTATGAATATTATAATTGTTCATGCTGAGTATAGCCTGCGGAAAAAAAACTGTCTTTGTACCTGGCTCTTCTGGTGGACGATGCTCTGTAGTGCTGACCAGAAGGCAACAGTTCGAAGAGGTAGTGGGCTGGGTGTGTGTGCTCCAAAGTGATTTTCATAGCCTTTTTCTCCACTCTGGGTGAGTAAAGATCTTGGAAATTGGGCAGTGGGGCACCAATAATTCTCTCAGCAGTCCTGACCATCCGCTGTAGCCTCTTGATGTCTGATTTGATAGCTGAACCAAACCAGACAATTATAGCTCTACACAGGACAGACTCATTGATGGGCGAGTAGAATTGTTTCAGCAGCTCTTGCGGCAGGTTGAATTTCCTCAGTTGACAAAGGAAGTACAACCTCTGGTGTGCCTTTTTGGCAATGGAGTCAATGCTATTGTAACACTTCAGGTCCTGAGAGATGGTGGTACCCAGAAACTTAAATGACTCCACTGTTGAGTGCTGGAGGATTTCTCCTGAAGTCCACGATCATCTCCACTGAAAAAAAAGTCACCCTATCAGTATCTCTCTTCACCTCCACTACACTCTTACTGTACTCTTCCTTTAGAATTACCCCTACACCATTTCTCTTTCCATCCACACCATGAAAGAACAGTTTAAACCCACCTCCAATGTTCCTGGCCTTACTCCCTTTCCACTTGGTCTCCTGAATCAAGTGGACTGTCTCTCATCTCATTTCACACTGCACCACGCTGTCTGAGATCCTCCAGCACTGCTCGACTGGTACCATGTTCTCCCAGAATGAGAGGTAAGTATACTTCAAGGCTCTATTCTGTTCTGGCACCGAGGTGGTGGAAAGAACTTCCCCTAGATGTCTGTACAGCGAAGTCCCTGGCTATCTTCAAGCAACGGTTGAAGACCTACCTCATCCTGAAACACTTAAATTAGCACTTTCCAAGTTTGCTTTGTAGAATTTAAGAGTTAAATTTATATTAAGTTTGTAATCTTGCATACCAGTGTAGATTTATTCATTTTTAGAGACTCAAAGCACTTTTGTCGCTATGGATAAGGGCGTCTGCTAAATGGCGCAAATGTAAATGTAAATGAACACACAATATATCTACCTCTCTCTTCCTCATCATATCCGCTTACTCTCTCCCTTTACCAGTCATAGTACCAACATTCGCCTTCTCCTCTTTCGGCTTACAGTAACCTAATTTCCACCGGTACCCTGTTGGCTAACAATACCTGTGGCGGTTTGAAAATGTAAGAAGTAGAAAGTACCGATATTTGTGCAAAAAAATAATGAGTAAAAGTAAAATGTTATAAGTAGTGAAGTGAAATACTGATACCAAAAAAAATCTACTTAAGTACAATAATAAAGTATTCATAATTCGTTACTTCCCATCTCTGTAGGTGCCACAACAAACAACGTATCACAACTTGCTATTTATGTGGCAGCATATGGTGCAACAATAGGCACATGATTTCCATTAAACCATAGTACAATTGTAGAAGGTAGCTTGGTCTGATGAATCATGTTTTCTTTAACATCATGTGGATTGCCAAGTGCAAGTGCATATGCAGTGTAACGCTCAAGGCAATTTTCTGTTTGAAAACCTTGGGTCTTGACATTCATGGGGAAGTTTATTTGACACATGCCCCCTAACTAAACATTGTTGCAGATGACAATGGTATTCCTCTAATGCAGTGGCATCTATCAGCAGGACAATGCACTTTAAGCAATGTTCAGGGATAGTATAGGAATATAGTTTTAATGTGCTTATGTGGCCTCAGATATCAGTCTAATCAGGCATCTGTGGGATATGCTAAACAAAAAAACTGCAATCCATTGAGGCCCCATTTCACACCTTACAGGACTTGAATGATCTGCTGCTAACATCTTGGTACCAGAACGCCTTCAAATGTCTTGTGGAATCTATGATTCAATTAGTCTTAACTGTTTTAATGGCACAAGGAACACACAATATTACACAGGTACTTTTAGCAGGGATAAAGACACATCATTCTCTTTATTCTTAAGTTCTGTAAAGCTGCTTTAAGACAATCTCCATTGTAAAAAGCGCTATAGAAATAAACTTGAACTTGAACTTTTAATGTTATGCCTGATCAGTGTGTTTAAACATTATTCAAACAGGACGGAAGCTCGTAGGGCCTCTAAACTGCAAATAATAAGGTTTTAAACCACATATCCCAAATCTGAGCATACTCATGCCTGAACTTTCAATTCATATTTATAAAAGTTAGATTAAGCCCCTTATCCATCTGTGTATTGTACACACTAGTATACTTGTGAAGAGGCACAGAAAAGGAGGTGGCCCAGTGTATTGTCCTGAACTAATGCCCGCCATCATATTATGATTGGCTGCCTGGAATAAATTTTTTTGAAGGCGCTTGGCCAACCAAGTCGCTTCCTCTTTTGTTTTAGTGTTCTTTTTGGAGATCCCTCTCACTCTGTTTGTGGCAGCAACTCAAGCAAAGTAGGTTGTTTAGTTTACTGTCGTTTGGCCTTTTATGTAAGTAGTTTCATATTTCACAGTTTTTATATTGTTTTTGTTTTTTTGTTTCTTGCTCTCATTTTGGCGGCTTATTGTTGTTTGCAAATCACCCGACCTTTGCCTGTCCTATGTTTTTGACTCTGCTTGCTGGTTTGGATTTGTTTAGCTGTTTTATAATAATTTGACTTTACACAGATCATGCATTTGCTCACGTTATTATGCATGCATTTAACATGGTACATGACAGTCCTTAATGACTATGTATAATTTATCTTTTGGAATTGTGAAATACAGTAAGAAGACCACAGTATTGCACTGAACCCACTGAGCATCAAATAAGTTTACTTGGTTGAAGGCATGCCTAAGAGTTGCTTCCCGTGTCTGCTGCAATGGCAGGGCCCTCCACTCTGCTGAAGTTGAGGGTCAAATGAGCCCCTCCATAGCCAATGCTGTGCACATCTCACATAGTGCTATACTGCTGCAAGAGTCATATACATACATTCCCCTTAACAATGTCTTCAATGCTGAACAATTCCTCCCCACAATCAGTGGATAGGTGAGGTAGGGACTAACCACCACCACTATTCTATGCTTTTGTCCCCAAAACTGGATTATGACAGCCACTAGGCGTTTATTCAAGTACATCAATATGTCTCAACTTTACCCAGCATTCTGAACCAAATGCTCACCATGAATTGGAAATTTGGTTAATTGGGGCTTAATTACAGCAAGAGTCCACCAATGCATGATATGCATTGAATACTAGGGAAGTGGTATTTTGAAAGTCAGGCAGTTAGACACCTGATCAGAAGGTCATGAGTTCAAATCCCAGCACTGCCAAGTTGCTCAGCAGTGGCAGCTTGGCAGTGCTGAGATTTGAACCTTAAGCCATGAGCAAGGCTCTTACCCCTGAACTATAAGTTGGATAAAGGTGTCTGCCAAAGTGCCATAAAAGTAAAATTTTATATTTTGAGTGGCATATGGTATGTCTGAGGGCTTAATCAATCTAAAACCTCTATATACTGTATGTACATAATGAAAGATAGGTGGATGCAAGTGTAGATATTAACAGTGTAAAATACAACAATTAAAAAGAACATGAAACAACAAGACAAACAAAATCCCAATATATACTGTATGTCTAACTGAGATGAATAGTAGCATGATGTCCTCAGCCTAGCATGATGCTAAAGCTATGGGAGGTAGGAGGAATAGTGACATCTATGGCAAAGCAAGTAGATGAAGTAAAACCTATGGTGAGGGCAGGGTGCCCTGTGCATTCAGTGCAGGGAGGAAGAATTATGTCCTCATCAGGGCACAGAGATAGACAGACAAATAAACTGTTGTAAATGTATATATAGATACACTGATCAGGCATAACATTATGACATGATAACATTATAAATGGTGAGTGAATAACACTGATTATCTCTTCACCACAGCACCTGTTAGTAGTGGGATATTAGGCAGCAGGCGGTCATAATGTTATGCCTAATCTGTGGCCATAAATTGATGCCTGGTCAGTGTATATAAGAATAAACTAAATATACACTATGAATTTTTGGGAAGTGGTAGCTCAGAAATTAAGATGTTGGATTTCTGATAGAAAGGTTCAAATCCCAGCACCACCAAGCTGCCACTGCACAGTCTAAATGAGATCATTGTAAGTTAATGTATGTTCATGAATGTATAGCTTTAGAAAACATCAGTGTATTATCAGTGTAGTCTTGTCTTGTGTTGAAGTTTCTAAACAGAATTAAAGTATGATGATGCCAGGACAGATGCTAAGCAATGTGGACACCCAAGAGCTTGAATTTGGAGACTTAATTTCCAGTAATGCAAATTTGTTGGGTTTGGATATGACCTCTTTAGTCATGCTGATAGAAAACTGACACAGAATTTATTTGGCTTAGCCCATTCACGGCCCACAGTAGTTTTGTAGCCAATGAGGCTTTTCTGTGGGAAACCCATCATTAGGCATGGCTCCTTTTAGCTTATCCCATTTGAGTCCAAAGCAGTTTAACCTTCGTTAGTTCTCCTATGTCACCCAACTGCTCTTATGCTCCCTCTAATTTGCTCTGGATAAGGACATCTGCCAAATGGCATGAATGTAAATGTATTGTTAATAAGGAAAGTAATAGATAAGTGCTTAATGTGTTGGCCTTCTGCTCAGAAGGTCATAAGTCTAAATCCAAGCAACAGCAGTGCCACTGCGACTACTGCTTTTCAACCCTCAACGCTCCTCAATAGGTGGGAAAAAAATAGTTGTATGTCACTCTGAATAAGTATCTGCCAAAATAGTCTAAATGTGTTGTCATTCCATACTTTGGGCTAGTCCACACTTAGCCAAGAGTGATCTGTGGGCATATTGTGGGTATATATATTGGGTGTCTTTGGGGACCCACTTTTCTTAGTGTAGGCAAGCTTTTGGGCCCACAGGGGCCCTGTTACTGGCACAAATGTGGGGCACTTTTTTCTAATCTTATAATATTTTCCTGCAATATTTTCTAATAAACTTAGTTGGTTCAATGTTAACAAATTAGATAATTAATCACTTTAAAAAAAAAAACTGACTAGATTTTTAAAAAAAGTTCCCAGAGATGAATGAATGCCTCGTGTGGACCTTGAGAACAACCTGTAGTGTGCTTATTTGAATTTCTAGAGACTTTCTTTCCGCTTATATAAATGAGTTATTTACTTGTAATCTCGCTCCCTAACTAGTTTAAGTCTGCAAAACCTCTGTCTTAGTATAATCCATAAAGACTGTTAAGTATGAATTTCCTAATAAGCACTTTCTAAAATACTCAAACATCTGGTACCAACATCCAAGCCACAATTAAAGCCATTGTTATGTTCCTCAAAACATTCCTGAACAAACATTGCTGTGTGGCAAACAAACATTAGGGAATACCATTGTCATGAAAAGAGGTGTACTGCAACAATGTGTAGGTAAATGGTATGAGTCAAATTAACATTCATGTTTGCCCCAAACATAAATATGTACATAAGTAATGGGACATTATAATTAAAATATCAACTTTTATCAAGCACATTAAATTGAATCAGCTGATAAACTAACATCATCAAATTTAATCATAGAGAATAATTCCTTTTAAAAGAATAGCTACAAATGTTTTACAGCATATAATAACATAGTGGAGATGTTTCCACTTTGGTATTAAAACGAACTTTGAGGATTGATTGGGTCTGTAATTAATATCACCAGTCTACTAGAATGGCTCAGGCCACAGGTTGCATGAACAGTTTTGCTTTAGGCACCTATTACTACAAACTTCTACACAGTTACAATGAAAATGCAATGAATGGAAATTCGATGCCACTCAAATGAGCATGGGTTCCTTTTTAGTCTGGTTCCTCTCAAAGTTTCTTCCTCATTACATCTCAGGGTGATTTTCCTTGCCACGGTTACCAGAGGCTTGCTCACTAGGGATAAACATTTTTTTTTTACAACTTATAGTTAATAAACTACACTTTCTTTTATACAACCTTATAACTACTTTATCTGTGTAATGCTCCTTTGTAACAATGTTAATTGTAAAAACAATATACAAATAAAAATGTAGTATAATTTTTAGAGAACATTTAGCCATTTAAACTTTACATTTAAATTACATTTAAATTACATTTAATAAAAAAAAGAACATTTACTATCATCTGATGTTGAAAACTAACTCTTTCTGAAAACTGTTAATGATAACTGAAAAAAGTGACTCATGACTAACATCTAGTTCCTTTAAATAATGTAAACAAATTAAAGTTTCCTGCTTAGTGCTATTAACATTTAAGGACATGGATATCATCAACGGATGTCATTTCATCCTGTCTCAGCTAGTGTAATGGTGTGTATGGTGATACAGTGGTGTCTATTTCTTTTTTTTAAATCTGCAATTTTGTTTATTCAACAGTTCATTCAACTGTAAATAATGAGTTTGACATCACTTTGATCAACATTAGTTAATTTGACAAATTTTATTTGTACATTCAAAATAATATTAAACCCTGAGGCAAAACATCTAATGTTGGGTAAACCACACATTTAATAAGCTAAACCTTATCAACAAACCTTTCCTTTTTGGCTACTGACATATATACAAGTTTGATCTTGGTGATGTTATACAGTTAAAATAATCAAAATATTGTGTAGAGCAACAAACAGACAAATATACACATTTTGAGAAATGGTTTCTAAGTAATGCTCCTTTGTAACAATGTTAATTGTAAAAACAATATACAAATAAAAATGTCTCATTTCTCAAAATGGTTTCTAAGTAATATATATATTTTTTTAAATATTTAAGCATTACAGAATTGCTACCATTGCACATTACCCGTGTATGCAAAATATTGAGAAACGTATTAAAATATTTATTGTGAGTTATGTACCTCTTTCTAAAAAGCAATTAAAAAAGTAATAGCAGAATGTAGAAAGACTTTCAGTAATATTTTTGTTTATTATATCACAACAGTTCTGAATTAGAATACGTCTTTTATTTTATAATGATTTTATGCATAGACGCATACTGTATATGCAACAATGCTCCGCTGTAAAGAATAATTTGGTAGACTATACTTACTATATATCGGACTTTCGATGTAAGTTTTGACAAAAAATATTTGTCAAAACTTACTTTCAATTTAAAAACCGCATAAATTTAATGTTTCTCTCTGGCTTCTGTTACGTGCAAAATATTAATAATTCAAACGGGGGGGCGCTTTGTTGTGTCACGTGACGGTTACAGACGCAACATGGCTGCCGACAATCTCCCATCTGAATTCGACGTTATCATCCTTGGAACTGGTAGGGAAATATATTAGTTAATGAAACGTCGTTTTATTGGTTTTTCGAACATATATAACGTATGATTTGATATACATTCTTGGTCAGTCTTTATCTGTAGTCGGAGGCAGAAGCTACACTACGCTATCACTGTGTCTCCAGACTGGTTTGCTAGCAAATGCTAATGCTTTGTAGAGTACAGAATGACTAGGCGGTGTTGACAGCAATTACTTTTAGCACTGTTGCTGCAATTTCAGCTTGATATGCCTTTTATCTCTATATGGAATCGATCGGTTTAAAACACGAGCAGATTCATTCATAGAGTAGGAATATATTTGGTATTTGTAGTCAAGCTAGTTTGGACATTTTTGCCCTGTGGATGATGTAGGTCTGACTCTTCAGTGGAAGGCTTTTGCATATTCTTCTGAAAGCGAGATACAGATAGAAAAAAGACCTCGTTTACTTTTTCTCAGCTGTTTACGCACCTACACAAAAGACTGTATATTTGGGTGAAACTAGAATTTAAAAATGAAGCCAAAATATCTCCGTAGCCCTCTAGTGGCTGGCTGCAGTTAATGTTTTACCCCACCCATTCTCATGTTAGTGCATGGAACACTGGCCAAAACTCTTACAAATTATTTACCTGAACATTTATGTACTCCATTCGCCTTTGATGACTCTCCAAATGTTTGGGTTATGGTAAAAAAATGTAATACGAGTTATTTGACATGAAAAGGCATGACTGATGAGGTAACATGCAGACATTTTTAAATAGAAAAGAGCTTGAAGTACTTGAACAATGGATCCAGTCCAACAGTGTTGACAGCTTTGACAGTTTTATAGCAAAATCCTGTCCTGATTTGCTATCAACTGTTTTAACAGACCTTTTGTGGGGACTTCTTGGCAAGTTTACCCCTTATATTACTTATTGGATGTCTAAATTAGCTTTCTGTGCTGATCTCATAGCTAGCATAGCAACATGAGTAATGGGTTAAACGAAGGCTAATCTCGCTAGTGAAAATTCATATATTATTAACACTATGACCTTAAATATTACTCAAAGTAACTTGGTAACAAGTTTTTAAACAAACTATTTTAGATGCGTAATTTACCATGCATCAAGACAATGACCAAATGTAAAAACAAACCAGAGATCCACATAATTCTGATTTCTTCACATATTTTCATCTTTTGAGTTCAAAAGCAATTGTTTTCAGTGTACAACAAAAAACAATATTACTAGAGAGGTAGCGGAGAAAGGTAGATATGTTGTGTGTTAAGGAGACCAAGTGGAAAGGGAGTAAGGCCAGGAACATTAGGTGTGTTTGCATAGAGCATTGTAATCGGTTTAAAAATCCAAATATGAATAGAAATACTTCATATAAACACCTCAATCGGAAAAAAAAATGCCCAAACCGATTGAAATTGCAGAAGATATACACAAACTTTTTTACTGTGCTCTTGTAAACACTGAATTGATAGTTTTTATGAAACAACTGCGACACACATAATTAGGGTAATTGGATTTCTGACAATCTCTTCTTTTGGGGCCATAAATTCCTCTACCAGTCCATGCAAACTTGTGAATGACTGGCGACTCATGCAGCAGTTTAGTTTCTATTCCAGGTCACTAAATTTCCACAATACAATGCCCGCTCCCACCAGTCCTTACTACGAACCTTTATCCACACGCTTCTGCATTTCGTAAGAGGGAGGTGGAGTATTAGGATTCATCCTAGAGATGCACAGCCACCAAAAAGCTGCACCCATCTTACCTTCCTGCAGTAGTATGCTTACAAATTGATGCTGTTGCTTGATTAAGAGCAACACTTTACATGAAAATAGCACACATAAGAAATAATGGAACTAATAAAATCTTTTATCATGGATGGAAAGAGAAATGATGTAGTGGTGATCCTAAAGAAAGAGTTCATTAAGAGTGTAGTGGACGTGAAGAGAGTTTCTGATAGAGTGATGAACATGAAGCTGGAAGTTGAAGGAGTGATGATAAATGTAGGTGAAGGGAACAGAGGTGATGGGTAGGTATGGCCTTAAGGAGAGGAATGTGGTGAATACTTATTTTAAGAAGAATGAAGAGCATAGGGTGACGTATAAGAGTGGGGAAAGGTGCACACAGGTGGACTATGTTCTTTGTAGGAGATGCAACCTGAAGGAGATTGGAGACTGTAAGGTGTTGGCAGGAGACAGTGTAAATAGACAACATTGGATGGTGGTCTTTAGGATGGTTTTGGAGGTGTAGAAGAAAAGGTATGGATAAATATATGAGATGGTGGAAACTGAAGGAGGAAGACTGTAGAGCGAGATTCAGGGAAGAGGTCAGACAGGGGCTCGGTGGTGGTGAAGAGGTGCTGGATGATTGGGAAACTACTGCAGGAGTGATGAGGGAGGCAGCTAGAAAAGTACTTGGTGTGACATCTGGATAGAGAAAGGAAGACAAAGAGACATGGTGGTAGAATGAGAGAGTGCAGGAGAGCATAAGGAGAAAGAGGTTGGCAAAACAAAAGTGGGATCGACAGAGAGATAAGAAAAGTAGGCAGGAGTACAAGGAGATGCGGCAGCAGGTGAAGAGGGATGTGGCGAAAGTCAAGGAAAAGGCATACGAGGAGCTGTATGAGAGGTTGGACACTAAGGAAAGAGAAAAGGATTTATACCAATTGGCCAGGCAGAGGGACCGAGCTGGAAAGGATGTGCTGTATATTAGAGCAATAAAGGATGGAGATGGAAATGTGTTGAGTAGTGAGGAGAGTGTGTTGAGAAGGTGGAGGGAGTATTTTGAGCATCTGATTAATGAGAAAAATTAAAGAAAGAGAGAAAGATGATGTGGTGATGGTGAAGCAGGAAGTGTTATTTTTTATTTATTTTTTTAATATAAATTTTTCTCTAATGTTGTGCTTAGGATTGTGTGTGAAACTACACGTAAAAAGAAAAAAGTAAACCTCATAAACCCCAACCTATCTTTATTGAGTTCAACTCGTAATTTCCAGGGATTGAGTGCCATTGAGTAAAGTTTGTGTAACACAGTAATTTCTATTATTACATTAATTAAAGAATCTAAAAAAAATATTTTATGCGAACACAAATTAAGAAATTAATATTAAAGTAAAATAAGATTAACACTAATCATTATGTTTATCAGTAATGCCTTTGTATTTGAGTCTTGGGACACCTGAAACTGCTCGTTAGTTCAGGGGTGCATTGTTTGTTTCTACTGTGAGGGATGGAAGCCCAAATGGGAGACCTACCCTAAGAATGACATCATTGTGCCATCCACAATTAAGGATCTCTGGCCCACTTTTAAATTTATGAAAAACCACCAGAACCATATACAAGTTTGTTGGTGACACCCAAATGTGCACCCTGTATTTCGACATTTATGTCACTGATCATTAAGTGGTAGAGCTGCAACAACTAATCAATAAAATTGTTCATAATCAATAATGAAATTTGTTGTCAACGTATGCTTTTATCGATTAGTTGGGCTGCTCAAGTTTCAGTTTAGCTTGACGGTAAGATAACTGAAAATGGCGGACAGTACAGTGTCAACCGGCAGCAGGAACAAGTGTGCGTCCCAAGTCATCCAAGGCATGGGAGCATTTTACATTAACCTCAAGGCATTGGAGCATTTTATATTAAACACAACAAAGAAAACTGTACATGGAAGTTATGCAAAGCAGGATCTTGTGTGGTATGGAAGTAAGACAGTGCTTGCACGAGCACACAAAAAGAAAACATACTGGTGTCATGGATGGAGGTGAAACATGAGCATGGTAAGTAAAAACTGTATAATCCTAATAATGTGAAAATGGTAAAGTTTAATGTGGTGCTATTTTGTAAACTGTTTATAACTTCAGGAAAGTCGCACTGGATCTGTTCTGTGCGAGCATCAGGTTGCGCATCAGCTCGCTCGCGACACAGTGATGGATTTGATTAAAACGGTGCAAACAAACACTAAATCTAAAAGCTGCAAATAATTACATATTTAGTCACTGTTGTGGTTTTTGGGGAATGCTTATGCATTTGTACACCAATGCATATTATTTCTTTTTTAATTAAGCCTGTTAGCTTGCTGCATTTCTCCGTTCCATTCTCCCTTTTTTTTTTATTTATGCATACATTGGGTACGGAAAGTATTCAGACCCCCTTAAAATTTTCACTCTTTGTTATATTGCAGCCATTTGCTAAATTTCAATTCAATTAATTTTTATTTGTATAGCGCTTTTAACAATGGACATTGTCTTAAAGCAGCTTTACACAGATAATGTGGAGATTAAAGGTGAATATGTTCTTTATAAGTAAGTTTGTCCCTGATAAACAAGCCGGTGGCGACTGTGGCAAGGAAAAACTCCCCGAGATGGCATAAGGAAGAAACCTTGAGGGGAACCCATCCTCATCTGGGTTGCACCGACTGTCCATTTTGGCAGATATACGATGTTGCAATGTTACAGTGATGATGATCAAAAGCGAAAAGTAGTCCTGAGTCAATGTAGCAGACTGTTGACCTTAACTGTAGTCCAATCCATCCTCAAAGCGCCCGTTCTTACTCCGGAATATCATGAAACCACCCAAGGCATTGATGAGAAACCGTCCCAAGCTGCACAGAGTGGCCTCCAGTCGAAGAGAACACTATTCAGAGGCAGGCCTGGACGAAGTGAGGGACGACAGCATACAAATATCCCAGTTCACCAAACACTATATCCATGATCCCTCCAGATCTGAGCCTTTACCTGAGAAAAAATCTACCGATCAAAGGCTTGACTAAATAAATACATTTTCAACCTCGAATTGATACACTGAGACTGTGTCTGAGTCCCGAACACTGATTGGAAGGCTGTTCCATAACTGAGGGGCTTTATAAGAGAAAGATCTGCCCCCTGCCATAGTCTTCATTATTTGAGGAACCAAAAGACAGCCTGCACCTTTTGATCTAAGTAGGCGTGGAGGATCATACTGGTACAGAAGTTCACTCAGATACTGCGGTGCGAGACCGTTAAGTGCTTTATATGTCAGTAGTAGTATTTTATAATCAATGCAAGATTTGATTGGGAGCCAGTGTAGATTGATTAAAACAGGAGTGATGTGGTCATATTTCCTAGATCTAGTGAGGACTCTTGCTGCTGCATTCTGAACTAACTGAAGCTTATTTATGCACCTACTCGCACACCCAGACAGTAAAGCGTTACAGTAGTCTAATCTAGAAGTAACAAAAGCATGAACTAGTTTTTCTGCATCCTGTAATGACATCATATTTCTAATTTTAGCAATATTTCTAAGGTGAAAGAAGGCATAGACTCCACTACACTTCTGAAGGTTTGCTGTGGTATCTGGCAACAAAATCTTAGCAGCAGATCCTTTAAGTCCTGTAAATTGCAAATTGGGGCCTCCATTGGATCGGACCTGTTTGTCCAACACATCCCACAAATGCTTGATTGTATTTATCTGGGGAATCTGGTTTCCAAGTTAACACCACAAACTTGTGTTCCTCAAATCATTTCTGAAATTTTTTTGCCAGTAACATTGACATGGATGGCAGAACACAAGGTTTTCTAGTAGAACATTGCCCAAAGCACCACATTGCCTCTGCCAGCTTGCCTTTTTACCCATAGTGCATCCTGGTGCCATGTGTTCCCCAGGTAAGCAGCGCACACACACCCGGCCATTTACATGATGTAAAAGAAAGCGTGATTCATCAGACTAGGCCACTTTCTTCCATTGCTCCGTGGTCCAGTTATGATACTCACATGCCCATAGTTGTCATGCTTTCGGTGGTGGACAGGGGTCAGCATTCAGTTTCTGGAGGGAATTTTACATTTTATATAGAATACACCAGTTTAGATTCTAGAGGCATGTTTGCATCAGGAGGAAGTCCCTTGGTTGAGCGGCTTCCTCAGGTCTATTTAGCTCCAAATGCATCATTTAACCAATGAAATATATAAGACTAAATTAAGAATGAATGATGATAACTTAAAGCCTGGGAAACACCAAGCCGAATGTTGTGTAAAAGGCTGCAACTAACGATTATTTTGATAATCGATTAATCAGACGATTATTTTTGATGAATTTATAAATCGGATAAATTTTTATGTATTTATTTTTTTTTTCTTATAACTCTGTAAAACCCTAATTTATGGTATTTATGTATACAAATGTACTTAAAAAAGCAAAAGTCACATAATGAGTTTAACTATCTTTAATTTTAACATTATAAAGCTTACAGTGGCTGCTTGTTGAGGAGTGTATTCACTCATGCTGTGTTGTTTCTTTCTGTAAAAAAAAAAAAAGGGTGGGGGGGGGACAGCATTTGAGTTTGCAAGGTGAAGCGATTTGTGTAAATCAACATTTGTATTGTATTTTGCATTGTAAGTTGACAAACATGCTTAAAAATCAATATAAAATATAATGCGTTGTTTTGGCAATAAAAAAAAACTTTGAAGTTTTTCACATCTAGAATATATAATGAATTAAATTTTGTATAATGAAATGATATATGCATAAATTAAATATACAAACATTAAAAACAAGCATTTGAAAGTAGTAAAGCCACATTAAATCATGTTTGAAAACAGATAAGTTACTGTTGTAGTAGACAAATGCTATTAAAAGAGAATGGAATAGAGAAATGCAGCAAAGTAACAGGCTTCATTAAAAATGAATCCGTGTACAAATGCATAAGCATTTCCTGAAAACCACAACAGTGACCAAAAATTTTATAATTTACTTCTGCTGTTATTTGCTGCTTTTAGATTTAGTATGTTCGCATAGTTTTAATTGAATCATCATGTCGCGAGTGAGCTGATTGTGCAACCTGATGCTCGCAAGTCATGACAGAACAGATCCAGTGCGACTGTCCCGAAGTTACAAACAGTTTACACAATAGCACTACATTAAACTATACCATTTTCACATGATGAGGATGTACAGTTTTTGCTTAACATGATAATGTTTCACCTTCATCCGTGATACCAGTGTGTTTTCTTTTCCCATACTCGTGCATCCCTGTGGTACTTCCATACCACACAAGCTCTGCTTTGCATAACTTCCACGTACAGTTTTCTTTGTTGTGTTTAATATAAAATGTTTTTATGCCTTGGATAAGTTGAGACGCACATGTTTTCCTGCTGCCGGTTGTCCTGTACTCTCCACCATTTTCGCAAGTGGCTGTGTTCTCTTGCCATCATGCTAAACTGAAACTTGAGTAGCCCAACTAATCGATAACGGCATTTGTTGACAGTGAATTTTGTTATCGATTTTATTGATTAGATGTTGCAATAAAAATAAAATGTTTACTTATGTTTTCTGCCTTTCTTCTTTCAGGAAATTATTAGAGGATCATACGCAAACCCAACATGGCACTGATTATTACAAGCCATTAATTATTACTAATTAAAGTGATGAATCATAAAACATACAGCATAATAAAATTATTATATTTTTTTGGTGTGACATGAAAAGTTCTGAGTGTATCTGCTGATCTTTGTGGTGTGTCAGCAATGAATACTTTTCTTTTATGGGACTACTTTTCTGGGTTTGTATCCTAATTACTCTCTGGTTGAGGCCCGGAATCTTGGTCAGAGAGAAAACTCCAAGGCACTCCAGTCAAGTAAAGTGGATCCTATAATTCTATATGTTGAGGCCACTGTGTTTTATGTCCAACTGAATAGAGATGTCCTTTTGTTTGCTGAAATCTTACACAGAACATCTTTGGAGTAGAATGACATTGGCCCAAAACTGACAGAATAATAACTTGAACATTAGCTTGTAAGCTAAAGTTCTGTCACAACAGCACAGATAGCAGAAATTGAGCTTTTTTTTAAAAATTCATGTTAAATGTTATCTGTTACTAGGGCTGTGATTTTTGTGTGTGTAACTTAAAACATAACTACAACAACATTACTGAAGTAACCTTCTCTTTATTATATTTATTCTCTGTATTTATTAAATCTATATTTTTTAAATTAATAGTTGGTCAAACAGAAAATGTGGATAACTGTCCTTTTATTGCTAGTCAGCATTATTAATTTATATATATTTTTTTGGACAAAAGAGCCTTTTCCTACATATATTTTGATAACACAAACACACAAGCTGACACTGAAATAGACACAACATTTTTAAGTGATTGGCACTAATATTACGAAAGCAAATAAATAAAGCATAATAATCATAATTTAAGGTATTAATTAAATAAAAATTTAACTAATAACTGCGATTTAATTGTTTGCATTATTAATCATACTTACAAATCGCATTTTGATGACGGTGTTGAAAGCAATAAAGGTCCAGTCATTCATTATTTCCGCAGGAAATAATCGTCAGGAAAATAACACATCTGAGGGCAAAAGCTATTCAGTGTTCATTCTTCATTCACATAATAGGCTTTGATGTAGTAAGGCTGAAGAGTATGACTATTCCACAGGTCAGTTGTCGTAGAAAAATGATGTCTTCTCAGCTTCTCCGCTACTTTTTTTTAAGTTTTAATATACATTTGGGGGAATAGCGACTTACAAAAAAATATTTGTGGCTTGGCAACAACAGTGTGTAGCATTTTTATGAACCCTTGCTTTTTGTGATGGTGTATATGGGAACCATGTCCTTAGCAACATAAAACGCCACAGCATTGGTCATTTTTAGCCATCGGGCATTAGACAATAATAATGCTAATGAATTATGCAATTTTAGGTGGACCTGTTGTACTTGTACAGCAGACTGCTGGCTTGTTTTTGTCTTTTACCTTTGAGCATTCCTCCAATTCAGCTTGGTGTCTTTGTCAGGAAAGGCTGGAATAAATTAGTGGTGCTGCCTCTACCAGTTGCAACAGACTTTAGGCATATTTTGCATGAGACAAAAGTTTGTTCAAATTCTGATCTCTCAAATCCTAGCCATTTTAAAACCACAGAGGAAACATTACTACTGTATCTTTCTTTGGCACAAGGCCATTCTGACCTAAAGAGCTATCCGTGATGTTAGACGCTATTTCAACATTACATTTCTTCCTTTAGAATGCTCTCACATGTGAGCAGTTAATCAGGCACACCATCATGTGGTCGGACACTATTGTCTCTTAATTATTCTGTCATTGGTGAACTGCTAATGTATCTGATTGGATACATTTCAACATTTTTATTTAAAATTGCAATGCAGTGATTTAAGAAAAAATTAAATAATTTTTAACTGTCAAAAAAAATTCCAGCCCTATATGTTACTATTGTTAGCAATATGTTAGGGTACTGTACATGTGTGACTACTTTAGGTTGATAACATGAGGCATGAAATTTAACTTGGTAATCATAAGAGATTTCATTCATAAATATCCCTAATCTAATTTGGGAGAAACAAATATGAGGAATAGAAGAAAGAAAACGCTGACTGAAAGAAGGAGCTAGAAAGTGGGAAAGGGGAGGAGAACGGAAGTAGCTGGCTTTCTCTTCTTGCCTTTTAACTCTGGCTATAAATAACACCAGAAAATGACTTTCAACGGCCAGACATAGATTGCATTTTGGATTATTCTTTGAAAATGAAGAATAAATTATGATCACATACAATTCCTACTGAAAGGGCTTTGCTCAGTCATTGAAGTCCTGCCAGCCACAGTCTATTATTTTTTGCCAAGTATCTCTGCGTGGTACCAGCATTTTATAGCAGGAAATGTTTGTTCTTAGCAAACAAATACAAATCTGTATATTATAGTGTGTGTGTGTGTGTGTGTGTGTACATACTGTGTGTATATATATATATATATATATATATATTCATTCATTCATTTTCTCCCGCTTATCCGTAATTCGGGTCGCGGGGGCAGAAGTCTAAGCAGGCCCCTGCCTTCGACTACTGCCCAATCCTCAAAGCACCGTCCCTTATATATATATATATATATATATATATATATATATATATATATATATATATATATATATATATATATATATATATATACACACACACACACAGTGGGTACGGAAAGTATTCAGATCCCCTTAAATTTTTCACTCTTTGTTATATTGCAGCCATTTGCTAAAATCATTTAAGTTCATTCTTCTTCCTCATGAATGTACACACAGCTCCCCATATTGACAGAAAAACACAGAATTGTTGACATTGTTGCAGATTTATTAAAAAAGAAAAACTGAAATATCACATGGTCCTAAGTATTCAGACCCTTTGCTGTGACACTCATATATTTAACTCAGGTGCTTTCCATTTCTTCTGGTCATCCTTGAGATGGTTCTACACCTTCATTTGAGTCCAGCTGTGTTTGATTATACTGATTGGACTGGATTAGGAAAGCCACACACCTGTCTATATAAGACCTTCCAGATCACAATGCATGTCAGAGCAAATGAGAATCATGAGGTCAAAGGAACTGCCTGAAGAGCTCAGAGACAGAATTGTGGCAAGGCACAGATCTGGCCAAGGTTACAAAAAGATTTCTGCTGCACTTAAGGTTCCTAAGAGCACAGTGGCCTCCATAATCCTCAAATGGAAGACGTTTGGGACGACCAGAACCCTTCCTAGAGCTGGCCGTCCGGCCAAACTGAGCTATCGGGGGAGAAGAGCCTTGGTGAGAGAGGTAAAAAAGAACCCAAAGATCACTGTGGCTGAGCTCCAGAGATGCAGTCAGGAGATGGGAGAAAGTTGTAGAAAGTCAACCATCACTGCAGCCCTCCACCAGTCGGGGCTTTATGGCAGAGTGGCCCGACGGAAGCCTCTCCTCAGTGTAAGACACATGAAAGCCCGCATGGAGTTTGAGAGTCACCTGAAGGACTCCAAGATGGTGAGAAATAAGATTCTCTGGTCTGATGAGACCAAAATAGAACTTTTTGGCCTTAATTCTAAGCGGTGTGTGTGGAGAAAACCAGGCACTGCTCATCACCTGTCCAATACAGTCCCAACAGTGAAGCATGGTGGTGGCAGCATCATGCTGTGGGGGTGTTTTTCAGCTGCAGGAACAGGACGACTGGTTGCAATCGAGGGAAAGATGAATGCGGCCAAGTACAGGGATATCCTGGACAAAAACCTTCTCCAGAGTGCTCTGGACCTCAGACTGGACCGAAGGTTTACCTTCCAACAAGACAATGACCCTAAGCACACAGCTAAAATAACGAAGGAGTGGCTTCACAACAACTCCGTGACTGTTCTTGAATGGCCCAGCCAGAGCCCTGACTTAAACCCAATTAAGCATCTCTGGAGAGACCTAAAAATGGCTGTCCACCAACGTTTACCATCCAACCTGACAGAACTGGAGAGGATCTGCAAGGAGGAATGGCAGAGGATCCCCAAATCCAGGTGTGAAAGACTTGTTGCATCTTTCCCAAAAAGACTCCTGGCTGTATTAGATCAAAAGGGGGCATCTACTAAATACTGAGCAAAGGGTCTGAATACTTAGGACCATGTGATATTTCAGTTTTTCTTTTTTAATAAATCTGCAACAATGTCAACAATTCTGTGTTTTTCTGTCAGTATGGGGTGCTATGTGTACATTCATGAGGAAGAAGAATGAACCTAAATGATTTTAGCAAATGGCTGCAATATAACAAAGAGTGAAAAATTTAAGGGGGTCTGAATACTTTCCGTACCCACTGTGTGTGTATATATATATTGTGTGTTGAGATCAGGACTCTGGCAGGCCATGTCATTATTTCAATGTTTTCAGTTTCAAGGAACTGCTTTACCCGTTTTGCTGTGTGACATGGAGTGTTGTCCTGCATGAACACTGCGGGCTGATTGGGTGATGAACGCAGGGAAGGAACCAAATGTTGTTGAAGAAGGTTCTGATAAACATTTGCAATCACTTTGCCATGTAGCTGCATAAGAGGCCCAACTCCTGCTGCAGAAAACATGCCCCAAAACATGACACTTTTCCTCCTCCACTTTTCACTGACTTCTTTACACACTTTGGGTTCAGTCTTTCTCCAGTTTGTCGCCGAAAATAATGTTTCCTATCGGACCCAAATAAATTAAACTTGCTTTCATCACTGAAGTGAACTTTGGATTAGTTCTCCTCTGTCCACACAACATGCTCCTCAGCAAACCTTAGTCTAGCCTTTTGATTCTTTCTGCTAATGAGAGGTTTGGTCACTGCAGAGTGGGCTTTCAGTCCAAATGCTCTTAAACGTCGAGACACTGTATGAAGAGACAGATCCTTACTCTGTTCAGCGCTGAACTGGTGAGCAACTCCAGCTGCAGTGTGGAAAGAATTGCCCATTGAGATCCTCCGCAGTACTGTCCTCTCTTGTATTTGTCTTCCGTAGACGACCAGCCTTCTTGGTGGACTTGAATGAGTTTGTGATGTTGTACAGATTCAATATTTTTGAAATCACAGATTTGGAACTACCAACTTGTCTTGCTATGGCTGATAGGGTCATCTGGACAACCTGCTGCCAGAGGCTTTCAGTCACTTTAGAACGGCCCACCATCTTGCAGAGTCAGTGAAACTGGAAGTTAGGCTGCCAGTTAAATAGGGGTTGACAGATAATCAAGGAAATTAGCACCAGGTGCCAGATTAACACCAATAACTGGGAGGTATCTAAAAGTGTTCTCTAATTTTGATCAGCATGGTATAGACAGGACAAAAACTCCTTCAACTGTTGAGGAGTGAAGATGACATTATTTCAGAATTGTTCAATTGTTTATAAATTGTTCTCTAATTTTGATCTCCAGTGTGTGTGTGTGTATATATGTGTATATGTGTGTATATATATATACAAACATATATACACGCCGTATTTTTCGGACTATAAGCCGCTACTTTTTTCCCACGTTTTGAACCCCTAATTACTGGATTTTTCCTGGGGTTTTTCCCGGTTTTACAAACTTCAAGCCAAAAAACTGAGCCACATAACATTAGACCAATGAAATTTCGGAACCGAAACGAAAAAACGCACCTCACCGGTGTTCTGAGCTGCACGGCATCGGGAGGAAAAACTTCACCGGTGTTGATTTTTAAACGCACGGCGATGCCAAAAGATAAACTTCCGAGAGAAATAGTTGTGAAAGGAAGGAGGAAGACAGTGAACAATGACTTACTTGGTCGGCTACTGTTTATATACAAGCCGTTGTAACGCGTTGAGTCTGGGTCATGGGAGAGCTCGCTAACTCCAGTTGCAACAGAAATCATATAAGCACAGACAGGTTTCCAAAACTCGTGCTTTTTTATTTTTCTTGGCAACAGCATTTTGGGTTAGTCAAAGAAACTTAGAAATGAGCATCAGAAAATATGAGCACATAATCCTCGGTCTCACACGCACGCACACACGCACGCACACACACACACACACGCAGTTATACCGGAAGAATGCAGTGACGTGCTATTTCAGCATATCTTGGAGAAAGACCCACGATTAGCGATTTGCAAAACATGTAATGCTGAAATTTCAAGAAGGGGTGCGTCTGCAAAGACTTTCTCCACGTCGGGTTTAATTTATCACCTGAAATCCAAACATCCGATCGCTATGCTGAATAGGAGGGGAACGCAGCACAGAAAAGCAAAACCCCTCCGAGCATGCGCACTGTTGGACGTTTTTAAAAAGGCAAGGAAGTTTCTTTAAGCAGTTGCACTTGTTCTGAATGCACTTTGTTTTTATAAAAGAACATATTTAATTTTACAACCTTTCAGCAGGCCAGAGGGCCTGTACATTATTATTTAATGTACACATGAGTGCATTTAAGTTAAACATGTAGGTTTGAATTTTTTTTTATTTTATTCTGTGCATTGTTGCAATGTGCTCTAAATAAATATTTTCATAATTTGTAATTGATTTATTCTTTGAAACAAAAATTGAAATGCATTGATTTTAGTAAGGTTAGTACACAGTCATATCCATAAATGCAATGGTAATAATAATTGGCATAATTTCTTGCTGTGTTTCGGTTTTCGGCCTTGCTTTCCTCTTTTTCGGTTTCGGCCAAGAATTTTCATTTCGGTGCATCCCTAGTGTATATGTGTTTGTATGTGTGTATATATATATATATATATATATATATATATATATATATATATATATATATATATATATATATATACTTACTATGTATATACTATGCAACCATCTTTAATGTAAATTTTACTACATGTACATGGTATAGAGGTTATTTACCAGTTAATATGCAGGTTAATGGCCAGGTATATACCTTTTTCCTTATTTCATTAGAAATATAAGAGATAATGGTCTGTGGTTGATTTAAAATGTTGAATTTTCATTTAGTATCTGTTCATTGGACTTCCTGATATGTAGTCCACAAAGGTGTCAGTTCCAAAAAAAGGTGACCATGATTAGGCTGGGAAAAAAAAAAACTGTTGGCGAGATTGTAAGCAGTGGCAAGGAAGACCCATGAGAAGCAATGAGAGGAACCAGACTTAAAAAGGATTGAAAATTGAGATTATTATTAATTCCCTTCTAAATCTGTACTATGGTCAAAAATGTGCAGTTGTTTACCCAGGAAATTCATTGTATTTCTAACCTGGGCATCTTTTTGTGACATGCAAAACCCAAAAGGGGGAGTCATGAATTTAATACTGAGTAGATTTTTCTTCGGATATTGGTTTCTGTTAGTACCTTTTCTTATCAAATCCAGTTTTCTAGTCATTACAGAACTGGAACTAACCATTGGCTTCAGCTCTTGGAGTAATTGGGCATTCAATGAGACCCAGTTACTATGGGACTCATTGATTACCCCCATATAGAGCATGATTGTAAATTCAAGTCATGTCAAGTATCTTTTATTGTCATTTCACAGTGAAACGAGACAGCGTTTCTCCAGGACCCTGGTGCTACATAATACAACAAATTCTTGACAATATTTTACCGAATCCTTTGTTTTTATGCGCTAGCAAATAGAGGCAGTTGCTTATCAACACCCATGGGGGTGTGTCAACGTGGCTTTATTGTAGTGCTAAGCAGTATGACTAAAATGTATATCACAGTATTTTCCAAGTTTATACCGGGTTCACAGTAAATAGAGAGTATTTTTTTCATGCATGACCGTGTAGTAATCACATATTCTACTGATTGAGATACAAAATACTGCATTAGATTGACTTAGAATGCCCTATTTTACCACCATGGGTCCACTAAGGGCCCAACAGTGGTAGCTTGGTGGTGCTGAGATTTGAACTTGTTACCATCTGATCCAGAGGCCAATGCTTTACTCACTGAGCTGCCACCTTCCACATTTTTATTCTCCCGCAACCCACACACACGAGTACTTTACCACCTGCACCCGCATTCACCCATCAAATATTGTCCCGCGCTGCACTCATTTGCGTCGGGTCCCACGGGAGTGCAGGTCTCTACTCTCAATGTCTATTCTTCTAGACTTCACGGTCATGCTTAGTAACACATGCACTAACCAGTGCAACAGTAAAAAGGGACCCCCTTATAAATAGTGTCGTGCTGCACCGTATTTTGAACGTTCTTAAAGCAACGTACACCTTTATTGTGGTACAGTGGTCCCCCGGAACACTAGGGGTCATGTTCATAGAACCTCCAGGTTCAGAAAATCCACGAATTCTGGATGCACCCCCACAGCCTTTATGGCACCTAAGTGAATTCATCTAGACATTATGCCACTTTAATACAATAGTGTTTAAAAAATTTTTATAAAATTTGTTAGTGAAAACATAGTTTAAAATGTTATTCCTAACGTTCCTGAACATTTGGTCCCGCTGCAGATTCCTGCACATTTTTAGATAATCCACAACTTGCTGTTAGTTAGGTTCCAAATGAGAATCCGCAAATTTTCCGAGCCGCGGATTATCGGGGGTTGACTGTATACAAAAAATGTAAATCATAAAAAGAAAAAATTTTATATATACTATAATATTATAGAATATTATATATTGTTATATATTATAACATTAACACTACTTTATTGTCATTTCAACCATATACAGAGCAGTGCACAGTGAAACAAAACAACATTCCCCCAACTATTCAATAAAAATAATGGTTAGGATGCGGCGCTCTCACCGCTGCGGCCCGGGTTCGAACCCCGGTCAGGGAACCAACCCCAACCACTCTTAGTGCCGGTCCCAAGCCTGGATAAATGGGGAGGGTTGCATTAGGAAGGGCATCCAGCGTAAAAACGTGCCAAATCTAACATGCGGCTGAACCGCTGTGTCGACCCCTAACGGAAAAAGCCTAAAATGGCGGAAAATTTCCACCACAATTTAACATTCTTTATGAGTTTAGAGCAGGGGTGTCAAACTCAGGCCCGCAGGCCAAATCTGGTGTATCATATTTGGCCCGCGAGATAATATCAAATGTGTATTAGAGCTGGCCCGCCAGTATACACCGCTAATACTACAAATCCCAGAATGCTTTGTTAGTGCGTTGGTGCGTCAGTCGACACCGCTGAAAAACTCTGCGTACTCAGTGCTGAATTTACCCTGCGATTTACCGACTTTGAAGCCCAGAAATGCAGATTTGAACTGCTCAGTAATCCGTTTGTGGAGCTGATTGAACTCCAGTGTAGTGACACGCTCAAGTCAAAGTACGACTCTGTGTGTGCTGCACAGTTTCCATGTTTCCTCACCGACACACTGCTCCAACTCCGTGCCCAAGCTGCTCAAACGTTTTCTATGTTCGGCAGCAGCTCTTTAATGAAGATGAACAAAACCCCACTCAGGAGTCTCACTGATGAACACCTTCACTCAATCCTGAGTATTTCCTCAGCTCAGAGCCTAAACCCAGACATTGCATCTAAGAAGACACTTGCATCTAAGAAAAGATGCCAGGTATCTGGTTTTAACCAATGTGCATCAGAGTAAATCAGAGTGTAAAATTTTTCACATCTTTATGCACTATTTCCACTCTAAGGCATGGACTGTTAATAGTTGAAAGATTGATTTTTTTAACTGAAGGAAATTATTATTATTTTTGGTTGTTTTGTTGTTGGCCTGTGAAAAAAGATTTACATTAAAAAGGAATTTAAAAGGCTACAGAGAGAGAGAGAGAGAGAGAGAGAGAGAGAGAGAGAGACATAATGAGAAACGAATACCACTGATGTGTGTTTTATTTCAAATTTAATTTCTCATGTGTTTATAATATTAAACTTTGGTTGTCCCAGATTCATTGTTTATGCAAAACTAAAGTTTGTTTCCATATGAAAAGGTTTAACATTACATATCTGGAGAGAAGGGAAAACATGCACAATTGCAGTCAATTTTTTTATTTTTTATTTGAGTTTGGCCCATGACTTCGTCCCAGTTTTTAATTTTGGCCCACTGTGAATTTGAGTTTGACACCCCTGGTTTAGAGGGTACGACATAGTCTCCATAAAGCGAGATTGATCTGACCTGCCAATTATAAGTCTACCTCTTGTTCAAGTTACTCTCTTTCGGAACAACTGTGACAAATGACACAGGGGCCCCTCTGTTCATGGTTTTAGATTGAGGTGTTAACTATGAACTCATAATTAATGTTACAATCAATTGCCCAAATGTGAGGAGTTTTTCTCTCAGGTGAAGAGAATATCACATTTTATTTCGATGGTCTTTTCCTTAAATAAATATAAATTTAAAAAAAATCTAATTTTGTGACCTTTTTTTGCCCAAAAGTAGAGTAATCTTAAAATCCGCTAAGGCTCAGTGACATCTTCATTTATTTCTAGGCCTTACTGAGTCTGTCATTGCTGCTGCATGCTCACGAGTGGGACAGAGAGTTCTGCACTTAGACAGGTAAGTTGGCACTTACACATTATTGGTCCTTAAACCAAGTTAACTGCCAAAGGCTGTGTGAAACTGAATCTGTGGATGCCTTCTTTTGTATATGAGCTTTTCGGCCAAATGTTCCAACAAAGTTACGAATGACACAGCAGTCAGTAAATGTTGTCATCATATAGCCATGTTCTGCAACACTGGTATAGGCCACCAGTGAAAAAATGTATTTGATTGTCTGGGGTTTCATAGAACCACAGTTACATGTGTGACATGTGTTCCCAAATACTTCTACTACTTTTAGCCAGGGGTCAGGGGTCACCACAGCAGATCTTCCGTTTCCATACCCCCCCGCCCCCGCCCCCCCGTCCCCTCCATCTGCCTCTTTCAAGCCAACTACCTGCATGTCTTCCCTCACTACATCTTTAAACCTCTTTGATGGTCTTTCTCTTTTCCTCCTTCGTAGTGGCTTTATCCTCTGTATTCTTCCACCAATATACCCCATGTCCCTCCTCTGCACATGTCCACTCTATCTCAATCTATCCTCCGTCACCTTGTCTCATGCCTGCTGTCCTTCTAATGAACTCGTTTCTAATTTTCAGCTCTGCTACCTCCAGCTCCATCTCCTGTCTTTTATTCAGTGCCACTGTCTCTAAACCAGGGGTCGGCAACCTTCACCACACAAAGAGCCATTTGGACCTGTTTCCCACAGAAAAGATAACACTGGGAGCCACAAAACCCTTTTGACATTTAAATTGAAATAACACTACATGTAACGTTTTTTTTTTTTTTTTTGCCTTTATGCTATGTATAATCAAACCATAATGTGTTGCATTTATGAAATCAATGAACTGCAGAGAGAATGAAATTACATTTCTGCATGCAACAAAATGTTTTTTTAACTCTTTAAAAAAAGACATTGGGTTGAAGGTTGAAAAGAATTTATGAAAAGAACGCCGAACATAAATTATCCACCGGCAGCAAACCAAAAATGCCGTCCTCTTCTGTGTGCCGTCAACCAAAGTTTAAGAAGTCGCGTGCCGGTGGGTGTCGCACATTAGCGGTTGTGACGCATATGAAGAGCGACAAAAAACTTTAACACGTTTTATTTAGATTTTACAAGATCACCAAAATCTTCAAATTTAGAATTACATTTAAAAAACTAACGAACTAAAATAAAATACATTTTAATTAAATACTCATTTATTTTCCAAAGCCACAGGGAGCCGCAGAAGAGGGATGAAAGAGCCGCATGCGGCTCCGAAACCGCGGGTTGCCGACCCCTGCTCTAAACCACACACCATAGCAGGTCTCACCACAGTCCTATAAACCCTTCTATCACAAATCACTCCTGCCACTCTTCTCCATTTACTCCACCCTGTCTGCACTCTCCCTCTCTTTCACACACATGTACTGTGTCTTACTCCTACTGACTTTCATTCCCCTTCCCTCTAGCTCTCCAGGCTCTACTCAACCTGCATCTACTCTCACCACAAATCACAATATCATCCAAAAAAAATCATAGTCCATGGAGACTTCTGTCTGACCTTGTATGTCAACCTGTCCATCACCACAGCAAGCAGGAAAGGGCTTAGAGCCGATCCTTGATGCAGTTTCACCTCCGCCTTCAACCAGTCTGTCGTTCCTACTGCACACTCAGTGCTGTCACACTGTCCCCATACATGTCCTGCACCACCCTCACATACTTCTCTGACAACCCTGACTTTCTCATACAATAGCAAACTCTTCTTTTGGCACCCTGTCATATGCTTTCTCTAAATCCACAAACTCACAATGCAACTCCATCTGACCTTCTCTATACTTCTCCATCAAATTCTCAAAGCAAATAATGCATCTGTTGTGCTCTTCCTCAGCATGAAACCATACTCACAGATGGTCAGCTCTTTCCTCAGCCAGGCTTCCACTACTCTTTCCCATAACTTAATGGTGTGACTGATCAATTTTATTCTCATATAGTTATTGCAGTTCTGCATATAATCCTTATTCTTAAAAATTGGTACCAGCACACCCCTTCTCCATTCCTTAGGCATCCTCTCACCTTCCAGAATCTCTTGTAAACATCTCCACACTTCTACTGGTATGTTATCTGGTCCAACCGACTTTCCACTCTTCATCCTCTTAATCGCTGCTCTCACTTCCTCCTTACTAATCCTGTCCACTTCCTGCTTCAGCATCTCCACATCAAATCTTCTCGCTCATATTTTCCCCATTCATCTGCTTCTCAAAATACTCCCTCTATCTTCTCAACACACTCCCCTCACTAGTCAACACATTTTCATCTCCATCATTTATTGCTCTAATTTGCAGCACATCCTTCCCAGCTCGGTCCCTCTGCTCTTCCTTCTTTTTAAAATAAGTGTTCACCACTGCCATTGCCATAATTTTTGCAAAATCTACCACCATCTGCCCTTCCACATTCCTCTCCCTAAGGCCATACATATTCATCATCTTCTCATCACCTCTGTTCCCTTTACCAACATGCCCATTAAAATCTGCACTTCATTTAACTCACTCCAGAATTTTTCCTTCTCCTCCATCTCACAACCCACTTGTGGAGCATAATCACTAATTAAATTTATCATCACCCCTTCAACTTCAAGCTTTACAAGCTTTTTTTCACCTGATTATATCTCAGCACTATAATTTTCTACAAACTCACCACCAAGTTTGAGAACTTAGGACTTGTTGAACCTGTGGAACTTTATACCATAAGCAGTATGGATGGGCATATTATATGCTCCCTCATCCTAAGCACTGGATTTCACAGGGTTGTATCATTTGCTGGGCCATGGCAGGAAGGTAATAAATGAATGAAGGTAACTTCATTCAAACAACATACACTTTTTCCCCTGTTTTTTTTTTTTTTTTTTTTTTTTTAACCCAGAGTTCATAATTTTTGGTCAAGATATTGTATTGACCTCTGTAAAAAAAAAAAAAAAAAAAAAAAACTGATATTGTCAGTTTGCCAATATCGTTCCAGGTTTTAATAAACCACTGAACAGTTCTTAACGCAATTCCAGATATTTTAGCAATTTCTTTTTTGTGTTTGCATCGGTTAAGTGGTAAAAGAATCGTTGACAGCTGAAATATACACTGCTTTGTAAATGTTTGCAGACCTATGAGAAATGTCAGTCTGTTCACTATTTTATTTTAAAATACTTCATTTGAAAATCAGATATTTTAAGTTGACTGTTTTTGTTGGAAAATATTTGTATAAAAAAAAAAGGAAATATCTTGCTTGCATAAGTAGTCGAAGTATAGATCTGGAAAAGGGTGGGAACAAAATAATATTTGAATGTATGCATATTCCAGTGAGCACAGTTGGATAAATATTCAAGAAATTGTCTCTCTCTTGTTTTGTGGTCAGATGTGAGACCAATATAGAGCTTTTTGCCACAACTCAAAGTGTATGTATGCTGCCAACCTAACACTTCTCATGCCTGTAGACACTCCTACAGTTTGAGAGTAAATTCACCTTACAGCAAGACAATGATTTCAAAAACTGGGCTAAAGCAACATTGTAGGTGCTCAAGAACAAAAAGATAAATGTCCTACAGTGGCCCAGTTAAAGTCCTAATCTCAATACTACTGAGAATCCATGTAACTTTTAAAAAATTGCTTGCAGAGTCTTTGTTTTGTTAAGAAGAAGCAAGAAGTCCATTTTGTTTCAGCAGTGAGGGGAGATTCGCAAAGTGAATTGATGAGAGCACAGTTCTAAATCCCTGCTGTTGTAGCTTTGCTACTGCATGGCACGCTTCCCTGTCTGTGTCTCCTCCATGTTCCATACAGAGCAGCTGCTCCTCCAACTAAGATCTCCAAAAAACCTTTTGGGTTTGTAAAAACTAGTGAAATAGTTACTGTACTGAACTGCCAGATGTTAAGAGTTGTGCCAAGGCTGCCTTTTTTCGCCATCTTGAAAGGTTCAACTTGTTACTTTCAACAAGTGTACAAACAGCAATTTTATCCAAACAGTTTAGTGTTGTTTTTTGCCATTGATGTGTGTGTGTTTGTGTTTGTGTGTGAGTGTGTGTGTGTGTGTGTGTGTGTGTGTGTGTGTGTGTGTGTGTGTGTGTGTGTGTGTGTGTGTGAGACTAGTCCCTTCATGTAGTTCGTGTAGAGAGTATCATGGCTTTTGGAAAGAAACTATTACATAGTATGGATGTAAGGACCCAAATGCTTCTGTACCTCTTTCCAGATGGCAGGAGAGTGAAATGTGTGTGTGTGTGTGTGTGTGTGTGTGTGTGTGTGTGTGTGTGTGTGTGTGTGTGTGTGTGTGTGTGTGTGGGGTGGTGGTGGTGGTGGTGGGGGGGTATCAAATCAAATATTAATGTGTGGTAGTTGAATATTAGTTAAATATTATTATTTTTTTTTACTGTTATTACCTTACAATAGATTGATTTTAAGTTCTAGTTTTTACATAAAATATTGAACAGTATGAATATAGTATAATTGCTCAGGAGCCTGCTCTTGTAAAATTTCTCATGTAAATTTGAAGAGCAATAATTTTTTTTTTTTCTTTATTTTATTTTTTTTTTAAATTCGGTATAAATCCAGTCCAGTATAAATTCAGGTAAATGCTTATGTAAATAGTTATGGACATTGGCTTAATGGACCATGTTCATAGCTATAGCAATTTACTTTGTTTTCTTAGGTCCATGTTTACTGTGGTGTACACATAAATACCAAAAAAGCAGAGTGACTACAAGAATGATGTGTGTAATACCAAAAAAAAAAAAAAAAAAAAAAAAAGATTAGTATAAAGCATCACTATTATCAAATTATAAAAGTTTTTTTTAAAAGTACCAACAAATTTGTCAATGCTATTTTTTTTTATTTAATTTAATTAAATCAAAAGCAAAGTAAATGTTTTGTTAAATATGGAAACAATAATGGACAGCAAATTCTTTGTCAGTTTCAATTTATTGCAGACAAATTGTGGGTTCTTTTTTGTGTGAGCGGCTGTAATTTATTTGTTAACAAACTGTTGTGATATTATAATGGAGGAACACAGAACTTTTTTTTTATCAGGAACATAAAAGCACTGTTTGTTTTTATTAGTGTTTATGCAATAAAATCTAATGAGGTGGTCTTTTATCTATTACAGGAGGAGCTACTATGCTGGAAATTGGGCCAGCTTTACATTCAACAGTCTGCTGTTGTGGATTGAGGAGTACAAGGTTTTTATTCTTTACTTGAGACAATGTCCATTGTTAAAAGATAAAAATAAATAAATTAAACTTTAGCAGAAACATATTCTTCAGGTAGTGTCTAAGCTCCAGGTTAGCTTGAAGGGTTTGATTAGCAGCTGATACTGTTTTGGTTTGTTGTCTTTAGGCGCAGCAAGAAACTCCAAGTACCAACTCCGTACAGGAATGTAGTGATCAAATCGAGAATGGAGAAGAAGTTGTTTTTCTTAGTTCTGTAGACTCTTCCATCTCAAATCTGGAAGTATTCTCTTATGTCAGGTATTGCTTTTTTTCTTTCATAATGTTTTTGATATCCTGATCTTAATTTTTTTCTTCAAAATGCAGCATCAGACCAATGCAGTTGTGGACACTTTTCTACAAAGTATTCTATATATATATTTATAATGCAGCAGTTATAATGTTTTAAAACACTTTGTTCAAATTATCATTGTATCATTCCTTGATTATATGTATATAAATTCATCTCCAAAATTAACCTTGTGAGTGATTATGCAGTTTTTGATCGCAGTAGTCTAACATTTTCTTGTAAGACTTTGTGTCATTATTCATCAAAAATATTTTAGATTCTTTGAATTACTATTTTATATATGACACTAACAATAGATGCAAAACTAATTGCAACATAAATAGAATAGCACATATTATATCATCTGATCTTACGCATTGTACATTTTTAGGTAAGCGTAACCCTGGTTCGCTGATTGCATGAATGATCTCACTATGGGACATAGCCCTCTGTGCTGTCCCTCAATAGTAATATTCGATTATGCCAGGTAGTTTTTCCTCCTGCCTTATCTATTCACTCTATTTAAATACTGCTTTTTTCAAATAAAGGGTGGACCGGGGAGATACCTTCTATCTGAGAACAGTGGTTTTGATAATAATGCAGCCAGCACCATCATCAAGAGTTTTGGATAATTGAAATGCTTATACACAATAGCTTTTATTTTGCAAAAAGCCTGTTTGCTAGGCTCTGTCTCATTCACATTGCATTTTTAGTGTGAGCAATCTGTGCTTGATGACATCCAAAAATGTACAAACCTACAAGGATAGTCAGTGAGCCACAAGAACTGGTATGTGGTATTTTAAACAACAGAAAAATGGACTCAGCTGTCAGTTTTAGTTTCCTATGGCTGATCCAATGGCTGTACTACTTTTCAGTTACTCTCTTTTCAAGCATAGACTTAAGTTTAACTTAAACCAAATATTTTTGTATTTGCTTTCTGGCAGAGAGTTCTGCATATAGCCAAGCCTGCAGGTAATTCTTTGCTAGGTGGACAGCCATATCCAAGAAAGCCAGTCAGTGGCTCTAGTCATGTCTAGTAATCTAGTCTAGTAATGATTCCTTTGTCCTTCTACAGAGCCAGCATCCCATGCTAACCAGAGTCTTTTAGCTGCTGTTCAAAGACAAACGCAGGTTGAACTCTACAGAATGGTGTCAATCTTCCGCTGTTATAAAGTCAACCTATTGCAGTTTTGCTTTTTTTTTACTCCTGCTTCCTCTGTGAGCAAAAAGAGGAGAAATCTGTGTGGTCAAGCAAAGTCATTCTGCATACAAAGGAGCTGCATATTATCTCAAATGCTACTGCTTGCACAAATATTTGTTTGTTTTTTTTAGTCTTGGAAAAGATGTTGCTAGCAGTGGACAGGACTAGCTTGCTGACTAACCTTTAGAGTGGTTACCAGTTCTTTATGAAAGATGGCTTCATCAACTAAAACCCTTCATGTGAATCATTATTTTGGCAAATGCAACACTCTGTGGTTGTGACTTAAGTTTATTGTCATAACTGTTTGGACTTGCAGTTTATCATTACTGAATCTCAAATTGACCAAAATTGGCCCTTGGAGCTACATACAAACTGGTGATTTTCAAATTTAAAGGCTTTCAAGATACATTCACCAAGCTTAGTTCATTAGACTGTTTAGTCTGATCAGGGTGCTGTTCACACTCCTTCATCAGTCTACCAGTATCACTTTTTACTTTTTTCTACACATTGGTTATATATTTCTTAACAAGTGATTCGGGTACAATGAGACATCATTTTACACATGGATTGGCCAGGCCATAACCCCAGAGAGATTCTTTGGAATGTGCTGAAAGACCATAATTAATATAAGACAAGTAATGCAACTTCTTGACCGAAATAAATGTTGACATTGCACACAATGAATGCATGCCATGAGCAAACAAAAAGTGCTCCAATTATTAGATCTAAATGTTTCACTAATATAATATACTAAGGTAATGATTTATTTTATCGAGGCTCATAATTACTTCCTTACCTCATTACCAATTATTAGTATGATAATATCAGTGGAATGGAAATGCTATCTATTAATATCTCAAGAATCAAAAGGCTAGCTAGTAAACATGTTTATTATTAATTAGCAAAGATGCCATGTATTTTCAAATATTATATTGCATAATGTAGAATGCTGTATCAGTTGAAAACTTAGCATGGACAAAAAATTTTACAATGCTTAATGGTTGGTAAAGAAGTATTATAATGAATAATGAAAATTACGATAGAGGTTTTTTAATTTTTGTTGTCTTGTCACCTGTAGCGAGGAGTCTGCGGATGATGAACAGCCAATGGCTCCCGTGATGAACAGCTTGCTCACAGCAGTTGAGGAGATAAATGGCTGCAATACAGAAGCCCAACACATGGATTTTAATGCTTGTACAGAAGGAGATATTGACCCACAGAATTTAGAAGGAAAGGAGCAAACATCTCAAAGCAATGAGCCCTGCCAGTTAAAGGAAAACCAAAAAGATCAGCAGCCAATAACAAGCCCAGAGAAGGTAGAGGTGAAAAAGAAAATAAAGTATTCTACGCTACTGAAGGAGGGGCGAAGATTTAACATTGATCTTGTGTCTAAGGTGAGTTCATTTAATGAATAAAAATAACTAATAATAAAAATAATATTATATATGTAATGTGTCATCATGTACCACTTTGCTGAATGGTTTTGAAATTTTCAGCAGTTGAGCTCATTGAAGGTCTTACTGTTTTCTTGTCATCTTTCAGTGAGGTTGTTCTGCTATTTGCACGTGCCACTGAAAACGACTCATTGCAGCATTGTCTACTTGCTGAATCATGTTGAATGTCTTCGCAGATTTGCCCAGTTTCACGCAGAATTTTGTTTACTTTGTTCTAACTTGCTGACTGACATGACTATATATATATATATATATATATATATATATATATATATATATATATATATATATATATATATATATATATATATATATATATATATATCCTTTTTAAAAACTTCTTTGGGCCCATATTGCTGAATTTTGCACGCTTTTCTTTTTTCCATGTTACATGCTGCTGTGAGAGCCATTATTTCTGCCAGTTTTGCTGAACATGGTTGGGGCACTGTGGCACTTGTAACTGTTCTGAATGAATCCAGATCAACATCATATATAACAACTGCATAGCTTGCCCTTTTTCCTACTTGTGCGGTAACATGAGCCGTCAACAAAAAAGGTGGATTTGCCATCTGGTAATGGCTATGTTTCCAAATCTGCTCTTGCTTTTAAGAATTTATTAAATTTTTCTGTGCATTCATGTGGAATGCCCTCCATTGGAAGTACTATTTGTCCTTATCCAGGGTCTACTCAAACCTGCCAAACTAAGAAACTACAGCATCGGTCTAACAGTTTATGGCTGTGGGGCTTTTCGAATGACTTTCTTGTAGGCTGGTGATATTTTTCGCACGGTTCCCTTGAGTACTCTTTCTAAGCACTCCACAGTTTTGTTAGCAGAACAGCAATTTCTCTTTACTTACTTTGTTTTTATTTTATGCTAATGTTTTTAACATCGTCAACAAGTCCTTAAGGCACTGTTCCTTTGTTTGACTGCAAATCAACAGGTTGTCAAAATACATTAACAATCGGCTTGGAATTTGTAGATTCGCCAAATCGCTTGCTGGTACTTGGTTGAATATTGATGGACTTTGCAATATCCTATCTAGAGTAGATGTACATTTATCCCTCATATGTGAATGCAAACAGCACTTGTGATTCTGGTTGCAAAGTTTCACTGAAAAAGGCTGAGCAGAGGTCTATTAAAATATACCATTTTGTGATTTCCGGTATATTGAATAGTAGTTTGTGAGGAGCTGGGACTACTGGAGTCCCTGCCATCACTGCTTGGTTCACTGGCCTAAAATTTACATTTACATTTACATTTGCGTCATTTGGCAGACGGCCTTATCCAGAGCGACATACAAAAGTGCTTCGAGTCTCTAGAAATGAATAAATCTACACTGGTACGCAAGATTACAAACTTTATATAAATATACATACTCATTGTCCATAGTTACCCCAAGGTTGCGAGCAGTGGCTGAAGGGGCGAGCAGCGAGTCATGGAGAGTTTTTCGAAGATCTTGACCTGGTGATGAATCACCTGGGATGACCAGCAGTTCTGTTTTGCTGGGGCTGAGTTTTGGTTGATGAGCACTCATTCATGAAGATATGTCTGTCAAGCTGCCGAGATCCGAGCGGAAGCTGTGGTATCTGATGGCGGGAAAGAAAAGATTAGTTAAGTGTCATCTGCATAGCAGTGGTAAGAAAACCCATGTGAGGATATGACTTCACCAATGGAGTGGGTATAAAGGGAGAAAAGGAGGGGGATTAATGGACCAGTCGCCTATTATCCGAGTTTGTTTTTTTGATTGGAAAGATTGGAGTGTTGTATGGGCTCTTTGTGGGACTCCAGCTTTTACTAATCCATGTATTGTTGGCTTTATGCCTTCTATTTTCAGTTGTGATAATGGATATTCCATGTTATGGAGACAGGGCTTTTGGTTTAGGGTGGCAACTAACGATTATTTTGATAATCGACTACTACTAACCTTAATTCTGAGTGTTTATGTATAAAAGTATACTTAGGAAAAAAAAAAGCAAAAGCCACATATTGGGAATAATTATCTTTAATTTGGACATTTTAAAGCTTAAAGTAGCTGCTTGTTGAGGATTGAATACGGGATTTCTCCTTTTACTTCTGCTAGGTTGTTTGTTTCTGTAAAAAAAAAAAAAAAAAAAAAAAAAAAAAAAGAATTTGAGTATACAAGGTGAAGCAATTTGTGTAAATCAACATTTGTATTGTATTTTGCAGATGACAAGTTGACAACCCTGCTTAAAAATCTATATAAAATATAATAAAATATTGTTTTGACAATTAAAAAATACACAAACATTGTGTTCATTAGTGAAGACAGTGCTCGAATTGAGTGAAGTATTGGGGTCCCCAGTTGTTGGGGTGGTGGGGGGGTTCTGTCGGATTCAGCTATTTACAATGTAACACAAAACACGATGAAAGTGTTTAAGGATGTCAGATGATACATACATGTTAATGCGTAACTTTTTTTTACCTAGAACAGACCATAGTGGTCTTCCTTTCTTGGTTGCAGTTGATAGCCGATGGCCATCTTTTGAGTGCAAACTCAAATATGTACTGGATTTATAGGCTACTAGCTTTAAATGATGGTTGCTTTCGTCCGAGCACCCCTGCATAACCGAACTATTAATAATGAAAAATTAGTAATTTATATTAAATACATCACCCCTGACACGAAGTAAATAAATATAGTAGAAAGACAGAAAGTGAAAATTACCCTCCAAAAAGTCAGTAAGTTTACTCTTCCCAAATGTGGCGGGTTATTACTCACTATCTAATAGGGGGCTTCACGTAGCGGTGCCAAACCTGCAGTAAATGATATCATGCATATGGTGGTTTTTAGGTGTTGGGGGGTGTTTGCATTTTAAAGAGACATGACAACAATTTAAATAAACATGCTTATGTCACATGAATGATTGTGAATAAATAATTTACGAAAATGTACCATATCCTAACTGCTTGAATTTAATCAGATTATTAATTCATATTCAATTCATATATTTTTACTAAAATAATCTTGGGGACCCCCCAAAGTCTATTTTTTTTACTTGTCATGGTGGTCCCTAATGCCTTGTGGGAGGGGTCCCGAATCCCCCCTAGCACCCACTCAATTCGAGCACTGAGTGAAGATCTAAGCATCTAGAATATACATGTGCATCTTAATAATTAGAATATCATTAAAAAGTTGATTTACAGTTGAAACCAGATATTTACATACACTTCAGAACTTTCTTTCTTTCTTTACTGTCATACATTATATCAGAGTAAACTTTTTCTGTTTTAAATCAATAAGTATTACCATATTTTTTGCATTTGTTAAATGTCAGAATCGAGCGAGGGAGAATTTTTATGTATATTTATCACTTTCTTTAAAGTCAGAAAAAGAATTGCTGACCTCCACAAGTATGGCTCATCCTTAGGTGCAATTTCCAGATGCCTGAAGGTCCCACGTTCATCCGTTCAGACAATAATATGCAAGTATAAAAAACATGGGCATGTACAACCATCATACCGCTCAGAAAGGAGACGGATTCTGAGTCCCAGAGAGGAAAGTTTTTTGTTGGGAAATGTGCAAATCAACCCCAGGACAACAGCAAAAGATCTTATGAAGATGCTGCCTGAAACTGGTAAGACAGTGTCATTATCCACAGTAAAACAAATACTGTACCGCCATGAGCTGAAAGGTTACTCTGGGAGGAGAAAGCCATTACGTCAAAACCACCATAAAAAATCCAGACTACAGTTTGCAACTGCACATGAGGGGAAAAAATCTTAATTTCTGGAGACATGTCCTGTGGTCTGACGAAACAAAAACTGTTCGGCCATAATGATAAACGGTATATTTGGAGGAAAAAGGGCGAAGCTTTGAAGTCTTCTCATCATTATGTGGGTTGCCACTGTTTGTTTGTCTGTTTTTTGTAATATTCTTAGAAATTGGTCTGGTGACCGATTTATGGATGGATTATTTCAAGGTACCCATTCTCTCTCTTCATCTGCTTCTTTAATTATCGCTCCCAAATCTTTTAATTTAAAATTTTGCCCAATCATTAGGGTAACATTTGGAACAGCACCTGGCACCAGTTCTTGACTTTGTCAGGCAGTTCTACTTTGGCTTCCACTCCTTGCTGTCCAATTATCATATCCAATATTTTGATGTCATACTTATGTTCATTCAGCTGTTCCTCCCACACTGTTTCATGTGCCTCATCTTGTTCTCCTTTATCATATTTTATAGTGCAAGTCTTTGACTCCTTGAAAGTCTGGGTGCATGTATTTCAGCCAGAGTTTCCACTTATTGTATGTCTCCCACAATCCTGATGCCTCCTTTTCCCTCAATTTCCAGCTAATACACTTTATCCAGTCTGCTTTTAATTTAATCTGCTTTGAGCACTACATATTGATGTTCTAAACTCTTAGGAGGTGTAACCCACACTACTGTAGTTTTGCAATGTATTTTTGATGAGTTTGCATAAAACGTCTCTTCCCAGTAAATTCGCTGGAAGGTCTGGTGAGTACAGCAGGGGTTTCATGTGTTGTAATCTCTTCCACAGTTATTTATTGAGGCTTTGTGAACTGTAAAGTTTGAGAAGTTCCCTATGCTGGTGAATGTAACTTTGGCGTCAATCAGAAAGGGTGCTTTCAACTCATTCCCAATCGGAATTTTGTTGATTGTCGGTTCTTGTGCAGGGTGCAATGAGGTGGCACACTGCATCAGCTCCCTCTTAGGCTTTCCATGGGCCTCTTCTAATTTGTCTTAGGGCTGGTCCCATTCCTACATTCTGTGCGAAGGTTGGTGTCCCTTGTGGTCTCATCATGGCAGCACCAATTTATTTTGTTTTGAAGCAGCTTTACCCAGATAATGTGGTTAGAAAGAATGAATAAGATTGTTCTTTATGTGTAAGTTTGTCCCTAATGAGAAAGCCGGTGGTGACTCTCTTAGATGGCATAATAAAGAAACCTTGAGAGGAACCAGACTCAAGATGAAACCTATCCTCATCTGGGTGGCACCGAATGAGGTGTGCAGTGATGATCAATGCAAACCGTAGTTATGTGTCAGTGTAGCACACTGTTGACATTAAGTACAGTCCAAATCTATCATCAAAGCTCCTGTGTTACTCCGTAATTTCATGGATCCCAGGCCATAGATGTGAAACCATCCCCAGCTGCATAGAGTGGCCTCCAATCGAAGAGAACACCATCCAGAGGCAGGCCAGGACAAAGCAGACAGACCCGAGGAGAGGAGGAGGGGCAGGAACACTGGTTACTGGTACCTCAGGAGCATGTTTTACTCGACCAAGAGCGAGAGAGAGAGAAGAGAGGTGACAAGGAGACCATCCCCAGCTGCATGAGAAAGATGTGGATTATTAATTATTATTATTTTTGTATGAAAGTTAAGGACACTGTGTAGTTAGGGACTCCGGCAAGACTCGCTATGGCAGCATAACTAAAAGGGCGAGACAGAAGGTAACACAGACATGAGGGATCTCTGGGATAAGAGATGACCCACCACACCACTATTAACAAACCTGAGTGAACCTGTGAGAGTGAGGGGACGACAGCATCCAAATATCCCAGTTCACCGAACACTCTATAACCATGATCCCTCCAGATCTGCTCTTTTACCTAAGAAAAAGCTACTGATAAAAGGCTTGACTAAATAAATGTTTTCAGCTTTGACTTGAACACTGAGTGTTTTCACATATTGTTCGTTTTAAAAGATCCAAACCCAGGGTCTGAGATACCACTAATTAGTTTTAGCTTTGAAAAGCTCCTCTCTGCTTCAGCTGCTGTCACTGGATGATTAAGACACATTCTCAGAGCAGTCCACAAATTTGGATACATTACTGAGAGCTCGTTTTCATGTATACATAACACTTTAAATGCATTTATTGCACAATTAAATACACGTCATTGTGTACAATTAATCAAACTCTTAGAACCAAGAACCATGCAACTCCTTGGCTAATCCTAGCAATAAGATACATACAACATCTATATCCCTATCCTTATCCTTAGATCTTTTAAATTAGCATTTTAAGTGGCACTGAAGATTCTCCTTACTGAACTCAGTTCAGGACCTATTCAGTAATACTTCTTCTTCTTCTACCATTAGGGGTCGCCACAGCGGATCATCTGCCTCTTATACCCTCCTGTCCTCTACATCTGCCTCTTTTAACCCAACTTACCTGCATGTCTTCCCTCACCACATCCATAAACCTCCTCCTTCCCCTTCCTCTTTTCTTCCTTCCTGGTGGCTCCATCCTCAGCATTCTACCCCATGTCCCTCCTTCACACATGTCCAAACCATCTCAATCTCGTCTCCCTCACCTTGTCTCCAAAACGTCCTACATGCGCTGTGCCTCTAATAAACTAATTTCTTATCCTGTCCATCCTCGTCACTCCCAGCGAAAACCTTAACATCTTCAGCTCTGCTACCTCCAGCTCCACCTCCTGTCTTTTAGTCAATGCCACTGTCTCTAAACCATACAACATCGCAGTTCTCACCACTGTCCTATAAACTTTCCCTTTCACTTTTGCAGATCCCCTACTATTACAATTTACTCCTGTCAGTCTTCTCCACCCACTCCACCCTGCCTGCATTCTTTTCCTCACTTCTCTAACACACTCTCCATTATTTTGCACTGTTGACCCCAGGTACCTGAACTCCTCCACCTTCTCCACCTCTTCTCCCTGCAACCGCACCACTCCACTGCCCTTCCTCTTATTCACACACATGTACTCTGTCTTACTCCTACTGACTGTTATTCCCCTTCTCTCCAGTGCATACCTCCACCTTTCCAGGCTTATCTCAACGTTCTCCCTACTCTCACCACAAATAACAATATCATCTGCAAATATCATAGTCCATGGAGACTCCTGTCTGACCTCGTCCGTCAACCTGTCCATCACCACTGCACACAGGAAAGGGCTCAGAGCCGATCCTTGATGCAGTCCAACCTTCACCTTAAACCAGTCTGTCGTGCCTACTGCACACTTTACTGCTGTCACACTGTCCTCATACATGTCCAGCACCACCCTCACATAGCTCTCTGACACACCCGACTTCCACATACTGTACCACAATTTCTCTCTCTGCACCCTGTTGTATACTTTCTCTTAATCCACAAACACACAATGCAACGTCTTCTGACCTTCTCTATACTTCTCCATCAACATTCTCAAAGCAAATAAGGCGTCTGTGGTGCTCTTCCTCGGCATGAAACCATACTGTTGCTCACAGATTGTCACCTCTTCTCTCAGCCTGGCTTCCACTACTCTTTCCCATAACTTCATGGTGTGACTGATCAAATTTATTCCCCTGTCGTTACTGCAGGTCTGCACATCTCCCTTGTTCCTAAAGATTGGTACCAGCACACTCCTTCTCCATTCCTCAGGCATCCTCTCACCTTGTAAAATCCTGTCAAACAATCTTGTTTAAAACTCCACTGCCATCTCTCCTAAACAGGCATTAAGCTGGTTTAAATCCTACCTGTCCAATCGCTACCATTTCGTAGATTTAAATGGAGAGCTTTCCAGGCTAATGCTAGTAAACTATGGAGTGCCACAAGGTTCAGTTCTAGGACCCCTGCTCTTCACAATATACATGCTTCCCTTAGGAAATATTATTAGAAGGCATGGAATTAGCTCCCATTGTTATGCTGTTGATACCCAACTATACAGTGAGGAAAATAAGTATTTGAACACCCTGCTATTTTGCGAGTTCTCCCACTTAGAAATCATGGAGGGGTCTGAAATTGTCATCGTAGGTGCATGTCCACTGTGAGAGACATAATCTTAAAAAGAAAAATCCAGAAATCACAATATATGATTTTTTAACTATTTATTTGTATGATACAGCTGCAAATAAGTATTTGAACACCTGAGAAAGTCAATGTTAATATTTGGTACAGTAGCCTTTGTTTGCAATTACAGAGGTCAAACGTTTGCTGTAGTTTTTTACCAGGTTTGCACACACTGCAGGAGGGATTTTGGCCCACTCCTCCACACAGATCTTCTCTAGATCAGTCAGGTTTCTGGCCTGTCGCTGAGAAACACAGAGTTTGAGATCCCTCCAAAGATTCTCTATTGGGTTTAGGTCTGGAGACTGGCTAGGCCACTCCAGAACCTTGATATGCTTCTTACAGAGCCACTCCTTGGTTATCCTGGCTGTGTGCTTCGGGTCATGGTCATGTTGGAAGACCCAGCCTCGACCCATCTTCAATGCTCTAACTGAGGGAAGGAGGTTGTTACCCAAAATCTCGCAATACATGGCCCCGGTCATCCTCTCCTTAATACAGTGCAGTCACCCTGTCCCATGTGCAGAAAAACACCCCTAAAGCATGATGCTACCACCCCCATGCTTCACAGTAGGGATGGTGTTCTTGGGATGGTACTCATCATTCTTCTTCCTCCAAACACGTTTAGTGGAATTATGACCCAAAAGTTCTATTTTGGTCTCATCTGACCACATGACTTTCTCCCATGACTCCTCTGGATCATCCAAATGGTCATTGGCAAACTTAAGACGTGCCTGGACATGTGCTGGTTTAAGCAGGGGAACCTTCCGTGCCATGCATGATTTCAAACCATGACATCTTAGTGTATTACCAACAGTAACCTTGGAAACGGTGGTCCCAGCTCTTTTCAGGTCATTGACCAGCTCTTCCCGTGTAGTTCTGGGCTGATTTCTCACCTTCTTTAGGATCATTGAGACCCCACGAGGTGAGATCTTGCATGGAGCCCCAGTCCGAGGGCAATTGACAGTCATGTTTAGCTTCTTCCATTTTCTAATGATTGCTCCAACAGTGGACCTTTTTTCACCAAGCTGCTTGGCAATTTCCCCGTAGCCCTTTCCAGCCTTGTGGAGGTGTACAATTTTGTCTCTAGTGACTTTGGACAGCTCTTTGGTCTTGGCCATGTTAGTAGTTGGATTCTTACTGATTGTATGGGGTGGACAGGTGTCTTTATGCAGCTAACGACCTCAAACAGGTGCATCTAATTTAGGATAATAAATGTAGTGGAGGTGAACATTTTAAAGGCAGACTAACAGGTCTTTGAGGGTCAGAATTCGAGCTGATAGACAGGTGTTCAAATACTTATTTGCAGCTGTACCATACAAATAAATAGTTTAAAAATCATATATTGTGATTTCTGGATTTTTCTTTTTTAGATTATGTCTCTCACAGTGGACATGCACCTACGATGACAATTTCAGACCCCTCCATGATTTCTAAGTGGGAGAACTTGCAAAATAGCAGGGTGTTCAAATACTTATTTTCCTCACTGTATATCTCATCTAAACCAGGTGATACAGTTCAATTAACTCGCATAACTGAGTGTGTTAATAAAATAAGAGATTGGATGACCCATAACTTTCTACTTTTAAATTCTGATAAGACGGCCCAAAAACTAGTATACAGACGCACCAGCATCTCAACCTGCATTTAGACGGATGTTCTGTAACCACTAGTTCAACAGTAAAAGACCTGGGAGTTATTTTAGACAGCAACTTATCTTTAAAATTCATATCAACCAAGTTACAAAAACAGCCTTTTTTTCACCTTAGAAATATTTCTAAGCTAGGAAATATGTTGTCTATTTCCGATGCAGAGAAGCTTGTCCATGCGTTCATGACCTCCAGAATAGATTATTGTAATGCATTACTAGGTGGATGTCCTGCATCATTAATAAACAAGCTTCAGTTAGTTCAGAATGCGGCAGCAAGAGTTCTTACTAGGTCAAGAAAATATGATCATATAACCCCAATCTTAATGTCCCTACATTGGCTTCCTGTTAAGTTTCGAATAGACTACAAACTACTGCTACTCACTTATAAAGCACTTAATGGTTTGGCTCCCATGTATCTCTCCAGTCTTTTAACACGCTACAATCCGTCACGCTCCCTGAAATCTCAAAACTCTGAGCTTCTAGTAGTTCCTAGAATAGCAAAGTCCACTAAAGGCGATAGAGCATTTTCACATTTAGCTCCCAAACTTTGGAATAGTCTTCCTGACAGTGTTCGGGGTTCAGACACACTCACCCAGTTTATGTGCAGATTAAAACATATCTTTTTAGCAAAGCCTACACATAATACGTCTCACATCATAACCTTGTGCTCCAGAACATCTGATCACATGCACATTATCAACTTGTGCGGTTAATATCATGAACAGCAGCTACGCTAATTTCTCTCCACTGCTTCTCTTTCTCTCCCCATCCCGAGGCTTCCTGAGGTTAGGCCAGCTCCAGTCACATCCCACCTTGTGAAGATTATGGACTTTAAAAAAGTAGATACCGAACTTGCAAACATCCTGAACCATTTAGAGACGTACCAGTGCCAATTGGATCCCACTACATGTGTGGAGTTTTGACATTGGACCTCCGGGAGTGTTTAAAGGCTCTGGCATGGAGAAGCTGTTGCTGGATCTGTGATGATCACAGATGTTGAGCTCAGTAGCTCCTACTTTTATACCTAAGACTGTAGAAAGAACATTTACTTATAATCTTATACTCCTGTACTCATGCTAGTTCTCACTCTCCAGTGTTCTGTATTGTTAAAAGATTTATGTTCAAACTCTTGATGTCACCCAAATGAGGATGGGTTCCCCTTTTGAGTCTGGTTTCTCTCAAGGTTTCTTCCTCATAACATCTAAGGGAGTGTTTTCTTGCCACAGTCGCCGTGGCTTGCTCATCGGGGATAAATGCACACCATTCACCTTGACTGTTGATTTCTGTAAAGCTGCTTTGAGACAATGTCTGCTGTGAAAAGCGCTATACAAATAGACTTGACTTGACTTGACTAAACATCTCTTGTTTTTACGGCTGGATGCCCTTCCTAACGCAACCCTTCCCATTTATCCGGGCTTGGATAAATGGTGCACTAAGAGTGCACTGGCTTGTGCAATCCTAATGTCTGGGTTTTCAGGACCTATTCAGCACAATAAAAGAAAACCTGTATGACATCACCTCAATTAAAGATATCCAAATCAATAAGTGCTGTTTAACTACAATCCAACTAGACTAGTTAGGTTGTAACTGTTTTGTTGCTACACGCACTATGATAAACTACAAACTATAAACTATAATGTTATGCAAGCTAAAAGAAATATTGTTGCTCTATGCATAAAAGCACAGCAGGCAACACAGCATAACCTAAGTGATATACAGATTAGCCTATTTTATTAAATACATTTGCTTTACTATCCTCATAACAAGAGATTGGATTCAAACTCAGGAGTCCATTCCTCGAATTTAAGGTGAACATTTCCCTGTTGCTCAATTAGAGCCCAATGTTTGTAGTCTACTGTAGTTAGCTATGGCAGTGCTACCACCAGCATTTACACACCCCCACCCACACAAAAACAAATGTGATTATTGCATTTTAATTATTGCATGCTTATTAATTGATAATCAGATTTTTTTCTTTTTACAGCTTCTGTATTCCCGTGGCTTACTGGTGGACCTTCTCATCAAGTCCAATGTCAGCCGCTATACAGAGTTCAAGAACGTCGGTTGCATCCTTACCTGTCATAATGGCAAAGTGGAACAGGTTAGCTGAAACATATGATCACAAACAATGCGTAAATGTGGCTTCTTACTTTGTTATTAGCAAGGTAGGGTGGTAGTGTAAATATTTATTTTAATCTCTATAAAGGGTTATATATATCATATATCAACAATACTATCAGTTTGAAGGTGATATGTGAGATACTGTATAGTGACATGAGTCTTGTTAATCACTGTGGAAAATCCCATATTGTCTATTTTCCATTTTTGCATACTGGTCGAGTTAATATGAAATCAAAAGTTCTGTAAAGCTTTTTGAACATCGTAGCTACTATTAATTCTCTAACCTTTGAATATTTAGCTCAATATGTTTGAACTAGCATCATTATTTTATACAATCAATTAAGACTAAATATTTTTGTTAGTATTTTCAATAGTTTTGCTAAGTCTCGGAATATTAATTTAATGCTTATTCATTCCATTATTATCTTTCTGTTTCCCCCTTATTTTCTGTTTCTCAACTTTTTTCATAAATGTTGTCTTTTTACTGATCATCTTTCACTCTGCTTTCTCCTTGCACCCATGAACCCATTTAAGGTTCCATGTTCACGAGCAGATGTTTTTGGCAGTAAGCAGCTGACTGTGGTGGAGAAACGTATGCTAATGAAATTTCTTACATTCTGCTTGGAATTTGAGCAACACCAAGAGGAACTCCAAGGTATGACTTCCTTTTTGTTTTATATCTGGTTAACTGTTTTTTATATATATATATATATATATATATATATATATATATATATATATATATATATATATATATATATATATACACAGTGCTTGTGAAGTTTGGAAACACTTAGTTGTTTAATGTTTTTGAGACATATACATGATCCTTTTGTGTATATGCAACAAACTAGTCAAAAGCAAAAACAATAATTGGGCAGTGAATGACCAAATTTGGCATTTCTGGCTCTAATAGAAGTAGATATGCATGATGGAAAACAGGAGAGAAGATACCCACAGTCAAATCTGGAGGTGGGAACTTAATATTTTGGAGTTGTTTTGGAGCAGGTCAGGGTTGACTTATTGCAGAGAAAGGAATATTGATCCAACATGGCTATGATTCAATACTTCAGCGGCATGCAATTCTGTCTAAACTTCTTTAGTGTACTAAAAGAATGATTTGAAGCAAACGTCCAAGCTCTGTAAGCATTACTTAGAGAGCAAACCATCAGCTGGAGTGTTATCTATCACAGGATGTGCTGTACAGTCACCAGACCTCAATACTTGAGAACTGCTTTGAGATGAACTGGATTCCATGGCCTGAAAGAATATCCAACTAGCCAACTAGTTGTACGAGGGACACAAGAGTATTAAGTATTTTGTATACATATTTTGGAGAAACTAACTGACCAGGTGCCAAGAATGTGTAATGCTGCTTTGTGCTATAATGAAAATAAAATTTTTGTATATATGCATATGTGTGTGCGTGTGTGTGTGTGTGTGTGTGTGTGTGTGTGTGTGTGTGTGTGTGTATATATATATATGTGTGTATATATATATATATATATATATATATATATATATATATATATATATATATATATATATATATGGGGATAATTCTTCATATGCACTATATAGGAAAATACCCAATTCCAAAAAAATTGGGGAGCTGTGTAAATGCAAATCCTATAAGCCTATATTTTATTCACAATGGAACATAAAATTTACATGTTCATGTACATCACATGTTTTAACTAAAGGAAAAGTACAGTTTTAAAGAAAAAACAAGCTATTTTTGAATTTGATGGCTGCAACACATCTCCAAAAAGGTGGGACATGGTAGCTAAAGGTTGGATGAGGGTTACAAAAAACAATTTTAAACTACCAGCAACTAAATTAAAAAGCTGGCGACTGGTCAGTAACATGGTTAGGTTTAAAACATCTATCTTAGAAGCGGCACCTTCTCAGAAGTAAAGATGTGCAGAGGTTTAACAATCTGCAAAAAAATATTCTTAAATTGTTCCACAATTTGTCTACAGTGTAAGTCATCATAGAATATTGTAGGCTTTGAATATCTACAGGACATAATATCAAAAGGTTCAGGTGGCATTCTCTCATCAGATTCATGAAGTAGTCACCTGGAATGGTTTTTAATGCACAGGTGAACCATTATTTTGACTCTTTCTCAGTGTAAGAATACAGAAAGTCATCCAATTGGATATCAACAGAAATACTTGGAGCTAAGGGGTTCATTTCCACTACACAAAACTGCATTTACAGATGGATCAAAGACTGGTAACAGTGTATAAGCAGCAGCACTGATCGGCGATCAACAATACTGTACTTGGATTTCGGACCAAAGCTTCAGAGCTGAGGCTCAGGCATTACTACTTGCATTGGAAAATATTGAGAAGGGTCAAGAACGAAACCTTTTAATTGCCTGTGACTCACAGTCTTGTCTTCAAGCACTTAAAACAGTAAAGACTGATGACCCCATAATTGGTTAATTTTTAATAAACTAGACCATTTAAAGAAGCAAAACTTGAATATTACATTTGGCTGGGTTCCTAGTCACATTGGTTTTGTGAATAGATATGGCTGCCAGGAAAAGCACTGATCTGGAAATATCTAACTATGAAATACCACCTTCTGACCATAGACCTTTAATTAACCTATACATCACAAACAAATAGCAGAAGCAATGAAACTTACAAAAAGATAGTAAATTGTATGAAATAAAGCCTAGTACTAAAATAAGTTTCTTTTATAGTTTCAAATCAAGGCATGACCAGTTTGTCTATTCTAAGTGCCGACTTGGCCATTCAGGGATCTCCCCCCCCCTCCCCCCCACACCCGAATATTAAACATGTCTTGTCGGACTGACATTTTTACAATATGGCTAGGGAACTATTTTATTCTGAAACATATTTTCAATTAATCTTTCATATTATTTTCACATGTATTAGCTGAATGTGTTTTCAGTTTTTTGTCTCATGTAAAGCTGAAATGTCTTTATACATTATAAACATTTAGAAATTTTAATGTAATAGATTTGATGATGACCCATGTCTGTCATGTTTATAGCCTGATGCAAACATGACGTTAAATCTCAATAAACAACAACACTAATTCACAGGGGTGCCTTGTCAAAAGCAGAAAAAACTTGCTTTGGTTCTAACTACAGAGTCTCTACAAAGCTGCCCTTTTCCTTCTTTAGTAGTTGTCTCTCCATTATCACCATCACTTGGTCTTTTCTTTCCTCCTCCAAAAGAAATTCCAGGATGCTTGTTTAACATTCATGTTAATAATTAGCTGAACCTGTTGCAATTGAGGAATTGATGTTTTCTGTAATCTTGCCATGTAAATTTGGATAGTGACTTTTAATACATTATTATAGACAATTTCTTGCTCTTGCTACTCGGTAGCATCTCTTTCATTGCCTGGTACTGGGTCACAATTTGGTGGTTGGGGATCTCCGGTGTGAATAAATTGTTTGTACAAAAAGTTAAAATTAGTGCATTAAGACAGTAAGATAGGTAATTTATGATCAGGTTTTAGTTGAAAATCTAAAGAGCTATGTGCTAATAGATGAGTGAGGCATAAAAATTCTAATTTGTTTTTCAGATTGCACAGAGATGTCATTTTTGGAGTTTCTTAAATGTAAGAAACTGACAGAGAACCTGCAGTATTTCATTTTGCACTCCATTGCCATGGTCAGCCAAGATGCTCCAGTTAACAATGGCCTGAAGGCTACACAGCACTTCCTGCGTTGCCTGGGTCGCTATGGAAATACACCCTTCCTGTTTCCACTTTATGGAGTAGGAGAAATTCCACAGTGCTTTTGCAGGTCAGGCATCTTCTTGGCTTTATTACAAATTTAATTTGTAAACTGAAAATGTCTTGTTTGCTTTTCTTTTTATCCCCTTTTTTTCTATGCTTTTTAATTGTTTTTAAATGCTTAAAAAAGCTTATCTAAAACGGGATGTCTATAATTACGGTTGCAGTAAAATTTTGCAGTTAGAGATATCTTTAAGTAAAAGTGCCTACATTTTTTTTTTTTTTTCCAAATAGAATGGCATTTTTATAGTTTGCACACATTTATCGTGCACTAGGTCTTTGACTAGGTCTGCGTCTATACTTTGCAGTGGATGCAAGATCTTTCAGAAGAGAGGATACATTTCTGATCGTGGGAAGAGTCCGAAAGTTTTAACAAAAAATAGCAAGCAAAAAACATTTCTGAAATAGAGATTTCAATTTTGGTCAGTAAATTTTGGTGATATTAAGCATTTTTTCTTTAAGTGTGTTGATTATTTCAATTTAATACATTTTATTTAGTATATATTTGATTGAACGTAAACAAATGTGCACTAGTGTTTGGGATTTATGTAACTGAATTAAATTTCTGAATATTTTTTTAAACTGTGATAATAGCAGAATGAAATTGTTGACATTTAGAAGACATGTTTCACAGCAGTCTGATGCAGGCTTTTCGAATTGTATATGTTGACCAAGATAAATTAATATGAAAGTGCATAAGTGCAAAGACACATATACTTGTTGATAATTAACTTTATTGTAGATAAGAAATTGATCCACTCCCTAAAAACCGCTCTCTCAAAATAGCATATGTAACATTCCCAGACATGTCAGACAGGCATACGTTTTAACACACAGGGACACAGATTTAATTAGATATAAACAACTTTCTTTATATTTAACAGTGATTATTATTATTTAATTTTAAATTGGTAATGAATTGTATAACTAATTCAAATCAGTGAGGATTTAAGCGGACTTCTAGGAACACTTTTCACTTTTGGAACATTGCTTTGGGGATTTGTCCATTCAGTGTTTTGTATTAGTGGTCAGATGTCGACATAAATTTGGCTATATAGTGTACCTGTGAATTATTATGCTAAAATTCAGACAGAATCCAAATTAGTTTGACAGTTAATAGACCAATAATTTAAAATTCACCAAAAGGCTTTAGAGAAGAAAACAAAACCTGTACAAAAACCTTTTGAACAATTGCCTTTTGAACCCCCCCCCCCAACTTAATCAAATTAAAAGCAATTCGGTTTGGGCAGAAAAACAGCCCAATATTGCTACACTGGCAGGACACAGAAAAGAACCCAGAGTTATCAATCACAATGATACCTGCTTGCACATGATTGATGAACAGACAACAGCATGAACTCAATAAAGCTCCCTCTCTCTCAGGTTATTCACAGATCAGTGAACAGCCACCGCTAATAAAGTGATGAAATGTTTTGTCATCTTTGCGTGTATTATCTTTCAAATTTGACAGCAGTGCCTTTTTTTCTAAATAACCTCTAGCACTCCCGACTTTTCTTAAGATTAATGAAAAGGGAAAATATTGTAATTGAAGGCAGGGATTGTTATTCCATCACCAAAAGATTGTACGGTTTGCTGATAAGTGTTTACTGAGAGTAGTCAAATTTTTTTAATATTCAATATTTATATTTATTTAAATAAATATTTATTTATTATTTATTATATATATATATATATATATTTTTTTTTTTATTTTTATTTTTATTTTTTTTTATTATTTTATTATTTATCAAACAGTAGCCCTCTAATTTAGTGCACAATACCAACAGCTTTTAGGCATTTTGATGTTCAAGGGAAACCTGTCAGTTTACCTCTAACATCAAAGAATATTTGTATTGTTTATTAGCCCATTGGGTATACCAAGATATTATCTGTTCCTAATATAATCCAATTAAATTCCCAGAAATTAAAATAGGCAACCATCATCCCTACATAGCTCTGTTCAGCTTTTTTTTGACTTAAGTATAATGTTACTGAAGAGCCTGTAGCTTATTTGTGCAGCTAATACATTGCATAACATGACCAGCTTATACATTACCCTTTAATTACAGAAATAGTTGGAGGCAATTGTGTGTAATAGCGTAGTTATGTGGGAAGGGGGTGGGTGTATATGAAGAGAAGTGGGAAGCTGTCAGAGATTTATTTTGGATGTGACCTTCTCCACACTTGCTGCAGTTGTAATCAGTGGAATTAATAGCATAATCAAATTATACACAAACTCATAAATCATCTGTGAATGTGCTGTCAATGTGTCTAGCTATTAATGGCCCTCTTTGTTTTGCTCACATATAAAAAATCACATCCTCTGATCCTACCTTGATAGGGACTGAAATACCATTTAGAGGCTATAAACATTGGGAACCTGTGTAAGGGTACTGGATTTTCATAACTGGTAATTTAGCCTTATGATAGCAAATAATTTGCTGTGGGGGGTTGCAAGGGCTGGGACACCAGTGGATGGGGAGGGGTTGTTTTTCTGGTAGTATCATCATAGATTGAGGCAGCTGTCAGATTCTGCTTGGTCATCCCTAAGACTGTCATCATCATAACTGACGGAGGGATCATAATTCAAGTAAAATAATTCAGTTTAAACATGTCATTATGGTTTAATGACATAATTGGGCCTCCCACTTTCCAATACTATGGTTCTGTATGGAGGACATAAGATGAGCTTCGGGCGATTGCTGGCATTTAAAAAGTAACTTTGCTTTTTAAAATTTTATGTTGCAGCCTGATACTATAATCGTTCAGATAGATTTTTGTTCTCTACCCACCTTGGAGAACATTTACAGTAAATGCTGTCTGCAAAGGGCGAGGGGTATTTTCAAAGATTCCCCCCAATAACGGACTATTCACCCTTCTCCTATCGGGCAGACGCTACAGGTGCCTCAGGGCCGCAAAAACAGACTGAAGTATAGATTTTTCCTTTGGCTGTTACTGCACTGAACAGCTGATTTGATACTGCATTGTCACTTTCTGTGTATTTTGCACTGCTTATCCACTACACTTTTTTTTTTTTTTTTTTTTTGCACTACTGTGCATTCCATTAATATTTATACTTAACTATATCATGTCATTTGAGTATATTATCTTCTGACATGTCTGTCTATACATAATCTTTGCACAGTATACTGTACATTATATATTACTATATATTCCATATAATATTACCTACTGCACCTTCTGTACATTAACCACCTTCATCCCTCTATATATGGTCCTCATACCCTATTGATCTTACTGCTCTTTATTGTAAATTGACAAAAAGACAGAATAAAAAAAAATCCAGAAAATCACATTGTATGTTTTTTAAATAATTAATTTCCATTTTATTGCATGAAATAAGTAGTCCTTCTGCCAACCAGCAAAAATTCTGTCTCTCACAGACCTGTTAGTTTGTCTTTAAGAAGCCCTCCTATTCGTCACCTGTCCACACACTCAATCAATCAGACTCCAATCTCTCCACTATGGACAAGACCAAAGAGCTGTCTAAGGACACTAGGGACAAAATTGCAGGGACCTGCACAAGGCTGGGATGGTCTACAGGACAATAGGCAAACAGCTTGGTGAGAAGGCAACAATTTATGGCATAATTAATAGATAATCGAAGAAATTTAAGAAGACTGTCAAACTCCCTTCGGACTGGGGCTCTATGCAAGATCTTACCTCATGGAGTAGCAATGATCCTGAGAAAGGTGAGGGAATAGCCTAGAACTACACCGTCATGGATTAAAATCCTGCAGCAGACACAAGGTCCCCCTGCTCAGGCCAGCACATCTCCAGGCCTGTCTGAAGTTTGGTTGATGATCCAGAGGAGGCATGGGAGAAGGTCATGTGGTCAGATGAGACCAAAATGTAACTTTTTGGTATAAACTCCACTCGCCTTGTTTGGAGAAGAAGGATGAGTACAATCCCAAGAACACCATCCCAACTGTGAAGCATGGGGTAGGAAACATCATGCTTTGGGGGTGCTTTTCTGCAATGGGGACAGGATGACTGCACCGTATTGTGAGGAGGATGGATAAGGCCATGTATGGCGAGATTTTGGGCAACAACCTCCTTCCCTCAGTAAGAGCATTGAAGATGGGTTGTGGGTGGGTCTTCCAGCATGACAAAGACCCCAAACATACAGCCAGGGCAACTAAGGATTGGCTCCGTAAGAAGCATTTCAAGGTCCTGAAGTGGCCTAGCCAGTCTCCAGACCTGACCCCAATTAAAAAACTATGGAGGGAGCTCAAACTCTGTGTTTTGCCCAGCGACAGCCGCAAAACCGGAAAGATCTGGAGAAGACCTGTATGGAGGAGTGGGCCAAAATCCCTGCTGCAGTGTGTGCAAACCTGGTCAAGAACTACAGGAAATGTCTGACCTTTGTAATTGTAAACAAAGGTTTCTGTACCAAATATTAAGTTCTATTTTTTCTATTGTATCAAATATTTATTTAATGCAATAAAATGGAAATTATTTAAAAATCATACAATGAGATTTGCTGGAATTTTTGTTTAGATTCTGTCTTTTACAGTTGAGGTTTACCTACAATGGATATTACAGATTTCTTTGTTCTTTGTAAGTGGGGAAGATTGGGAAAATCAGCAATGACCACTGTATTAGTAAGTATCCATATTGTTGTATTATAATTGCAACCTGTACGTTGTTTTGCTGTTTCAGACCAATTCTATAAAATTCATTTTACACAGAAAAATTATTCTACAAGTAAAAGTAGAAATGTGACACTACGCTGGCACACAGTTTATTCATTTGCTTTAAACATGTGTATATCTATATGTTTTTTTTTTCCCAATTGAATCAGCAAATGAAGGATTTTGGAATTGATCCAATCAGGATCAAAGTTTCAAATGTCCATGGCAAATAAATGTGTGTGTCTATCTGTCTGTCTGTCTGTCTGTCTGTCTGTCTGTCTGTCTGTCTGTCTGTCTGTCTGTCTATCTATCTATCTATCTATCTATCTATCTATCTATCTATCTATCTATCTATCTATAATAAAAAAATTTTTTTTCTCCAAGGCTCTTAAAATGACCAAGTAATTTGTTTCCTATTTAGAAAAATGTTAATTATTATTGCTGAAATTGCATACAAGAATATTTGTGAAAACTAAACCCATTTAGTGCATTTAATTGCCATATAACCTCAAAATACAGATACAACACAAAGCCCCTCCGCAGTGGCCGTGTAGAGTAGGTAGTGCAGTGCGTTTTTAAAGCTGGCGATTGATATACGCATTTAGTGCGTGAAAAATTTCAAGCAGCTTTTCCAGATAAAAGAATATGCGAGATTTAATAAATAAATACATGAGTGAGAATAATAATGAGTTTCAATAAACAAATATTTTATAGTCCAATGACCTACTCTACATGGCCACTGCAGAGGGACTTTTTGAACTCCTAGTGCTACATGTGAAATTAAACGGACCAAACAGAGCATCGAGGCAAGTATATATATATATATATATACTTACAGTCAAGCATGGTGGTGGTAGCATCATGGTCTAACAAGACAGTGTAGTGGAGCGATTTCTTTTAAGACTGTTGCCATTCAGAACTTGTTTTATTCTTCTGCTTATTCATTTGTTATAACTTCTTTACTACTGGGTAAGAAATCAGGTGCCATCCACTGTAATTGTGAATCCATTAAAGTTAAAAACAATGTCTTATTTTTTAGAATGTGTGCTGTTTTTGGGGGGATTTATTGTCTTCGCCATTCTGTGCAATGCCTGGTTGTGGACAAAGAGACAGGAAAGTAAGTACATTTTCACCATCTACAATAATTCCAAAATAAAAGAATAAGTAAAAAAAAAAAAATTGATAGATAGATAGATAGATAGATAGATAGATAGATAGATAGATAGATAGATAGATAGATAGATAGATAGATAGATAGATAGATAGAAAATTAATTAATTAAAAACAAGGAACTGCTTGGAATTCGATACTACATTTGATGTCAACTTTGACTTTATGAACAGTGAGCTCTGCAAGAAAACAAAGAGAATGTGCAAAGTGAATTGGTGGTAGGGAGGAAAGGGTTAAAATTATAAATATAGAATTAATTAATTTTCAGAGCAGTGTGTAGCCCTCTCTCCATTCAAAAGACAAATCACAAGCCTTGCCAGTGGGGCCAGCATTGAGTGATGCAGATTTTTCCTTATGGCTTGCCTCCACTAATTGAACACCCTCTGTTGCTGCCTCTTAAATTATGAGTTTGTATCCAGTCTCCTTTGATTAATCTGTGGCTGTAATGCATGACAGGCCCCATAACAAATGCCTTTAATATGGTTAAAAAACGGATTCTTGCCATAGACTTATTATATAAGGGTGTTGTTTTTTTGTTTTCTTGTTTTTTTTCTTTCTGATTTCAGGTTTCTGATGTTTTTTTGTTCTGATGTTTTATGTATTTGTTTCTATAAGCATTGTGTATTTTGTTCTATAAGATAATCCTTTAAGTAGTATCCAGGACCAGAAATGTACTTTTGTGTTACGGGGTAAAATTTGTTTCTAGAAGTTTTTTGCTACTAGAAATTTGTTGTTTGAATTTTGTTCTTAATTAGACCGTATTCACTAACCACAACTTCAGCATTCCTCTTGAGCACCCTGATTTTCTTATGGACCCCTGCATTCCAGCCTGTTTCTCCATTTTTCTGTAAAAACACACTCAGCTCTAGAGTAATTTAATTTTGTATAATAATTAAATTATATATGGATAAATTAAATAGACAAACACTGAAACAAGCATTTAAATGTATTGTAAAGCTGCAGTAAATCAAGTTTGATAACAGAAGTTAACTGTTGTAGTAGACAAATGCTATATCCAAGTTATGCCTTGGATCACTTGGGACGTACACTTGTTCCTGCCGCAGGTTGACCTGTACTCTGTGCCATTTCGTGTAACTTGAGCAGCCCAACTAATCGATAACTGCATTCGTTGACAAATAATTTCATTATCGATTATTATAGCTTTTATTGATTTGTTGTTGCAGCCTTATAATATACACTATATGAACAAATAATATTTGTGACATTTATGTGCCACTAGGAAATCTGTAAAAACTCGTCACATTAAACCATTTGATAAGCTGATATTGTAAAACAAAATATAATCTGTAACCTTGCAATGAGACAATTGATGTAATACTGGTGGAGTTTATGTAGCTAATATTTATTACCTTGATTTTTCCTGTTAAGAATATGCATGAAATAATTTTCTTATATTGTGTTCTGTACATGACAAACTTAAAACTTATCATGAAAATGAATAAATAGATCTATTGCGTTCTGCACAACTAATACAGAAGGTAAAGGAAGCCTGCTTCAACACATGGCCTTTTCAAATTTTCTCCTGGTTGTTCTAAGGTTTGGATGTAGATTAAGGTCTAGTAGTCTGTACCATCCATAAGTGTTCTGAGAGTTCTTTACCAAAGTGTCCATCAAGCATATTTATGCAGTCTGTTTGGCCCAAACAGAGGGCATGTTTTAGAGAATTACCCGCCTGCAGCTGTGGCGGCTGGGTGTCAGCTCAATCCTGGTTGTGCCATACATCACTGAGGGGAAATAGGTTCCATGAAGGTGAACAGGTTGTAGAAAAAAAGAAGAGTTGGCAAGGTGTCTGGCCGACTGAACAATGATTTTAATTTCCCCAGTATCATAAATTACCACCTTACATCTTGACTTATTACAGGCATAAAGCTGAAAAGGGATTAATAATGCAGCATTATAGGATTATAGGTCCTGAGAGACCAACTGGAAAACAACTGGTTTTGTAAAAACAATTTGGTATGTACTTCCATTTTTAATAATTGTTTACAATTTTACATCACTGGGTAATTCTCAGATTTAAACTAATTTAAACTCTGGTTTAATTTCTGTTGTTTTCGTTGTGATCATTAAAGTGGGAATTGCAACTATGAACACTTGGAAATGTGTAAACTTTTCCATTAACACAATTGTAAACTTGCATGTTTTATCAAGTGATTATGGTCTTTATACTGTAATTGTGAATCAGCAAAAAGGGGAAGGTGATCACACATTATTGAGCCCTTACAAGGAGCTTTAACAAACTGCGCTATAATTGGCAAATACTTTAAAAATATATATGTCTTAGTTTAATGGAAATATGTACAGCAACAATTTGCCTGTTTTCTCAACAGCTCTGAGTACAGGTCCAGTGTGCTTTCCACCTCAACACAGTTTTCCATCAAATGGTTACAAACCCAACCTTGTTTTTTTTAATTAAAGAAACCTGCACTATGCACTGTGACCATAATAACCATTCCACAGTAGGGAAACAAAATCTAGAGTCTGTGCCTTGCTAAGGGCTCTTTTTAAGAGTGCCATAGTTGTGCGCTGTGTCTCCTGGCAAATGATGAAGCATTCAGCCTTCTTTGTCAACTCCCCATAAATAAATCTTCATTTACCTAAGCAGGTCCATTCTGCATTCATTTCTGTGTGAAGGGATGATTGTAATGATGGCCACATCTTTGTCAGGCAATGAGTTGCTCACCTTGCCCTTTATTGTTTTGTGAAAGTCCATTTCAAGGATCTCACCCCCTAGCCCATTAGTTTGGATAATGAGCCCTATAAAGCACATTTATAACTCTTGACATAACAAGCTGACAGAGTCCCCCATGTATGCTGTTCTTCCTCTTTTTTTCTGTCAGAAGAGTGGGAAGGTCAACTTGCAATAGGTTTGTTCTAACAGACTTGCATCAACAAATAAGACCATATAAGACCACAGCAGAATGAATGTTGACATTTTTATCCATATGATAGCATTATTAGGAAATTCAAGAACAGACTTTTAGGTGATGAAACGACCTTAAATTGCAGGGATATTGACTGGCATATCTGAACCAACAGTATTTTTCCATCTCTTACAAGTTTTTTGTATTCCTAGGTGTAAAGCTGTTATTGACAGTCATGGTCAGCGACTAGGTTGCAACAACTTTGTGGTGGAAGATAGCTACATTCGAGACGACCAGAGAATACAAAGAACATACAAGTAAGGATTTTTTTTGTTATTTTTAATAAACAGGTTTTACCTAAAGGTTTTTTTTTGCAATACGATTTTTGTTAAGTGGGACTGGAGTAAAAAGTATGATGGGAGGTTCAAGCAGAAAAAATTTTTTACATTATGGAATGGCAGAATAAAAGTTTAACCTAATAAAATGAAAAGATCAGTTAATACATAGAAGACGACCAACATGGAATTGGTTGAATGGTTGGTTTAAGTTTTTGTTCTACACCAGTTAATGAAAGCAAAGCTAAATAATTTTTCCAGCAAAATATTTAATGTAGGATTATTTTGATCAATAAATACATATAACAACGATACTGGCATTTCAAGTCAAATTTATGCAGAAATACAGAAAATGTATTATGACATTCTACATGACATTCACAAGAGGTTTCTGCCTGAAAACAAAATAAGTAGTAGACCGATGTAATAAATGCATGACACATTTTCATTAACAAAAATTATGTATATCACAAGTGGTGATTGAAGAGACATTCAAAACACCAAAAACAGGTTTGCATTTTGGCTGTCCACAATGGATAATATAAGACAAGTGTTAACAGTACTAGTAAATTTAAACAAATAATTTTAAAAATGTTCCTCCTCTCATATGTTTTATCAGTTGTGCAGGTACATTTGAAGCTGTAGAAGATGAAACCAGTAGCTAATGTATATAGATTGTTAGCTGTTATGAGCATTATGAATTAGAGTGCTATGAATTAGAATAAGCATTATGTTTTGAGAACTACAACGGCAGCCATGTAGCATATCTACCGTATTTCCCGGACTTTAAGCCGCTACTTTTTTTCCCCACGCTTTGAACCTTGCGCCTTAAACAATGAAGCGGCTAATTTATGGATTTTTCCTGGGTTTTTCCCGGTTTCACAAGCTTCATGCCACCAAACAACTGAGCCCCGTAACATTAGACCAATGAAATTGCCGAAAGGGTTTAGGTGAACCTAAATATATTTAATCGAGCATACTCCCAGTGAATCGGCCCGCACGACATCATAAATATGGATAAGGTTCCTCTGACATTTGACCTGCCTCTCACTCGGATTGTCAACAGGAAATGCGAATCATTCGCCACGCTCAAAACAACCGGGCATAAAAAAAAAAACGCACTTCACCTGTGTTCCTAGCTGCACGGCATCGGGAGAAAAGCTTCACCGATGGTGACTTTTAAACGCACGACGATGTCAAAAGAAAAACTCCTGAGAGAAATTGTTGTAAAAGGAAGGAGGAAGACAGTGAACAATGACTTTCTTGGTAGGCTACTGTTTTGTTACAAGACGTGGTACAGGGACTGTCTTTCATTAAAGCCTGTGTAAAGTTCATTAGTTTCAATGTAGGCACCTTATAGGCTTATAGACAGGTGCAGCTTATTTATGTTCAAAATTTAAAAACAGTTTAAAGTTTAGTGGGTGTGGCTTTTATTTAGGTGCGCTTAATAGTCCGGAAATTACAGTACTTGATTCACTTTGTAGCCTCAGAATCACTGCTTGCTCAGCTGATGACATGTACAGTGAGGAAAATAAGTATTTGAACACCCTGCTATTTTGCAAGTTCTCCCACTTAGAAATCATGTAGGGGTCTGAAATTTTCATCGTAGGTGCATGTCCACTGTGAGAGATACAGCTACAAATAAGTATTTAAACACCTGAGAAAGTCAATGTTAATATTTGGTACAGTAGCCTTTACAGAGGTCAAACATTTCCTGTAGTTTTTCACCAGGTTTGCACACACTGCAGGAGGGATTTTGGCCCACTCCTTCACACAGATCTTCTCTAGATCAGTCAGATTTTGGCCTGTTGCTGAGAAACACGGAGTTTGAGCTCCCTCCAAAGATTCTCTATTGGGTTTAGGTCTGGAGACTGTCTAGGCCATGCCAGAACCTTGATATTCTTCTTACAGAGCCACTCCTTGTTTATCCTGGCTGTGTGCTTCGGGTAATTGTCATGTTGGAAGACCCAGCCTCGACCCATCTTTAATGCTCTAACTGAGGGAAGGAAGTTGTTCCCCAAAATCTCGCAATACATGGCCCCGGTCATCCTCTCCTTAATACAGTGCAGTCGCCCTGTCCCATGTGCAGAAAAACACCCCCAAAGCATGATTCTACCACCCCCATGCTTCACAGTAGGGATGGTGTTCTTGGGATGGTACTCATCCTTCTTCTTCCTCCAAACACGTTTAGTGAAATTATGACCCAAAAGTTCTATTTTGGTCTCATCTGACCAAATGACTTTCTCCCCTGACTCCTCTGGATCATCCAAATGGTCATTGGCAAACTTAAGACGTGCCTGGACATGTGCTGGTTTAAGCAGGGGAACCTTCCGTGCCATGCATGATTTCAAACAATGACGTCTTAGTGTATTACCAACAGTAACCTTGGAAACGGTGGTTCCAGCTCTTTTCAGGTCATTGACCAGCTCCTCCCGTGTAGTTCTGGGCTGATTTCTCACCTTCCTTAGGATCATTGAGACCCCCACGAGGTGAGATCTTGCATGGAGCCCCAGTCCGAGGGAGATTGACAGTCATGTTTAGCTTCTTCCATTTTCTAATGATTGCTCCAACATTGGATCTTTTTTCACCAAGCTGCTTGGCAATTTCCCTGTAGCCCTTTCCAGCCTTGTGGAGGTGTACAATTTTGTCTCTAGTGTCTTTGGACAGCTCTTTGGTCTTGGCCATGTTAGTAGTTGGATTCTTACTGATTGTATGGTGTGGACAGGTGTCTTTATGCAGCTAACGACCTCAAACAGGTGCATCTAATTTAGGATAATATATGTAGTGGAGCTGGACATTTTAAAGGCAGACTAACAGGTCTTTGAGGGTCAGAATTCTAGCTGATAGACAGGTGTTCAAATACTTATTTGCAGCTGTATCATACAAATAAATAGTTTAAAAATCATATATTGTGATTTCTGGATTTTTTTTTTTTAGACTATGTCTCTTACAGTGGACATGCACCTACGATGAAAATTTTAGACCCCTCCATGATTTCTAAGTGGGAGAACTTGCAAAATAGCAGGGTGTTCAAATACTTATTTTCCTCACTGTATATGTGACATTTAAAAGTCTGGTAAAAGAAATTGAGGGAAATTAGAAATTGCCTCCTATGTCTGTCTTTGTTCTGTAGTAGAATTTGTTTGTGTGTTAATTATATCTGTGTGTACATGGTAATTTTGACTACCATATATCTGCCATGATGCACACTTTCGGCAAATAAAACCATCCATGTAGAAATATAGCAAAAGTTCAGTTTGGTGTCCTGATGATTTACGTAACTTAGAACACACTTTAAAGCAATTACAAGAATATTTTGTCTTCATTTTGAGTATGGTTTAACTAATAATAAACATACATTTGCATAAAGCATCCATATTCGTCCATGCCCATGTTGAGTATTCAAAACTTGAGAAATATTAATTTAATGTACAGTTGCGATTAATCGCTATTAAATATTTTAATCGATTGACCGCCCTAGTGTGTGTGCGTGTGTGTGTGTGAGATTTATTTATATATATATATATATATATATATATATATATATATATATATATATATATATATACATACATACATACATACATACATACATACACACGCACACATACAGTAGTATGCAGCTTGTAAAGCAGTATAGATTTAGTGTCCTTAAAATAACAACATACAGCCATTATTGTCTAAATAATTGGCAACAAAAGTGAGCACCATTGTTATCTAGCACTGGTTTAATCCTCCTGGGAATGGAATTTACCAGAGCTGCACAGGTTGTTGCTGAGATCCTATTCCAATCCTCCATAATGACATCAAGGAACTGCTAAAGGCTAGACACATGGCACTTCTCTACATTGTGCTTGAAGATGCCCCACAAGTGCTCAAGTAGTGAAGACATACTTGACCACTCATTTACCTTCAGCTTTAGCTTCCGCATCAAGGCAGTTGTCATCTTGGCGGTGGGTTTGGTGTTATTATTTTGGAAAACTGTGGTTTGGCCCAGTTTCTGAATGGAGGGCATAATTTTCTGCTTCAGAATGTCACGGTAAATGTTGGAATCGTGTTTGAAGCATGAGTACTGTAACTCAGTTTCAGGGTTTTACAGATCTTCTTATAACCTGGGCAAAGATTTGAGAACTGTACTGAAAGCACCAAATTTTAACTGCTCTAATACAAGATCCACAAATTTGTATGGTCCTGTCAAACAGACAAAAATCATGAACATTAAAAAAAGGACATGTGGCTTTGCATAGTTAAACGACCTACAGCTCTTATCACTTAGGGTGCACTCACTTTTGTTGCCAGCTATTTTGACAATAATGGTGTATGTTCAGTTATTTTCAGAGGACAGTAAATCTATACTGCTATACAAACTGCACATTGGGTATTTTAAATCATTAAAATTTCATTTATATAGTATTGTCCATTTAGAAGATATGCTAAAATGGTTGCTGAATTGTGAGGTGTGTACTCACTTTAAGGTGTGTACTAACTTTAATTGAGTTAAGTGTTTGTCTGTGTTTGTTTTTTTGTTTTTTTTTATCTGTCACAGGCAGATATCCAGAGCAGTGGTTATAACAGACCGTTCGATTTCACATTCAGAATCTGATCAGCAGGTAGGTTTATGAACCAATGAAAACTAATTGGGGGAAAGTTTTGCGTTTCCACATGCATGTATTACATTATACCACTGTCCCAAAATGTTGGTACCTATTCAAGAAAAAAAGTAGAACAACATGGACAAAAGTAATTGGCATCAATCATTGTTTTTCATGTTTAATAAAAATGACTTTGCTTTTGTTTCTTTCCTTTGATATTTATTTTAATGGGGAACTAACAAATTTGTCTGCTTTTAAATTTGTTTTATTAATTAATTTTGAAGGATAGACTACCTTTCAGATAGATAAGGTAGATTTTTTTCCCCCAAAAACAAATCCTTTGAATTTGAAACACTAAGTTTTAATACTACATTTTTCTTAATCTTGATCTGTTCATAATTTTTACATGCCCATTTTGCAGATTTCATTGGTGACAGTGCCTCCTCTTGAGCCTTCCTCTCCGGCTGTAAGGATGGTGGAGCTCAGTTCATCGTCCATGACGTGCATGCCTGGAACCTGTGAGTTATACATAATGCATAATTTAAGACATGGCTGCAAGATATGCATGTTTACTTCATCATCCAGAATTTGTGGTACTAGTGTTTGGTGAAATAAAAAATGTATTTGATTGTGTGATTTTAATTTTAGATCTTATTCGTAATTTAATAGTCATAAACTTTTTCACCCATGACCACTCAAATGTGTATAGGCATTGTGAACATTAGCAGACAAAATGTTGCATATGTTGTGGACATTAGACATCTGATGATGTAAAATCATTTATTGACCATGTATTTTTATGCAGAGGACATTTTGACCAACATTAGGACACATGCTCTCAACATTCTAGTGAGACCATGGGGCATAGTTTGGAATTTACAGTGAGGAAAATAAGTATTTGAACACCCTGCTATTTTGCAAGTTCTCCCACTTAGAAATCATGGAGGGGTCTGAAATTGTCATCGTAGGTGCATGTCCACTGTGAGAGACATAGTCTAAAAAAAAAAATATCCAGAAATCACAATGTATGATTTATTTATTTATTTGTATGATACAGCTGTAAATAAGTATTTGAACACCTGTCTATCAGCTAGAATTCTGACCCTCAAAGACCTGTTAGTCTGCCTTTAAAATGTCCACCTCCACTACATTTATTATCCTAAATTAGATGCACCTGTTTGAGGTCGTTAGCTGCATAAAGACACCTGTCCACCCAAAACAATCAGTAAGAATCCAACTACTAACATGGCCAAGACCAAAGAGCTGTCCAAAGAAACTAGAGACAAAATTGTACACCTCCACAAGGCTGGAAAGGGCTACGGGAAAATTGCCAAGCAGCTTGGTGAAAAAAGATCCACTGTTGGAGCAATCATTAGAAAATGGAAGAAGCTAAACATGACTGTCAATCTCCCTCGGATTGGGGCTCCATGCAAGATCTCACCTTGTGGGGTCTCAATGATCCTAAGGAAGGTGAGAAATCAGCCCAGAACTACTCGGGAGGAGCTGGTCAATGACCTGAAAAGAGCTGGGACCACTGTTTCCAAGGTTACTGTTGGTAATACATAAGACGTCATGGTTTGAAATCATGCATGGCACGGAAGGTTCCCCTGCTTAAACCAGCACATGTCCAGGCACGTCTTAAGTTTGCCAATGACCATTTGGATGATCCAGAGGAGTCATGGGAGAAAGTCATGTGGTCAGATGAGACCAAAATATAACTTTTGGGTCATAATTCCACTAAACGTGTTTGGAGGAAGAAGATTGATAAGTACCATCCCAAGAACACCATCCCTACTGTGAAGCATGGGGGTGGTAGCATCATGCTTTGGGGGTGTTTTTCTGCACATGGGACAGGGCGACTGCACTGTATTAAGGAGAGGATGACCATGTATTGCGAGATTTTGGGGAACAACCTCCTTCCCTCAGTTAGAGCATTGAAGATGGGTTGAGGCTGGGTCTTCCAACATGACAATGACCCGAAGCACACAGCCAGTATAACCAAGGAGTGGCTCTGTAAGAAGCATATCAAGGTTCTGGCATGGCTTAGCCAGTCTCCAGACCTAAACCCAATAGAGAATCTTTGGAGGGAGCTCAAACTCCGTGTTTCTCAGCGACAGGCCAGAAACCTGACTGATCTAGAGAAGATCTGTGTGGAGGAGTGGGCCAAAATCCCTCCTGCAGTGTGTGCAAACCTGGTGAAAAACTACAGGAAACGTTTGACCTCTGTAATTGCAAACAAAGGCTACTGTACCAAATATTAACATTGACTTTCTCAGGTGTTTAAAAACTTATTTGCAGCTGTATCATACAAATAAATAGTTAAAAAATCATACATTGTGATTTTTTTTTAAATTATGTCTCTCACAGTGGACATGCACCTACGATGACAATATCAGACCCCTCCATGATTTCTAAGTGGGAGAACTTGCAAAATAGCAGCGTGTTCAAATACTTATTTTCCTCACTGTAATTAATGGTCATAAATTCTTTAACATATTTAAAGCCAGGAAACTCTGGATTCCTTTGTCAATCTCAAGATCTACCTAATAAGATTTTATATATTTTTTCAATAATCATCTTTAGAGTAAGCTTCCAGAAATGTCTTAATAGAATTAGCTTTTAAAATAGCAAGTGAGGCTGTATTAATGACTATATGCATGGACATACAACTTAGTAGATAGAGTATCTTCAGAACCATTATATTCATATTCATATTATTATTATTATTATTATTGTTCCTGTTATTCTTGATGTTGTTACTTAAGACAAGTATTTATCATGCAGAACTGTCTCTAATAATCGGAACTGACTTATTAATTAAAAATAAGTACTAATAAATAATTATATATAAAATTAAGCTTATGTATTTAGCCTAATTGTAGGCTGTTTTTCATAGATTTGGTCCACCTGACCTGCTTATCATCAGGCTCAGCTCATGAAGATCTGGCTCCTGTTGTTTCCAGGCTCTTTCGTGTACCCAGCATCTGCACAGAGGAATCTGTTGAAGGTGAGAATGTCATCTTCAACATATCTTGCTAGTATCCTCCACTGCAGTCAACTCCAGAATTATTTAAACAACTTTCTCAAAAAAGTGAGAGACTGCTCCAACCAAAGTGTTTAAAGAAGTTGGATATTTAATATTTAATTATTATAATTATATTTATAAAATATTTAATTAATTTCACTAAGTCTCAATAAGTCTTGAACTACAAAATATTATACAACCAAACCAAATAAAGAGATTCTTTCAGAGATTGAGCAAATCAGTGTTATTGTAGTCAATACAGTTTGGGCCTTTCAGGAAGACACCCGTCAGCTTTCGCATGCAATTGCGAAGTTAATAGAAAAAATCTTACATTTTTATATCTTACACCTAGTGAAATTTACATATTTTCTCTAGAATCTCCTCCTTAACAATTTACATACACCAATAATTTTTACAAGCACTTGCATACTCCACCTATTTGCTTATGTATTTTTTGGTAAATTCATTCCTTTTCTAAGTAAATTATTTTAATTTCTAGGAAAACTCGTTTACCTCTAATAATCCACCGCAATTTTCACACTTTTTTCTTAAAAATCTCATCTGGGTTTTTTTCTCTGTCTGTAAATCATCCCTTGTTTTGTTTACACGTTTCTAAACAAGGTGTAAACAAAACAGATATGCGCCATGGCCAGTAGAAAGTGACGACCACTCACAGTGCATAATGCACTTGCTTATTCTCTGGCTGATTTTCTGCACACTATGCACAATGCACCTGACACTCTCTAATAAACCGACCTTACTATTACTATTACTATTACCATAATTTCCGGACTATAAAGTGCACCCATATATAAGCCGCACCCACAGAATGTTACAAATATTTTTATTTTTAACATAAATAAGCCGCTCCTGTCTATAAGCCGCAGTGTCTACACTAATGTACTTTACACAGGCTTTAACGAAAGACACGTTACACACGGTGTAACGGGTGAAATATGTTGCGCTTCCTTTAGGAGCATAGCGGTATTTTGGGAAAAGCCTGGCACTGCATTTTTCCGTTATTACTGCACTTGTGCAAGATGAGGATTATGTCCTTATTATTTTCTGATGCTCATTTCTAAGTTTCTTTGACTAACCCATAACGCTGTTGCCAAGAAAAATAAAAAAGCACAAGTTTTGGAACCAGTTCCGTGCTTATATGATTTCTGTTGCAACTGGAGTTAGCAAACTTTCCCATGACCCAGACTCAACGCGTTACAACGGCTTGTATCTAAACAGTAGCCTACAAAGAAAGTCATTGTTCACTGTCTTCCTCCTTCCTTTCACAACTATTTCTCTCGGAAGTTTATCTTTTGGCATCGTCGTGCGTTTAAAAATCACCTGATGGAAGTTTTTTCTCCCGATGCCGTGCAGCTCAGAACACAGGTGAGGTGGATTTTTCCGTTTCCGTTCAGCAATTTCATTGGTCTAAAGTTATGTCGCTCAGTTTTTTGGCTTGAAGTTTGTGAAACCGGGAAAAACACAGGAAAAATCCATACATTAGCCTCTTCGTTGTTTAAGCCGCAGGGTTCAAAACGTGGGAAAAAAGTAGCGGCTTATATTTGTATAGCGCTTTTCACAACAGACATTGTCTCAAAGCAGACAGACATTGTCTCAAAGGCTTATAGTCCGGATAATACAGTAATATTTAACTATTTTACTATTTACTATTATTGCTGTTATTATTTTATATTATATATTATTATATTTATAATTATATTATAAACCGCACTAGCTAAATTTCTTAATAAGTGTAACCCACAAAATGTGGTACCAGAACTTAACAACAGACTATTAGAACTACAGTTAAAAAATGTAAAAGAATGTGGTTGTGAATAATTTGTTTTTGTTTTTTTTGTTTGAGTTAAAGATGTATACATTTTTGCTTATTTTTGTATACATTTTTCACTAAAACCAAAATAATTTGCGTTTTATCTTTACAAGCAAAGTGAGACAATTTTCCAGTTGCGTGTCAGTAGAATTACCAGTCCAACAACCCCTATATACTCAACACTAAACTGAAAACTAAACTGTACCACTACATTGGATATTAGTTACACATAAGAAGTGCAAGCAGATCAGTTGCTCATTAAAGATATATTGTAATTGATAATGTGCAGCTCACAAGTATTTTTTCAGTTGCATTTGTTACATTGAAGAAAATAATACTATGGTGTGGTATATGGTTACTACAGTTTGACAATGATACCAGTAATCTTTATATATAAATGGGCACAAGAATTTGTGTGTCTTTTCAATGCTACTATCTTTTGCATCTCTTTACTGTGAGACACCTCTGATTCAAATATATAAAATAATATGAACAACTTTCACAAAATGTTTTATTGTACCGTTAAACTATATTTACGTTTGTGAATACCAGGCCACCAAACCCATAGTTCTTGCTGAGCATCCCATTCAAGATGTAGGTTCCCCTTTAATATATCTCTACATATTACATGTATATTACATACAGATTTTGGCTCTTTAGTTCCAGTCAAGGAAAAAGTATGTTCCATGGATCATCTGTTTCTGGAAGAAAAAAAAAGATTTCATCAGTGCTTGTTTGCAATGGCCAGCAACTCATTCTGCTGTTTTAGATTGTAAAGTATTTTTAAATTGGAGCACCCACAATTATGACAAGTATTAATGACAAAACGTAGGGACAGGAGCTCCCAGTTGAAAGAAAGTCTATGTACTATGCAAACATTTCTATGCAATAAACAGTGTAACTTTTAATTTGAACAGAATTATAGTTAGAATAGAATAGAATAATAATTTCCAGCTTTTAGAAATGGTGGTGATTTTTTTTTATGCTATAAGAGGGGTAAAGCTGTTGACTGTACAGTAATTTCTTCAGATGTTTGCCTAGAATTAATATAACAGTTTAATGTGTGTGCTTGATTCAGATTTAATCTCAGTTTTGTACACGTCCAATACCAGGCTTTCTAGTAAAGCCAAAATTATGACATTTATGAAAGAAAAACTAATTACATGTCCTACATTATGACCCTTCCTCATTACTAATTAGTCAGTCTGAGTCTTGTAGAAGAATAGATCTTCAGGAAGAAGGGTGTTGAGGACTGTTTTATGCAATTATCTTATGTTTGATTTTCAAGGCAGTCTTCTTAACTGTGATATGTGCAGGATCAGAGGAGAATGAGAAGCCTGTGATATTGTGGGTAATGTACTTCAACATGCGGGATACCTCTGGCCTAGACAGTAGCAGCTACAATCTGCCAAGCAACGTCCATGTGTGCTCAGGACCTGACGACAGCTTGGACAGCGATTTCTCTATTAACTTGGTGAGTCTGCCTAGTGTGACAAAACAGCTGTAAGAATATGCTACATTAGGCAAATTTGCAAACTTAGGCAATTAATCAATTAAGTGGTGCCAGTTTAAAATACATTTTATTTATTAGGTTATGTTTTCCGTTGGGTTTTTTCCTCCCACAGTGTAATGCATTTATTATATTGTTGATATGGCCCTATTGTACTGTTACTGACCTCTTTGCCTACTTTATTTAGAGTGTGTCAGCACTTTTAAAAAAATATCATCATTCATTATCAGCAGTGTTACTGTAACAAAGTTACTTTTGACAGTAACTAATACTGTAACTCGTTGCTTTTTTAAATAAAGTAACTTCGTTACCGTTACCATATGGTGCGTTACCCGTTACTTTTTTTAATGAATTAATTTCAGCTGAAGTGTAGCCTACAGTCTAACCTGTTTACAGCAGCGACGCATTGTAGGATTGGTGGATGAACCACTGTAAACACGACGAAGACGCATTGTGGGTGTGTCTCCGTTTATTCAGGTCTGTGCGGCAGTAATGGCGAGGCGAGAGCAAGACGAGTTTCTCAAAGTGGAAATATGCTCATTATTTCACTTTAGTTGACTATAAAGACAAAAACCTATTAGTCAAATTTAGGCTGTGTCTTTCTGGTTTGAACGTCGTATCTACTGCGATGGCAGCACCTCCAGAAACTCCATGCCTCGATGAAGCTAGAAGCTAACCCGGTGTTCTGTTGTACTTTGTTGATAGTTTTCATACTTAAGCTGTGAAAGGAACATTTTTAAGAGCTCAACACAACAGCTTTTATGATGCAGAAGCCACTTTAGTTTTTGATTCTGAATATATTAATCAGCTTGTTTTGTTATTTATTTCAGAAATCCTTGTGATATATTCAGTTTGTGCTGGTCTGACTTAATAAAATAGTGTTTAAAAATTACTTTGTGTTTGTATAGACCATAACGCATAAAAGGGCATTAATGGAAACATTAAAGAACGTTCTTTAAAAAAGTAACTAAAAAGTAACTTTTAACAGTAACGCATTACTTTATGGTGTAAGTAATCAACAAAGTAATTAAGTTACTTTTTGAATGAAGTAACGAGTAACTGTAACTAGTTACTATTTTTTAGTAACTAGCACAATACTGATTATCAGTGTTAACTTTCCTTGAGTTTCTTGCACACATCTAATAACAAGTTGTAACTACTAAGGTTTGGTACTTAGCTAGTTGACATTTTAAATATGAATATATCTTTAAGTGAGCTAGAGGTTAGATCTAGTAGAGATACTAGAGGTTGACTGATTTTGCTGATGCTGGATATGGAAATGGATACTAGATAAAATAAAATAAAAAAATCAATTATATAACCTGTACTGAATCATGAAAATGAATAAATAGATAGAAATATATGAATTATATTAATAAATATTGAGGAAAATAAGACATGCATTCATACAAACAAAAAGTACAACTTCAGTTAAATAAAAACATCCAAAACGAATAAAAGACACTTCAAATAACAACACAGTTTAAACTTGTCTCACTCTCAAAATTAACAGCATGTTCATCAGTGATTCTGTGATTTACCTCTAGAGGCCGCTCTCATAACAGCAGACGTTCTCAGCTGCAGACACAACCCATGGTTGCATAAAGAAACAAAAGACTATATAAACTAGGGGTGTTAAATTCTGTCCCTGTAAAACAAACAAAAACAAAAGTCTGTAGTCTTCCTTCTCTCACTTTTCCTGGTGGTGTTCACATACCCACACAAAACTCAGGGTCAAAATGTTTTCTCACCATGCAGTTTTTGGTAGGCTATATTTGAGCATGCTAAAAAAGGGAGCCTCTTTATCTGTCTTAGCCACTGATTTCCATTAATATTGAGATCCACACAGGTTTCAAAATATAACTGATTCTGCAGCAGGAAGCTCTCCGGACACACAGTGTGACACTGTGTGTTGACCATCAAGACTTATATTGCAGATATCGAGAAATTAGTTGTTGCTTATTTACTACTAATCTAAAAATGTTTGTTGATAATTGTATAATTTGACTGAATCTAAAATTCCAATTCTAATTAGCTAAAAATTGTATAATAATACTAAACCGTTTTACTAGTAGAAATATTGTAATATAAGTAAAAAACTTATTACACTTGCATTATTTAAAGATAAACCAGCTTGCCATATGGATTGGATGGATACCTTGGGTCCAGAGTATGCAAGGTTAAATTAAAGCTTTAGAATGGGTCAGGGCAAAGATCTTTTGCAATAAAATTTATCTTTGTTGTCCTATAAGAGCCGGGTTCTAACTTTGATATGAGTAGTTGCTCAAGGTTTCCCTGTTTAGCAACAACAGTCTTTCCCACTAATAGAAGCCCTGTTCGGAAAAACGTTCTGCTTTTACTTTTAGCCAATAATGTTCCTTATCATTTACTCGCAGCTTATGCTTAAACAAATTGCAGAAGCCTCATTGCTTTGTTGGTATGATCACCTTAGTGCTCTTTAACTTAACCCTTTAACACCAAATGTATAAAATTTGATACATTAGTTTCTGAGACCTCTGCACCATCTGCATCAACAATACTTTTCTCAAAAACCTGTTGAATGCAAGCTGATCTATGCTCTCCAGTCAGGCAATAGCAGGCTTTAGGCAGGTTTTTCCAATATGGCAGCCTTCATAAAATGACTTGCTAGTTTTTTGCAGGGACATCTTTGCAGATTTGGAAAAGGTTGTGGTAAAAATAAAGTTTATGTTGTTACTGATTTTTTTATTTTTTATGTGAATGTGTACTTTTTTGAAGCAACTAATAACTAATTTTTTAAAACATTGTGGTGAAAATATGTGTATCAAATATGATACAGCAAGTATATAAGGTAATTTAGCTTAGTCATCAATGTATTGCATTTCTTGATGCAATCTGCATTATTCCTGCCACAATGTCAAATACAAAAATACAATACAAATAAATAATGTTTTTTAATTTAATGGTCATCTTAGAATTATTCCATACTAGTAGAAATATATTTGTGATTTCTGTACATCCAATCTCATGTGGTGGCTTGCTAATATTTGTCGGTTTAGTAAAACAAAAAAATAATTATCATAATCTGTTATATTTACCAATTCAGTGAAGAAATTCAGAATACACAAACATAATTCTTTTGTTTTTAGATGTCAAAAAAATAGTTTTGAAATTGTCATCTGCATGCTTATGGATGGCAATTCAAGAGACTTAAAGTAGTTAGGAGAAGATAAGAATGATGATGAGTAGGAATCATCAAATACAATAATCAGTCTACAGTCTAAAGTACATGTACATTGCTGTGATCAGTAAATTGTCCCAATGCATCAAATATGATTTAAGAAAATCGGATTTTCGAAATTTCTGTTAATTATTTCATATATCCGGCTTTATAAATATTTATATATAAAAATAATTGATCAGATTATATAATTATTCAGCCTCTGTGTGTTTGAGTTACAAAGTAAGGGGAAATCATGTATCATGTGAGAAACTCACCCACGGTTGTTTTATTCACTTATTTTACAAAAACTTATTAGAAATAACAGCTACCTTCTTCTTCTTCTTCTTTCGGCTGCTCCCATTAGGGGTCGCCACAGCGGATCATCCGTCTCCATACCCCCCTGTCCTCTACATCTGCCTCTTTCACACCAACTACCTGCATGTCTTTCCTCACCATATCCATGAACCTCCATCTTGGCCTTCCTCTTTTCCTCCTTCCTGGTAGCTCCATCCTCAGCATTCTTCTACCAATGTAACTCATGTCCCTCCTCTGCACATGTCCAAACCATCTCAATCTCGCCTCCCTCACCTTGTCACCAAAACGTCCTACATGCACGGTTCCTCTAATAAACTCCTTTCTAATCTAGTCCATCCTCATCACTCCCAACGAAAACCTCAACATCTTCAGCTCTTCTACCTCCAGCTCCGCCTCCTGCCCTTAACATAATGCCACTGTCTCTAAACCATACAACATCGCAGGTCTCACCACAGTCCTATAAACTTTCCCTTTCATTCTTGCAGATACCCTACTATCACAAATCACTCCAGTCACTCTTCTTCACCCACTTCACCCTGCCTGCACTCTCTTCTTCACTTCCCTAACACACTCTCCATTACTGTGCACTGTTGACCCCAGGTACCTGAACTCCACCACCTTCTCCACCTCTTCCCCCTGTAACCACACCACTCCACTGCCCTCCCGCTCATTTATGCACATGTACTCTGTCTTATTTCTACTGACTTTCATTCGCCTTCTCTCCAGCGTGTACTTCCACCTCTCCAGGCTCTTCTCAACCTGCTCCCTACTCTCACCACAAATCACAATATCATCCGCAAACATCATAGTCCAGGGAGACTCCTGTCTGACCTCGTCCATCAGCCTGTCCATTACTACCGCAAACAGGAAAGGGCTCAGGGCCGATCCTTGATGCAGTCCAACCTTCACCTTAAACCAGTCTGTCGTTCCTACTGCATGCATCATTGCTGTCACACTCAATTCAATTCAATTCATTTTTATTTGTATAGCGCTTTTAACAATGAACATTGTCTCAAAGAAGCTTTACACAGATAATGTGGTGATTAAAAGTAAATATGTTCTTTGTAAGTACGTTTGTCCCTGATGAGCAACTGTGGCAAGGAAAAACTCCCCGAGATGGCATAAGGAAGAAACCTTGAGAGGAACCAGACTCAAGAGGGAACCCATCCTCATCTGTGTTGCACCGAATGTCCATTTAAAGCAGATATACAATGTTGCGGGGTACAGTGATGATGATCAGAAGCGAACTGTATCCGGAGTCAGTGTAGCAGACTGTTGACATTAACTACAGTCCAATCCATCCTCAAAGCGCCGGTTCTTAATCCGGAATTTCATGGAACCACCCAAGGTGTTGATGAGAAACCGTCCCAAGCTGCACAGAGTGGCCTCCAGTCGAAGAGAACACTATCCAAAGGCAGGCCTGGACGAAGTGGGAAGATCCACGGAGGGGAGAGGGGCAGGAACAGTGGTCACTGGAGCCTCAGGAACATGTTTAACTCGACCGAGAGAGAGAGAGAGAGAGAGAGAGAGGAGGGTGACAGGAAGAGAAGGATATGGATTATTAAGTGTCCTTATTGTTGTATGAAAGTTAATGTCACTGTGCAGTTTGGACTCCGGCAAGACTCGCTATGGCAGCATAACTAAAAGGCAGAACCAGAAGGTAACACAGACATGAGGGATCGCTGGGATAAGAAACGACCCACCACACCACCGTCAACAAACCTGAGTGAACGTGTGAATGTGAGGGGACGACAGCATACAAATATACCAGTTCACCAAACACTCTATATCCATGTTCCCTCCAGATCTGAGCCTTTACCTAAGAAAAAAATCTACTGATCAAAGGCTTGACTAAATAAATGCGTTTTCAACCTCGACTTGAACACTGAGACAGTGTCTGAGTCCCGAACACTGGTTGGAAGGCTGTTCCATAACTGTGGGGCTTTATAAGAGAAAGATCTGCCCCCTGCTGTAGTCTTCATTATTTGAGGAACCAGCAGATAGCCAGCACCTTTTGATCTAAGTAGGCATGGAGGATCATACTGGTACAAAAGTTCACTCAGATACTGCGGTGCGAGACCGTTAAGTGCTTTATATGTCAGTAGTAGTATTTTCGAATCAATGCGAGATTTAATTGGGAGCCAGTGTAGACTGATTAAAACAGGGGTGATGTGGTCATATTTCCTAGATCTAGTGAGGACTCTTGCTGCTGCATTCTAAACTAACTGAAGCTTATTTATGCACTTACTCGCACACCCAGACAGTAAAGCATTACAGTAGTCTAATCTAGAAGTAACAAAAGCATGAACTAGTTTTTCGGCATCCTGTAACGACATCATATTTCTAATTTGAGCAATATTTCTAAGGTGAAAGAAGGCGATCCTGGTGATATTATTCACGTGAGACTCAAAGGAAAGGCTAGGGTCAATAATCACACCAAGGTCTTTGACAGCCGTACATGCTGAAACAGAAACACCATCCAGAGATGCTACGTAATCGGAAAGTTTACTTCTAGCTGCATTTGGTCCTAGTAAAAGTACTTCCGTCTTATCTGAGTTGAGCAGAAGAAAGTTATTAAGCATCCACTGTCTAATGTCCTTTACACACTTCTCAACATTGTTAAGCTGATCTCTCTCATCTGGCTTTGCTGAAATATACAGCTGTGTATCATCAGCATAGCAATGGAAGCGAATCCCATGTTTATGAATAATTTCACCAAGAGGCAGCATATATAAAGAGAAAAGCAGCGGGCCTAAGACAGATCCTTGAGGAACACCAAACTTTACCTCATAGAGTGTGGAGAACTCACCATTTACATCAACAAACTGATAGCGATCAGTCAAATAAGACCTGAGCCAAGAGAGAGCTGTTCCCTTTATTCCAACAACGTTCTCAAGTCTAGCAAGTAGTATAGTGTGATCAATGGTGTCAACAGCTGCACTAAGGTCGAGCAAAACAAGTAAGGAGACAAAACCCTGATCAGAGGCCAATAACAGGTCATTTACCACCTTAACTAGCGCTGTCTCTGTGCTATGATGAGGCCGAAATCCTGACTGATACATTTAAAAAATGTTACTCATAAGTAGGTGTGAGCATAACTGCTATGCTACAACCTTTTCTAAAATTTTGGATATAAAGGAGAGATTTGATATTGGTCTGTAGTTGGACAACTGACATGGGTCAAGGTCAGGTTTCTTAATAAGGGGGTGGATAACTGCCAGTTTGAAGGATTTTGGTACATAACCAGTGCTAATGAAAGAGTTTTTTATTTTTAAAACAGGTTCAATTACCTCTGGAGTTATCTGTTTAAAGAAACTTGTAGGCAAGAGATTGAGAATGCAGGTTGATGATTTTGATGAGGAAATTAATGAAATTAAGTCATTCTCATGGATAGGAGTGAAGCTTTGTAGTTGATTGTCTGCTATAATTATGCTGCTGTCTACAGGGTTACTAATTTTTTCTCCCTGATCATTTTGGTCTTGGGAGCTACATCATCTAGAGTGTAACGTAACGTTGATTCTAGGTGTTCAGTGGCCCAGTCGAGCTCTGTAGGTTCAGACGGAGATCTATCTAATATCGTAAATTCTGGAAGATTATTGATAAAACGCGCTGCTGTAGCTGACGTGAAAGTACGCTTAACACGGTAACGTAGTGAGGTAGAAATGCAATGACTGAGGCAGATTTTAAAAGAGATTAGATAATGGTCTGAAATAGCTTCAGACTGTGGAATTATGACTACGTTTTTTATTTTTAATCCAAATGTTAACAACAAATCGAGAGTGGGTCCACCACTATGAGTGGGTCCTATAACATTCTGATTAATTCCAACTGACTCTAGAATGGACACAACTGCTGCTCTTAAGGAGTCTTCTTGATTATCAAAATGAATATTTAAGTCACCAATAATTAATGCTTTGTCCAAAGAAGTAGCTAAATTTGTGATGAAATCTGCAAATTCTATGAGAAAATCAGAGTAGGGCCCTGGGGGTCTATAAATAATAATTAGTGGAATTGACTGACTGGACCTGCTTTCGGACACTGAATATTTTATGTTGGTGTAAAGAACTTCAAATGTTTTACATTTGTGTTTAGTGTTTTGTGTGACGATTAGATTATTACTATAGATAGCTGTGACTCCACCTCTGCCATTTAGACGGGGTTGGTGTATGTAACTATACCCAGGAGGACTCGCTTCATTTAATGCTCCATATTCATTCAATTTAATCCATGTTTCTGTCAAACACATTATATTAAACTCCTGGTCGGAAATAATTTTGTTTATAGTAAGTGCTTTTGACGTGAGAGATCTAATATTCAACAATCCTATTTTTAGATCAGAGGTGCTGGCTGTGCGTTCAGTCCTATTTAATTTAATGTTAATCAGGTTACTAAAACAGACTTTCTGATAATTCCTATATTTTGGTTTTGCTCGGGGGACAGACACAGTCTCAATATGGTGGATCCTGAGTGACGACTCTGTGCAGCTAGCAGACGGTCGGTTTAGCCTGTCTGTCTGCTCCCTGGCCTTGGCTCTAGACAGTCACTTGTTAACTAGTGCTGTTCTGAGACTATTACCTATACTACAAGAAATGAGAGCAGCACCTTCCCGGGTGCAGGCCCTAACAGGCCAGCCTTGCCCTCAAAAATGCTCCAATTATTAATGAAGCCCACATTGTTTTTGGAGCACCACTTGGACATCCAGCAGTTCAGCGACCATAACCTGCTGTAGGCTACATCGCCACGTCGCATTGGGATGGGGCCAGAGCATGTTACTGCATCGGACATTGCCTTCGCTAATTTACACACCTCTATAATTTTACTCTTAGTAACCTCTGACTGTCGAAGGCATATATCATTAGCTCCTGTGTGAAAAACTTCTTAGAGAAACTGTGCTTTCCTAAGAATCTAAGCTGACCTGCTATGTCCGGCGCCCTGGCTCCCGGTATACACATAACTTGTGCTGCTGGTGCCCCTAAAGGTCTAGCTAATTTCACGTGCCTCAGAATGGAGTCTCCTAAAACCAGAGCTCTTTCAGGTTTCTCAGCGGGTGCTTCACTGAGGAGAGCAAACCTATTGGACACGTGAAGCGGAGAGGAATGGTGCTCCCGTGGGCAAGCCTTAGCGTTAGCTTTGGCTTTGCGAGTATGCCGCCGAGTCGTCACCCATTCGCCCCGCTGCGAGGGCTCTAATGCCGGAGTCGGGCGAATATTAACTTCACCTAGGGCTTCCAGACTTTCCCCTGCAGAACCTGGACTGCTCTCACACTCACTACTTCTCTCTAGACTCTGGATGCGCTCCTCTAATGCTAAGATCTTCTCCGTCAAAGAGCAAACTAGCTTACACTTCTCACATAAAATTATCGCTAACAATGGAGAAAGACCGACTAAACATGTCACACTTCACATGCTGAATGAACTGGATGTTCGCCATAGCAGAGAATTTACGTACCTTAATGTGATTACTGTAGTGTGTGTTCGTAGTTCTGGTGAATGTCCTCCACTCACTGCTTCTTTCACACTGTCCTCATACATGTCCTGCACCACCCTCACATACTCCTCTGGCACACCTGACTTCCTCATACAATACCACAACTCCTCTCTTGGCACCCTGTCGTACGCTTTCTCTAAATCCACAAATACACAATGCATCTCCTTCTGTCCTTCTCTATACTTCTCCATCAACATTCTCAAAGCAAATAATGCGTCTGTGGTGCTCTTCCTGGGCATGAAACCATACTGTTGCTCACAGATGGTCACCTCTTCTCTCAGTCTGGCTTCAACTACTCTTTTCCATAACTTCATGGTGTGACTGATCAACTTAATTCCCCTGTAGTTACTGCATGTCTGCACATCTCCCTTGTTCTTAAAGATCAGTACCAGCACACTCCTTCTCCATTCCTCAGGCATACTCTCACCTTCCAAAATCTTGATAAAAAAATCTGGTTAAAAACCCCACTGCCATCTCTCCAAAACATCTCCATGTTTCTACCGGTATGTCATCTGGTCCAACTGACTTTCCACTTTTCATCCTCCTTATCGCTGCTCTCATTTTCTTCTTACTAATCCTATCCACTTCCTGCTTCACTAACTCCACATCATCCAACCTTCTCTCTCTCTCATTTTCCTCATTCATCAGCTGCTCAAAATACTCCCTCCACCTTCTCAACACACTTTCCTCACTAGTCAACACATTTCCATCTCCATCCTTTATTGCTCTAACTTGCAGCACATCCTTCCCAGCTCGGTCCCTCTGCCTGGCCAAATTCGGTACAAATACTTTTCTCCTGCCTTAGTGTTCAACCTCTCATACAGCTCCTTATATGCCTTTTCCTTGGCTTTCGCCACATCCCTCTTCACCTGCTGCCGCATCTCCTTGTATTCCTGCCTACTTTTCTCATCACCCTGTCGATCCCACTTCTGTTTTGTTAACCTCTTTCCCCTTATGCTCTCCTGCACTTCCTCATTCCACCACCACGTCTCTTTGTCTTCCTTTCTATTTCCAGATGTCACACCAAGTACTTTTCATCACTCCTGCAGTAGTTTCCCAATCATCCAGCACCTCTTCACCACCACCGAGCCTCTGTCTGACCTCTTCCCTGAACCTCACACTACACTCTTCCTCCTTCAGTTTCCACCATCTTATTCTTCTTTCAGTCCTCACTCTCCTCCTCCTCTTCTTCGCCGCCAAAACCATCTTACAGACCACCATCCGATGTTGTCTAGCTACACTGTCCCCTGCCAACACCCTACAGTCTCCAATCTCCTTCAGGTTGCATCTCCTGCATAGCACATAGTCCACCTGTGTGCACCTTCCTCCACTCTTATACGTCACCCTATGATCCTCCCATCACCTCCTCATCACCTCTGTTCCCTTCACCTACATGTCCATTAAAGTCTGCCCCAATCACCAATCGTTCATTTCTAGGTACACCATCTACCACTTCATCTAATTCACTCCAGAATCTTTCCTTCTCCTCCATCTCACAGCCGACTTGTGGAGCATAGGCACTGATGACATTTATCATCATCCCTTCAACTTCCAGCTTCACGATCATCACCCTATTAGAAACTCTCTTCGCCTCCACTACACTCTTACTGTATTCTTCCTTCAGAATCACCCCTACACCATTTCTCTTTCCATCCACACCATAATAGAACAGTTTAAACCCACCTCCAATATTTCTGGCCTTACTCCCTTTCCACTTGGTCTCCTGAACACACAACATATTTACCTTTCTCCTCTCCATCATATCAGCTATCCCTTTACCAGTCAGAGTACCAACATTTAAAGTACCAACCCTGATCTCTACTCTCCTCCACTTCTCCTTTCCCTGCCGTCTCTGTAGACGTCTTCCTCCTCTCCTTCTCCTCTTTCGGCCAACAGTAGCCCAATTTCCACCGGTACCCTGTTGGCTAACGATACCTGTGGCGGTCGTTGGTAATCCGGGCCTCGACCGATCCGGTATGAAATTCTTAATCGTGACCCGCATATTTTATTTGGCACGTTTTACGCTGGATCCCCCCTCATAACGCAACCCTCCCCATTTATCTGGGCTTGGGACTGGCACTAAGAGTGCACTGGCTTGTGCCTTCCTAATGGCTGGGTTAAAAATAACAGCTATGAAAACAGATTTTGTGTGTGCCACATTTAACTTGAGTCCCATTCAAACAAGCCACATTTAAGAGCGGCCAGATTTCCCTGTGTCTCTGCATCCACTAAACAAACTTTTTGGTGTGTTTTAAATTGCATACTTTTATTATTGTGAACGTCAAATTGATTCAGATTAGTGAACAATGTTACAATGCTCATCCTTTTTTTCCATGTGAATACAAAGTCATGTGTCAAGTAAAAGCCAGCCCCTTTGCATTCTGCCCCATCATGCTTTCTTTGTTATTTATAATTCAAAGCTACATGTGACAGAGATGTGTCCTTTCAAACAACAAAATGTGTTAATTGATACGTTTATACATCGGTGCAGAATCTTTTACAGCATTTGCAATGTACATGCATCATGCAAAAAAGAATTTCACCAAACTATTTTATTCATGCTAAATCAACTAAATACTTTATGTATGTGTTTGTAGGCTGAATCTATGTTTCATCAGCTGGTACCTGACGAGGAGTTTTGTCCACCCGCACCAAACCCTGAGGACATCATATATGATTGCGATCAGGGAGAAGGGGCCAACTTTGAAAATGACAGTAACAAAGAAGGAGTGGTAATTGAGGGAGAGGATGTGCCTCAGGAGAACAAGCAACAAACGAGTAGCTCAGAAACTACAGCAAGCATTGGTCAGGAAATGAATAAATATGATACTCAAAGCCCACCACAGGTGAATAATCCCTAAAGTAATGACCATTTGTCACATCTTTCTTAAATAAATGACTCCTAAATAAATTTTCTCCTGAAGATCTAAAATTTTTCAATATTTAGTGTGGAATGTGAGAAAAAATACTGATCAGAAATGTTTAAATAAAAAAGCAGAAATCTAACATTTCAAAACAGAACTGTTATTATTCTGGCCCTTGTCTTTGCTCTTCTCCGAAGAAAGATTTAGAATGAAGGATGTACTAGCACTGTTCTATAACTATTTGAAAAAATTTAATTTAAAGAAAAAGAATGTCTTTCCACACACTGTTACATGCACAGTTACAGTTTTTATACATTTATCATGCATTCTGACAATACCAGTGCTGGCATAAGAATCTAAATGCATGCAACTAAAAATCTACCTATCTTCAAATGAAATCTTCGGTGAATAAATAATGCTTGTTTTTATTCCTAAAGTTTCTTTTTTGTTGCGTACCATTTAAAAAAAAATAATAATAATTTTTGCATTATATTAGACTTGTTTATGTGAATACATGTTATCAGTCAAAGTAACTACAGTCTGTCCAATTAATAAATATCAAATATTTATAGAAAATATTTTTCTAAGATTCCTCAGTATGTGAAAGCACAGATTCTGTAGGTTGAACACCATTGCATTTAAAATCCTGTTTGCTACAAACTGAACATTAGATCTCTTGTTGTGTGTTATATAAAGGCTACCTATATTGTGCTTTTATAACACATTTGTAAGCAGTACATAAATATTTTGCATAAGTGCTCATAGTCACATTACAGAAAATATACAGTATTGTACGGTACCTTTCATAGGGGAATAAAAATTATTGGCTTTCAAAGCTATTACAAAATATACTTACTCAGCTGTTATGTTTTAATTTATTATATTATTTGTTTACAAAGACCATAGTGGTGTGTATATATATATATATATATATATATATATATATATATATATATATATATATATATATATATATATATATATATATATATATTCAATTCAATTAATTTTTATTTGTGTATCGCTTTTAACAATGGACATTGTCTCAAAGCAGCTTTACACAGATAATGTGGTAAGAAAGAATTAAGATGTTCTTTGTAAGTGTAAGTTTGTCCCTAATGAGGAAGCCTGTGGCGAGGACAAACTCTCCAAGATGGCATAAGGAATAAACTTTGAGAGAAACCAGACTCAAGAGGGAACCCATCCTCATCTGGGTAGCACCAAATGTCCATTTATTACAGAAAAACGATGGTGAGGTGTGCTGACACATGACTGTAGTCATGTGTCAGTGTAGCAATTTAAAACTATCCCCAGCTGCACAGTGGCCTCCAATCAAAGAGACACCATTCAGAGGCTTGGCGGGGCGAAGCGGTCAGATCCAAGGAGAGGAGAGGGGCAGGAACACTGGTCACTGGTGCATATGGATTATTATGTGTGCTTATTGTTGTATGAAAGTTAAGGACACTGTGCAGTTGGGGACTCCAGCAAGACTCGCTATGGCAACATAACTAAAATGGAGAGCCAGAAGGTAACACAGACATAAGGGATCTTTGGGATAAGAGACGACCCACCACACCACCATCAACAAACCTGAGTGAACGTGTGAGAGTGAGGGGACAACAGCATACAAATATCCCAGTTCACTGAACACTATATATCCATGACCCCTCCAGGTCTGCTTCTTTACCTAAGAAAAGTCTACTAATAAAAAAATAAATAAAAAAACTTGACTAAATAAATATGTTTTCAGCCTCAACTTGACCACTGCGACTGTTTCTGTGTCCCGAATACTGATTGGTAAGCTGTTCCATAACTGTGGGGCTTTATAAGAGAAAGATCTGCCCCTGGCTGTAGTCTTCATTATTTAAGCTACCAACAAATGGCCTTCACGTCTAAGTAGGCTTCAGGAATCATAATGGTACAGAAGTTCGTTTAGATGTTACGGCATGAGACAGTTAAGTGCTTTATACATCAGTAGTAATATTTTATAATCAATGCGAGATTAATTTGGGATCCAGTGTAGACTGATTAGTGATGTGGTCATATTTTCTAGATCTAGTGAGGACTCTTGCTGCTGCATTCTGAACTAACTGAAGCTTATTTATGCACTTACTCGCACACCCAGACAGTAAAGCATTACAGTAGTCTAATCTAGATGTAACAAAAGCATAAACTAGTTTTTCTGCATCCTTTAATTCAAATTTTAACAATATTTCTAAAAAGAAAGAAAGCGATCCTGGTAATGTTATTCACATGAGCCTCAAAGGAAAGACTAGTGTCAATAATTACACCAAGGTCTTTGACTGCTGTACACACTGAGACAAAAAGACCATCCAGAGATGCTACGTAATCGGAAAGTTTACTTCTACCTGCATGCGGTCCTAGTAAAAGTTAGATCTAGCAAGAGTCATTCCCATCCTAAAGAATCCTGCTCTGGATCCATCAGACATCAACAACTAGAGACCGGTATCACTTCTCTCCTTTCTTTCTAAATCTCTGCAATGCTACATTCCACAGAGACTGCCATTTTTTTTGCTGTTTCTAAGAAACTGCATGCTGCTCTATCAGCCAAGCTGTCATCTGTACTTATCTTCCTGAACCTTTCAGAAGCATTCGACACAGTCAACCACAAGACTCTTGTCTACCCTCAGAAACCTCAGTATCTGCAGAACAGCATGGGAATGGTTTGCTTTCTATCTGGAAGTTCGCTCATACCAGGTAGGGGATCCACATCTGCCCCATGCAGACTCACCACTGGTGTCCCACAAGGCTCGGGGTACTTGGTCCTCTCCTTCTCCCTCTATACTCATTTTATTGAAGTCATATCCTCACATTGAGTTTCTTACCACTGCTATGCAGATGACACTCAACTCATCTTTCCTTTCCCTACCTCAGATAGCACAGCTTCCGCTCGGATCTCGGCATGCTTGACAGACATATCTTCATGGATGAGTGCTCATCAATTAAAACTCAACCCCAGCAAAACAGAACTGCTGGTCATCCCTGGTGATTCATCTCCAGGTCAAGATCTTCGAAAAAACTCTTCATGACTCTCTTCTTTCCCCTTTAGCCACTTCTCGTAACCTTAAGGTAACTATGGACAATCAACTATCCTTCCCCTCATGTTGCTAAAGTGGCTCGTTCCTGTCGATTTATTCTCTACAACATCCGAAGATTTCGACCATTTCTGTCCACACAGGCTGCCCAGGTGCTTATTTGGTCTCTTGTTATTTTCAAGACTGGACTACTGCAACTCTCTGCTGGCAGATCTTCCTCTGAACACTATTAGTCTACTGCAAATTATCCAAAACACAGCTGCACGACTTGTGTTCAATCTGCCCAAGTTCTCCCACACCACCCCATTGCTGCGCTCCCTTCACTGGCTTTCAGTAGCTGCATGTATAAGATTCAAAACACTGATGCCTGCCTACAAGGCCAAAAATAGACCAGCACCATCTTACCTCAGAGACCTTATCACACCTCGCACTGCACCACACTGTCTGAGATCCTCCAGCACTGCTCAAATGGTATCAACTTCTCTCAGAATGAGAGGTAAGTATATTTTAAGACTCTTCAGTTCTGTTCTGGCACTGAGGTGGTGAAATGAACTTCCCCAAGATGTCCGTACAGTGGAGTCCCTGGCGATCTTTAAGCGATGGTTGAATACCTACTTCTTCCTAAAACACTTCAATTAGCATTTTCCAAGTTTGTTTGTGGAAATCAAGAGTTATATTTATATTAAGTTTGTAATCTAGCGTACCAGTGAAGATTTATTCATTGCTAGAGACTCAAAGCACTTTTGTACGTCGCTCTGGCCAAGGGCGTTTGCTAAATGCTGCAAATTTAAATGTAAACGTGAATGTAAATCAGCTGAATGCACCACCCTCTGGAGGGCTCGTCTGTCCTGCATGGTGCTGTTCCTGAACCAGGAAGTGATGCTACCCATCAGGACGCTCTTAATAGTGCAGGTGTAGAAAGCCTGTAGCACCTGAGAGGGTAGTTTAAAGTTCCTTAGGTGTCTCAGATGGTACAGACGCTGCCAGGCCTTCTTCACCAGGGTGTTGATGTGACAGAACCAACACAGGTCCTGTTTGATGTGAACACCTAGGATACCGAAAACTGTCCACTCTCTCCACTTGGGTCCTGTTGATGTTTGGTGGTTGGTATGGCCGCTCCTGCTTCGTGCTGAAGTCTACTATCAACTCCTTAGTCTTACTGATGTTCAGGAGAAGATTGTTCTCCTGGCACCATCTCTCCAGGTTTTTTCCATTTATCTCCTGTAGGTAGGCTGTCTCGTTGTTGTTGGAGATGAGGCCCACCACAACAGTGTCGTCAGCAAATTTGATGATGGTGGTGGAGTTGGAAGTAGCCACACAGACATATATGTACAGTGAGTACAGCAGGGGGCTCAGAACACAACCATGGAGAGTTCCAGTGCTGAGGGTTAGGGTGGAGGTGTGTTTGCGGGTGTGGGAGGTAACTTTACCCACCCACTTGGGTTGCGGGAAAATAAAATTATTTGTGGGACTCCCACAAAATGGTCTTAAAAGTATTTGTAAAAATAATTTACTTATTTATCCACTGCACAAAAACAAAAATGGCAACTAAAATAAAATATAACGATTTACAGGCACAAGGTCAGAAGTGAACGCTCGCGTGTTTCATGTGCAGTAGACTAGAGCACACCGAGGCTCAATGTCTGAAGCGCAAGACAATGGTAAATCCCTGAGTGCTACAAATATTATTTTATTATTAAAGAAAGAAACATACAACACAACAAAACTTTGGCCTGCTTTTATAAGATATCGTTTCAGTTGATGGTCTATGTTCTAAAAAGGTCCTTGTTCATGTTCATCATTGATATAAAAAGTCAAACTCAAATAAAACGGAAAGTTTGTTTATTTTTTTGTTTCATTTTAATTTATTTTTAAAAGGGAAGCAAGTGGAACAACAAAAAGAGTAGCAGAGTAGCAGGAAGAAACATTAAGTGCATTGAAAATAAACCTACTTGTACATTTTCCCTGTGGGCTCTAAAGTAACATATTTGCAAGAGCGGGACAGAACCTTGCAGGAGCCTTTATGAAGGTTCAGTTGGTAAAGAAGACTTCAAGTTGCACTTGTTTTATATTTTATTATCTATTTATTTGTTTAAATAATATGTTTAGTTGTTTAAAAAGTCTAAACTTTGCAGTTATAGGGGAAGGGGATTGTTTACATTGTCTAGTTGCCAGTTGGTTTACAAAATATGTTTTTTTAAAAGTTGTTTTTGAAATTTGCACAATAAAAATGTGGGCGGTGGTAACTCAATGGGTAAAGCATTATTGGCCTCTAGATCAGAAGGTAACAAGTTCAAATCCCATCACCACCAAGCTACCACTGCTGGGCCCGTAGCCCTAAAATTCTCCAGTTATACGTCGCTCTGCATAAGGGTGTCTGCCAAATACAATAAATGTAAAAAAAAAAAAAAAAAGAAAAAAAAGAGGTTCTGTATTTTGACTGCAATTGTCATGCATTCTGATTGCTTCAGCTTATTAGAATCATGAGTGCCACCTCTTTGTAAACAGCATAATTTTGTGGGGATACGTCACATGTGCGTGGTGGCTCTTAAAGCACTAATTCCAGATGCAATCCACTCTTGAATTCTTGAATTAATTTCACCTTTTTCTACCAGATTATTTCCTTCCATTCAACTTTCCATTAATGTGCTTGCATACAGCACTCTGTGAACAGCCAGCTTCTTTATCGATGACCTTTTGTGTCTTACCCTCCATCAAGTCAGCAATCTTCCCCATGATTGTGTAGCCTGAACCAGACTGAGACACAATTTAAAGGCTCAGGAAACCTGTGCAGGTGTTTGGATTTAATTAGCTGATTAGAGTGTGAAATATATCAGTCTGCGTGTTATGAATCTATATAATATACACTTTTTTGTATTGAATAACTAAGATAAATTAACTTTTTAGTGATATTCAAATTTATTGAGATGCACCTGTATATACAGTATGTACCATCTACAAATAAAAGAAAGCTTCAAGCAGTCCCCCTTTAAGGAGTTTGTTCCTTCTTTTCTGTAATGGAGAGAAAGTCATATACTTGCAAAAGCTTTTGATACATTCACGTACATAACTTCATAAACGCTTTTGATACATTCACGTTCATAACTTCATATGGTATAAAGAATAAAAAATGTATGACATTTGTGTTGCTCATGCAGGCACAGGTCAAAATAAATAGAAATTCTATTTAAAAATAAAGAAAATATGTGATTCCTAATGTGGCATGTTGGTACTATGAATGGTAAAGGGAGAGAGATAGATGATATGATGGAGAGTAGAAAGGTAGATATATTGTGTGTTTAGGAGACCAAGTGTTGGCGGACGAGGTCAGACAAAAGTCTCCGTGGACTATGAAGTTTTTCAGATGAAATTGTGATTTGTACATGAGCACATGTGTGTGAATGAGAGAGAGGGCAGTGGAGTGGTGCGGTTGCAGGAAAAAGAGGTGGAGAATGTGGAGGAGTTTAGGTACCTGGGTTCAACAGTGCAAAGTAATAGAGTGTGTTAGAGAAGTGAAGAAAAGAGTGCATGCAGGGTGGATTTGGTGGAGAAGAGTGGCAGGAGTGATTTGTGATAGTAGGGTATCTGCAAGAGTGAAAGGGAAAGTTTATAGGACTGTGGTGAGACCTGCGATGTTGTATGGTTTAGAGACAGTGGCATTGAGAAAAAGACAGGAGCTGGAGCTGGAGGTAGCAGAGCTGAAGATGGTTTTTTTGGGAGTGGCGAGGATGGAAATGATTAGAAATGAGTTTATTAGAGGGACAGCATTATTAGGTTGTTTTGGAGACCCGGTGAGAGAGGTGAGATTGAGATGGATTGGACATGTGCAGAGGAGGGACATAGGGTATATCGGTAGGAGAATGTTGAGGATGGAGCCACCAGGAAGGAGGAAAAGAGGACAGCCTAGGAGGAGGTTTATGGATGTGGTGAGGAAAGACATGCAGGTAGTTGGTTTGAAAGAGGCAGATGTAGAGGACAGGGGGTTTGGAGACGGATAATCCGTTGTGGCGACCCCTAATGGGAGAAGCCAAAAGAAGAAGTTGTTGTTGTTGGGTTTTTTTTTTAGCAACTCGTGAAACCATTTAAATTTCAGATTTACAAAATGAGCACAACGGAAATATACTCTTAAATGGGTAGTTTTTATTGGCTGTACGATCATTTAGATGTTACGCTTAAACTGACCGGAACTCCTTGTGCTCTCAGCGGTTTACATCCGAATTCATCAGAAACGAGTATTCGGACAGACTGTGACATATTTTATATTTATTTATTTTCTTGTTTATTTTGACTTAATCTCTTACAATTTCTTTTACTATCTAGTTACACATATAGCTATACACGTGTATCTATAAAAACAGTTGATTAATATGCAATCAACTCTTGTAGGAAACGAAAAACGTCTCCTTTCGTTGTCCGGGCCACCGTAGTTTGAAGACCTTTAACCTGGAAGTTAATTTTTTCGGCAGACAAGCAACATGGCGAACACCGAGTTGAAACACGAGATTTCACCAGAGGAAGAAATTCTCAGTGCTGTGCAAATAAATGTAAGTTAATTTTTTAAAAACGTTTTCTACATTTTAACAAGTGTAAAGCATACGGACGCCTCGGGATACTAAAGACGTGCAATATATGACATACGGAATGCAAAATATTGTCAAATCATAAATGTGCGTACAGTAGCAGTATGTACCAGTATTTTTTCAATCCAATCTGTATACGTTTGCGAACTGTGGAAACCGGTTGCTGGAGTTTTGGGAGGGGAATGCTGTCCCATTCGTATCGGGTACAGTATTCTAACAGTCATGGGTCTTCTTTGGTGTAGTTTTCATTTCATTTCCAGTTAGTGAAAGTTCTGGACAGGTCAGTTCAGCACCCGGACTCTTCTACTACGAAGCTATGCTGTTGTAATATATACAGTATGCGGTTTAGCATATTCTTGTAATATGCAAAGCCTTCCCTGAAAATGAGGTCATACGCATGGAAGCATATGTCGCTCTAAAACTTGTATATACCTTTCAACATTGGTGGTGCCTTTTCAGATGTGAATGCTGTCCATCCCGTAGGCTCTAATGTACCTGATGCCCAGATTCAAAACAATAATTTAAAATTCTGATTTGTTTGACCACAGAACAGTTTTCCACTTAGCCTCAGTCTATTTTAAATGAGATTTGGTTTAGATAAGGTGGCAACATTTCGGGATTATGTATGGCTTTTTCTTTGCTTGGCATATTTTTAACCTGCATTTGTGGATGATATTGTGAACTGTGTTCACCGACAATTATTTCTTAAGGTGTTTCTTCATGCAGAAATTTATATAACAAAATTAGGATACTAATATTTAAATCATTAAATCATTTACAAAATTGCAAGCTGACAGACACACCATTCTTTTGTTTTGAAAATACTTTCAATTCATCATAAAGGCATTCAGGCATAAATACTTCAAGATTTTGGAAATATTTTTCAGCCAACAATTCCTGCAAGTTTTTTTCAGGTGCACTTTCATGCTGTGACTCTCCCAAAACAAAAATGCAGATTGTCATATCCATTAAACCAATTTGAGGTGACTTTTGCTTTGTGTGATTCATCATGCTGTAAGTTCTTTATTAAAAGCTGGGTAAATTTAGGTCCTGAGGGGATTTAGATGATTAACAAATATTTCCTATTTGGCATTCATATATTTATTGCAATAACTTCCATACCACGTTATGCTTTGCACTGCAGCTACATTATTGGATAATTAGATGAAATGCATGAAACAGTGGGTGTTTCTAATAAAGGCTCAGAGAGAGTATTAAAATATTTTTTATCAAGGCATATTGAGCTGATTTTTAAGATTTTCATTAGTCTACATTGCTTGGAAGGTTGCATTTAAGTAGTTTTTGTATTTGACAGTGCTAATCGAAATCAAATCTGGTTGTATTCTAATTGAAACCAATTTAGAATTAAAACTAATAAACTAATTAAAACAATGAATTAAAACAAATTTATTGACTGTTATTGAAGGGGCAATAACATTTTTGGAACTTTTTATTTTTATTTTTTTTTTACGTTTCTGAATTAACATTAACAAAACTCAGACTTGAACATTTTAGATTTATTTGGAAATAATTCAGTCTGACTACACCTGTAGAATGAATGCCAAGAATAAATATAGCTGCAAGCAGCAATGGCGGGCCCTCGCACGTTTTTTTTATCGCTATACGGTGCCTCCCAGAAAACAATGCACGGTGGGCAAGTGCATCAAGTGGTTAAATATCAGTTAACTATTTTATGTTGTTACTGACCCATTTGGGGACTGTAGGTAAAAGAAACCACACATTTTAGACAAACGGGGCTAGTGAGCCACTTGAGAGACACCTTTGACTGACCTTTTTGTCCACACTTAACAGCCGACAAATGTGATGTATGTGTAAAATCTTAAGGTAATCTAAGCACGGCAAAAGCCTTAAATATGCCTGAAATAAAAGTAAATTTTGACACGATGCCATGGCAACAATGTTTGAGATCATAGGAGGAGTATTTAAAAGTTCACCACATGCACTTTTGAAACCATCTAAAATGGCCGACTTCCTGTTGGGCGGAGCTAATAGGTTTGATTGTGAAAGTTGTTTGGGTCGATGAGATCTATATGCATACCAACTCTTGTACATGTGCGTACATGTTTGCCCGATCTGTGCACCAATATTTGTTTTTGCATTACAGGGGGCGCTACAGAGCCCTACTGCCACGCCTATGTTCCAGCCTTTGACCGGTCCTAATGGCAGCCGACTTTGACGTCTGTGCCAACATTCCGGTGTTTTCGAGCATGTTAAGGCACCCAAAGTGCATGCCAAGAGCTTAAATACACCTGAAAATGAAAGTAAATTTTGATGCGTTGCCATGGGAACAGCATTGGAGATATCAAAAATCCCTTCGCAATTTATCATCTACAATGTCTCTGCGTTATTGTGGCCAAGTCTGGTGTCATTCGCATGAATATCCTAGGAGGAGTATTTAAAAGTTCACCACATGCAACTGTCAAAAAATCCACCTTTTGTGACTGACACACTTCCTGGCGCTTGTTGGTGGCGCTATGGCCGAGATTCACAATAGGCACATAAATGCGATCGGAATCCTTGGCCGAACATACACACCGCGTGTCATCCCAATAAGACATTTTTTGCTTTAGATATTAGACACTTCCTGTTCTCTGAATCCGCCATTAAATTAGTCTCCTCGCCATGGCAGCACTGTTCGAGATATCAAAAATTCCTTCTCAATTTAGCAAGTCCAATGTCTTGGCATCATGTTTACCACGTTTGATGTCAATCGCATAAATTCCCTAGGAGGAGTATTTAAAAGTTCACCGCATGCACTTATAAAACAATCCAAAATGGCCGACTTCCTGTTGGGCGGAGCTCATAGTTTTGAGGGCGAAAGTTGGGTCTATGAAATCTATATGCGTACCAATTTTCGTACATGTGTGTACATAATTGCATTACAGGTGACGTGTGTGCCAAATTTCAAGAGTTTTCGAGCATGTTAAAGGACCCCAATTGGCCAATGTGTTGGGGGGAAAAAATAAAAATAAAAAATGAGACAAATAATAAATCCGAGCAAGAAAAATAGGGCTTCGCACCTTTCGGTGCAGGCCATTCTGGCCTGCTCCTCGGTGCTCCGGCCCTAATGAGACTGTTCATTTGGCTTGGAGTGGCTTGTTATTCTATATTTATCAGTTACAGTTATATTTTTAAGATGAGACTACTTTGAAATATACCTTCCAACAGCTGTTTGGGTTGAATGTGGGTAAAAATCTGTCAAATTACACTATGTATAATTATGTTTATGTTGTGTTTTTTTTTTTTTTTTATATTTATAAAATGCAATTTTATACACAAAAAATGCAGTTTTCTAATTCAGGAAAATCTTTTACATACATGGGAGTTTAGATTTTGATGTGTATTTTTATATTATTTCATTGGCAGACATAATGGCTACAATATTACATAGGTTTTGGCTGTAAACAATAAGACAATTAAAATGTGAACAAATTTATGTGATCAGATTATTAAAAAAAATTATGATTTACTTAAGTACCATTTTTAAAACAACTTTTATTTGGTGTGTAAAGTATAAAATGGCACATCTCCTAAATCTCCTATTCAGTGTTGGACTGAATTTTAAAACAAATCAATTAGACTCAGAATACCTTATTGATTAATTGGGAATCTGTTTAAACAAAGTGTTATATATTTGACTGTTTCTTTATATTTCCCTGTACAGCCATAAGGATTAAAAACTTTTGTCTCATATTGTTTTATGTTAGGAAGAAACATCCAAACCCCAAACACAAAAGATTAGAGAGACTCCAGAAGACATCAAGCAAGAGGCCATTGTTAACACGCTGGCATTTCATCCTAAAGAAGACATCCTTGCTGCTGGAGATGTGGATGGCGACATATATTTGTGCGTTTCTTTTAAATCGAACATGGTGACATCCAGTTTGCTATTTCTGGAACATCTAAAGCCATCTGAAGTTTTTACTTCTTGAAGGATAAATCAAATGCAGTTTAGCACATATTAAAGAGAAACAGTAATGGCTTATTTTTGTCTACACGTTTTAACAGGCACATATACAGTACAGATCAAAAGTTTGGACACACCTTCTCATTCATTCACTCATTCAAAATTCTCATCTCAAGAGTTTTCTTTATTTTCATGAAAATTGTAGATTCACACTGAAGGCATCAAAACTATGAATTAACACATGTGGAATTATATATGGAATTATATACATAACAAAAAAGTGTGAAACAACTGAAAAATGTCATATTCTAGGTTCTTCAAAGTAGCCACCTTTTGCTTTGATTACTGCTTTGCACACTCTTGGCATTCTCTTGATGAGCTTCAAGAGGTAGTCACCTGAAATGGTCTTCCAACAGTCTTGAAGGAGTTCCCCGAGAGATGCTTGGCACTTGTTGGCCCTTTTGCCTTCACTCTGCGGTCCAGCTCACCCATAAACCATCTCGATTGGGTTCAGGTCCGGTGACTGTGGAGGCCAGGTCATCTGGCGAAGCACCCCATCACTTGACCTTCTTGGTCAAATAGCCCTTGATGCCTTTAGTGTGACTCTACAATTTTCATAGTCATGAAAATAAAGAAAACTCTTTGAATGAGGAGGTGTGTGCGCAAACCTTTGGTCTGTACTGTATATGACTATAGTACCTATGAATTTTGTAGCTCTTTGATGTTAATCCCTTCCAGAGGGTTTCCTAGAATGCTTCCAAGTAGGAAATGTTTACTCAGTTAAAAACATGAACCATTTGAAGAACTCTTTGCAGTCCTTTTTTTTGCCAAGATAGTAGTGCATGTTAAAAGCAGTACCAATATACAGCAATGTGTTAAACTACTACCTTTTAAGAATTTACCTGCTGAAAATCATTGAAATCTACCGACACTTATATGCCCCTACCTGCATTGCAGATACAGATACTCTTGCAATGATGGGGAGAACAAAGAGCTATGGTCATCTGGGCATCACCTGAAATCCTGCAGAAAAATTGCTTTCTCAAATGATGGAGAAAGTGAGTGAGTCTGTATTTACATGCTTTATTAATCTTTACAGTGCCTGTCTAGTTTGGAAACACCTAGTCTTTTATTGTTTTCGAAACACTTATGTTCCTTTTGTTCATATGCAGTAAACTAGGTAAAGAACAAAAACACAAGAATTGAACGGTGAATAACTGGAAGTTGTGGATAAATTAGTCCACATTTGACATAACAGAAGAACTTGTATAAGCCAGAGAGCAGGGGAGAAGATGTTTGCAGACATGGTTTTGTATTCGTATACAGCAGGGAAGTTTGGAGACTTATTCCAGGTGAAAGGAATACTGAACCATCATGGCTACTATTCTATATTTCACTGCCATGCAAGTCTGACTGTACTTTGGCTAATTGGAACCAACCTTGCCATACAACAAGACAATGACCGAAAGGATATGTCCAAGCTCCGTAAGCATAATTTAGAGTTAACAGTCAGCTGACGTGTTATCTATCGTGAAATGGCCTGCCTAAATCCAGTACAACTGCTGTGCGATGAACTGAATCACAAAATCCGAATAAAAAAAAACAAGCGAAAAACACTTTTGGCAACAAGAGGCATGGCAAAGTATTTTATTTGCAAAGCAATTTGGAATTTATCGAAACTTATGGTGTAAAGCTGTTATTCATGATAAAGGATGATTTTCTCAATTAAAATTTAACATGTATTTGTTTGGTTAAAGTAAATCCTGTTGCCATTAAATTGCCTAGTTTATTGCATATAAACAAAAGGAACATGTATGTGTATTTAAAAAAATTATAAATGACAAGGTGTTTTCAAACTTTTTACAGGCATTGTATATACGTAAAGTTTAAATCTTTTTAAAGATTTATTGCTTTAGTACATTCCTCTCTCTCTTTTAGAATTATTTAGTGTGTCCAAAGACAAGGCTGTTCACATCATGGATGTTGTGGCTGGAAAACTTGTTAAGCGTATTCCTAAAGCTCACAGGTATTAAACAATTTAAAAATGTGAATCTGATGAATGTTACATACATTGAATCCAGTTGTTACTTTCATGGATCTGTCTGGATAATTTATACATTCATTGTCTGTGCATGTTTGCAAGGAGACGCACAAACTTTGCTTTCATTTTCTAATATAATTGTTTTATTTAAATAGTAGATTTTTAACCTTTTAGCCATTCAGGATATATATGGGATAGCAACAGAGTTTTGTGCATTTATATGATACTATAAAATGTAATTACCAACATTTGAATAGGATACGGGTTCTGGGTTTTAGCTTAATTTTTTTTTATGTAACTTTGTTACATTTACCCAATTTCTAGCGAACCTAGAAACAAGCTTGTTCCACTGATTTGTCAGATTAATATGAACCAAATTTCTATTTGTTTATTTGAGCTTTTCCAACAGATTTTATACTTTTGCATAATATGGAAATATTAGGGAACTAGCCTCAGGATTTTTGTCTCAATTCAAAGTTGCCGACTCATGGCTTTATTTTCCCCTCATAAAAAGCCAAAGTCTTGATTAGATTTTGAGCAAAATAACTGCCACCTGCCAATCTATTTTAATTTGGTTGAGTACTCAAACATCTGTAACATTTGCTTCTTTGTATTCCCTTCAACGAAACCGAATTTGAACAGGCTTTCTAAAACAAGCAAAAATATAGCTGTAAGCAGCGATTAGCAGGGTTCAAGTGCCTACGGCATTGAAGCTCATAAGGAAAAAGACATTGAGAACATGCCCTTGTCATAACAGAGGTCTATGCTCGGATAGACCTCTGTTAACCTTGTGAAATAGGTGATCCAAATTCATTGGCAAATAGTGGCCATGGTTTTTGAGATATGCGAATGTCCGCATAGACCCTTGTAACCGTCCACCTGAAACGTGTCATGCAGTGTCTGTGTCAAATTGGACACAGACACTGCATGACAAGTTTCAGGTCGACGATTACGTATTTAGAGCCATTTCTATGGATCTTCCTTACCTTATAGCACCAACAAAGTGTCCAAGCTCCATAAATCTTTTTATTTGACCAAAGATTGAGCTCATACAACTCACCGAGTTTGATAATGGTCTCTGTCCATGGAACATTTCTGCACTGGTTTGGTTCCAATCAGGCAAAAAAACTAGAAACCTAGTTTGCAAAAAATTAAGTATTTAAAATAATTGAGAAAAATTAATGAAGGATTTGATTGACAGTAGGGATCAGGAGATCTATCAAATGATATGACGATTAAGTGTATGAAGATAAAGCGTGCAATACACAATAGTTTATGCATTTGAAAAACATGATATTGTTCCCCCCCAGTGTTTGATTTTTTTTATTTTGTTTTTAATTCGTACCGGCTTTACGGCCATAGGTCAAACATGCCCACTAAGTTTCATTCTGATAGGCTTTCTTAACCTTGACTAACAGGTGCTCAAAATGTATTGGCTGATGACAGCCAGGTATTTTAGATAAATGTCTTCACATTGAGATAAAGCGTGCAATACACAATAGTTTATGCATTTGAAAAACATGATATTGTTCATGTTGGCATGCCAAGTTTCAGGAGAGATTTTTTTAATATAGCAACATTTTTCAGGAAACTTCGTAGAGTGAACCTCTCAATAGGCATTTTCTAGGTTTTGACCCTAGCATTCCAAGAATATAAAACGTGTGAGTCTTTAACAAATGTTGTACAGGCTATGGATAAACTAATATTTTTAAACTGTAGTTTCAGAACTACGTGCTTGAACCCCTAATAATATGGATAGTGGGGACAGTGTTTGAGTGTACCTGCTGAAAACGGACTTTATTTTTCTGTTTAGCAAGTCTATCAATGCCTTGCTGTTAGTTAATGAAAATATGATTGCCACTGGAGATGATGAGGGCACATTGAAAGTGTGGGATATGAGACAAGGCACTTCTTTCATGTCAATGAAACAACATGAAGACTACATCAGTGACATAGCTGTTGATCCAGCGAAGAAGACCTTACTATCTTCCAGGTACTTAAGCTTATTGCAATGATAAATGATACAAATGAAATTGGTGTAATTTCTTTCCCTTACAATTTTAGAAAAGTTCCACTGAATTTACAAACATTTTGGATGCACTCTTTTTCTTCATATTCACATGCATTTTTAATCATTCTAGACCAATAACGTTAGACCAATGAAATTTTCGAGTGAAAACGAAAAAACGCACCTCACCTGTGTTCTGAGCTGCACGGCATCGGGAGAAATTTTTTTATTTTTTTTACGCACAACGATGCCAAAAGATAAACTTCAGAGAGAAATTGTTGTGAAAGGAAGGAGGAAGACAGAGAACAATGACTTTTTTGGTAGGCTACTGTTTAGATACAAGCCGTTGTAACGCGTTGAGTCTGGGTCATGGGAGAGCTCGCTAACTCCAGTTGCAACATAAATCATATAAGCACAGACAGGTTTCCAAAACTCGTGCTTTTTTTCTTGGCAACAGTGTTACGGGTTAGTCAAAGAAACTTAGAAATGAGCATCAGAAAATAATAAGGACATATTCCTCATCTTGCACAAGTGCAGTAATAACGGAAAAATGCAGATCCAGGCTTTTCCCAAAATACCCCTATGCTCCTAAAGGAAGCGCAACATATTTCACCCGTTACACCGTGTGTAACGTGTCTTTTGTTAAAGCCTGTGCAAATTTAATTAGTTTCAGTGTAGACACCTGCGGCTATAGACAGGTGCGGCTTATTTATGTTTAAAATAAAAATATTTGTAAAATTAAGTGAGTGCGGCTTATATATGGGTGCGCTTTGTAGTCTGGAAATTACAGTATACAGTTACAGTGAGGAAAATAAGTATTTGAACACCCTGCTATTTTGCAAGTTCTCCCACTTAGAACTTATGGAGGGGTCTGAAATGGTCATCGTAGGTGCATGTCCACTGTGAGCGACAAAATCTAAAAAAAAAAACATCCAAAAATCACAATATATGATTTTTAAACTATTTATTTGTATGATACAGCTGCAAATAAGTTTTTGAACACCTGTCTATCAGCTAGAATTCTGACCCTCAAAGACCTGTTAGTCTGCCTTTAAAATGTCCACCTCCACTACATTTATTATCCCAAATTAGATGCACCTGTTTGAGGTCGTTAGCTGCATAAAGACACCTGTCCACCCCAAACAATCAGTAAGAATCCAACTACTAACATGACCAAGACCAAAGAGCTGTCCAAAGACACTAGAAACAAAATTGTACACCTCCACAAGGCTGGAAAGGGCTACGGGGAAATTGCCAAGCAGCTTGGTGAAAAAAGGTCCACTGTTGGAGCAATCATTAGAAAATGGAAGAAGCTAAACATGACTGTCAATCGCCCTCGGACTGGGGCTCCATGCAAGATCTCACCTTGTGGGGTCTCAATGATCCTAAGGAAGGTGAGAAATCAGCTCAGAACTACACGGGAGGAGCTGGTCAATGACCTGAAAAGAGCTGGGACCACCGTTTCCAAGGTTACTGTTGGTAATACACCAAGACGTCATGGTTTGAAATCATGCATGGCACGGAAGGTTCCCCTGCTTAAACCAGCACATGTCCAGGCACGTCTTAAGTTTGCCAATGACCATTTGGATGATCCAGAGGAGTCATGGGAGAAAGTCATGTGGTCAGATGAGACCAAAATATAACTTTTGGGTCATAATTCCACTAAACGTGTTTGGAGGAAGAAGAATGATGAATACCATTTTAAGAACACCATCCCTACTGTGAAGCATGGGGGTGGTAGCATCATGCTTTGGGGGTGTTTTCTGCACATGGGACAGGGCGACTGCACTGTATTAAGGAGAGAATGACCGGGGCCATGTATTGCGAGATTTTGGGGAACAACCTCCTTCCCTCAGTTAGAGCATTGAAGATGGGTCGAGGCTGGGTCTTCCAACATGACAATGACCCGAAGCACACAGCCAGGATAACCAAGGAGTGGCTCTGTAAGAAGCATATCAAGGTTCTGGCATGACCTAGCCAGTCTCCAGACCTAAAGCCAATAGAGAATCTTTGAAAGGGGGGCTCAAACTCTGTGTTTCTCAGCGACAGGCCAGAAACCTGACTGATCTAGAGAAGATCTGTGTGGAGGAGTGGGCCAAAATCCCTCCTGCAGTGTGTGCAAACCTGGTGAAAAACTACAGGAAACGTTTGACCTCTGTAATTGCAAACAAAGGCTACTGTACCAAATATTAACATTGACTTTCTCAGGTCTTCAAATACTTATTTGCAGCTGTATCATACAAATAAATCGTTTAAAAATCATACATTGTGATTTCTGGAATTTTTTTTTTTTTAGATTATGTCTCACAGTGGACATGCACCTACGATGACAATTTCAGACTCCTCCATGATTTCTAAGTGGGAGAACTTGCAAAATAGCAGGGTGTTCAAATACTTATTTTCCTCACTGTAAGTGCATGTTTAGATTAGTTTCTACTTACATATTTGCATAACTAATATTTAAATATAACTTGTCTACATATATTGATTCTGCTTTATTTTTATTTGGGTGTGGGGGGGGGGGGGTTGCTAGTGGTGATGGAACTCTGGGTGTGGTAAATTTAAAGAGAAGAAGATCTGAACTGCTCTCTGAAATCCAGGATGGAGATCTCACTTCTATATCCATTATGAAGGTGATGCACACACACACACACACACACACACACACACACACACACACACACACACACACACACTTTATACATTTTTTAAGGTTAGATTTAACAACATTATTCAGCCTCTGGCAGCAGATTTGTAACTTAAAATGCACAGTATAATCATGAAACCTATTAAGCCTGCTGGTTGTAGCTCATGGGGAAAACAGTGTTAGGGTTGTATAGTGGTTTGGTAATGTATAAGAAAAAACAAACTTGCTAACTTTAACTGTCTTTGTGCTTTTTTATTAATAACAGCATGGTCGGAAAGTGGTGTGTGGCTCCAGCGAAGGGATGCTCTACATCTTTAACTGGAACGGATTTGGGGCAACTAGTGATCGATTTGCCCTTCAGGCAGAGTCTGTAGACTGCATTATACCAATTACAGAAAATATTTTGTGTACTGCCTCTATGGATGGAGTCATCAGGTAAGGGAACATGCAAATGGATATAACACTACAGTGCTTAAAACTGAAGGCAGTAAACATGATTTGAAACTACAGGTTGTTCCAAGATATTGTATTAATAAAATTGCACTTTTTTTTTTTTTTTAATACCTGTTTTTACCCCTATTTATTTATTGATATTTCTTAGTTCATGTGGATTCCTCTTCTCCTTTCTAAAGGATTTTGGCATCACCCTTAAGTTTGACATCACTCATTTTTATATATATATATATATATATATATATATATATATATATATATATATATATATATATATATATATATATATTTAAAAAAAAATCTTTATAGACCTGGTCTGTTATTATAATTATTTTCTATGTTGCACCAGGCTTATTTGTTTCTTGAGGGGCTTAAATTATTCTGCTAAAAACTTTATGTAAAGCCAACCATATAGCTGTTTTGAAGCTGACAGGAATTCAAGGTAATATCTTTTTAATAAGAGTGATTGATACAGATATATTACAGAGTTATGGAAACAACAAAGAAGTGTTAGCATCCATAAGTTTAAGCATAGTAAAGTTTTTATTAATATGAATTATTAACCAAAAATTTTGAATTCTTCACTTACCCTCAGTTATTACTTGTCTAGGTGTGTTTTCTTATGTTTTTATTTATTTATTTATTTATTTTTATTAACTGACATTTAAAAAAAAAAAAGTTCAATTTGTTTGACACTTACGACCATAAATATTTGGACATGCAGTTAATTTAGTCTTTTACCACAGTATATAATAGGGGTGTAATGGTACACGCATTTGTACCGAAAGATTTCAGTACAGTGTTTAGGTTTAGTGCACATGTGTACCGATTGCATTCCTTTTTATGTGCGGAACATAGTTAAAATATACGAAATACGATTTGTAGTGTGCCGTTTTTCACATTCTGCCAACGCTAGCGATTTGAATGTCCAGCTTTGAGTTTCTTTTAAAAGGAAAAAATCCTGACAATTCCACATATCGAGGGAGTGAATGAATGAAGGATGGAAGGAATTTATTTTATTTATTTATTTATTTATTTATTTATTTATTTATTTATTTATTTATTTTAAATAAAATATTTTGTATGTTTTAACCAAGCAGGCATTTTATTTAAAATTGTTTTAAAAGTGTAAACTGTTCTTCACAAATGTTGATAAAAAACGGCAAACAATTTTTGCGTTTCTTCCCCCTAAGTGTACCCAAATTTGAACTGAATTGAACCGAACCATGAATTAAAAACCGAGGCAGATAATAAACCATGAATTATGTGTACTGTTACACACCTATTACATAGAAGTTGAAAGGAATAATGAAGATGATCTCAAAGTGCTTTTATTTGTATCCAGATTCCATAAATGCTATCGTGTTTATTATTTTATTTTATTTTTTTATAATAATTATATTAAATGGCCTGGATAGAAAATCCTACTAATTTGCCTAGTATTTGACGGACATTTGATTTACATTAAATCAAGTTATTAAATCAGGCTGATAGCCGTAGAATACATTTTTGCAAGAAACATTCAGGTAAAACAAAAATGGTATATCAAAAATGACATACAAATATCCTTTAATGAATCAGCATGCAGACACCAAAAAGCAGTCAATTCAGTAAATATTTATTTGTTTGAAATCAGAATGGTTAGTTTAATTTCCAAACTGCTTCACATGCATGCTTTGGATAGTGCTTTTTCATGCTTTAAATTAATGTATTATATTTTACCTCCTCTGCAGAGCTGTCAATATCTTGCCTAATCGGGTTGTTGGCAGTGTGGGGCAGCATATCGGGGAACCCATTGAGGAAATTGCCTGCTCATGGGACAAACGCTTTCTTGCCAGCTGTGGTCATGACCAACTCATTAAATTCTGGGACATTTCAGGACTCTCTGCAATGAGGGTCAGCGATTACCGACAGCAGAAGAAAAAAGATGGCCATCTCAAGGCTCTTAGTAGTAAAGCATTTGATAGAGCAGGGGACTTTTTCTCTGGACTACTTGACATGAATGAGGTGGACAGAACAACAGAAGAGGTGGAGGACAGTGATGAAGTGGAAGATTGAAGCAGTGAAATTGTTTGTTTGTTTAATTTGCTATTAATTGAATTATCCAAATAGTTTTAATTTATTTTCTATATCTATTCATCTACTCATTCGTCACATTTCAGAGTGCATTAATCATTCAGTGTGTCAATACACCTAGAAATAAATGTCTAATCTTTAAAAGAAAAAAAAACTTTGCTTAGCATTTATTTTGTGTTCTCCAAGATATAAAGTGGCTTCAAGTATGCACATATTATGAAATTTAGACCTAGAGCAGGGTAAATATCAGGGTAAGCTAAATAAACCAATCCAGTGAGTTAGAGCTTCTCCCTGGAGGTGTCCCCTTTTCTACCATAAAAAAGGGATCTGCATAGGTTAAGAGAGCACTGCTTGGATTCTTTTTGCGTGAATTCACTGTGGCTGATAATCGGTCAGAATTCCAGTTCTGGTGATCGCTATAACAGTCGCTGTACCCAGATATTGAGGCTCACCGACCTGGGTAGGCTTCAGCCTTCGTATCAGGACCTGCTGATTAGGCACAAAGAGTGTGTTGACTTATCTGTGGGCAGAGGGAGATTTTGTGAGACATCAGCACTAATATTATTACTAATATAATTTTTTTTGACCAGGGCAGAAACATAGTTGTCAACCATCACCTTCAGGTTACCTAGGGAAAAAAAACATTAATATTCATTCGTTATACAGTATTGTTCAAAATAATAGCAGGACAATGTGACTAACCAGAATAATACAGGTTTTTAGTATATTTTGTATTGCTACGTGGCAAACAAGTTACCAGTTGGTGCAGTAGATTCTCAGAAAACAAACAAGACCCAGCATTCATGATATGCATGCTCTTAAGGCTGTGCAATTGGGCAATTAGTTTAAAGGGGTGTGTTAGAAAAAATAGCAGTGTATGCCGTTGACTGTACAAACTCAAAACTATTTTGTACAAACATTTTTGTTTCTAGGATTTAGCAATCCTGTGAATCACTAAACTAATATTTAGTTGTATGACCACAGTTTTTTAAAACTGCTTCACATCTGTGTGGCATGGAGTCAACCAACTTGTGGCACCTCTCAGCTGTTATTCCACTCCATTATTCTTTAACAACATTCCACAATTCATTTACATTTCTTTGTTTTGCTTCAGAAACAGCATTTTTGATATCACCCCACAAGTTCTCGATTGGATTAAGGTCCGGGGATTGGGCTGGCCACTCCATAACATTAATTTTGTTGGTTTGGAACCAAGACTTTGCTCGTTTACCATTGTGTTTGTGGTCATTGTCTTGTTTAAACAACCATTTCAAGGGCATGTCCTCTTCAGCATAAGGCAACATGACCTCTTCAAGTATTTTGACATATGCAAACTGATCCATGATCCCTGGTATGCGATAAATAGGCCCAACACCATAGTAGTATGCTTCACGCTTCATGCTTCAGAGTTTGGGGGTCGTCTCACAAACTGTCTGTGGCCCTTGGACCCAAAAAGAAAATTTTTACTCTCATCAGTCCACAAAATGTTCCTCCATTTCTCTTTAGGCCAGTTGATGTGTTCTTTGGCAAATTGTAACCTCTTCTGCACATGCCCTTTTTTTTTTTTTTTTTTTTTTAACAGTGGGACTTTGCGGGGGATTCTTGAAAATAGATTAGCTTCACACAGACGTCTTCTAACTGTCACAGTTCTTACAGGTAACTCCAGACTGTCTTTGATCATCCTGGAGCTGATCATTGGCTGAGCCTTTGCCATTCTGGTTATTCTTCGATCCATTTTGATGGTTGTCTTACGTTTTCTTCCACGTCTCTCTGGTTTTGCTCTCCATTTTAAGGCATTGGAGATCATTTTAGCTGAACAGCCTATAATTTTTTGCACCTCTTTATAGGTTTTCCCCTCTCCAATCAACTTTTTATTCAAAGTACGCTGTTCTTCTGAACAATGTCTTGAACGACCCATTTTCCTCAGGCTTTCAAATGCATGTTCAACAAGTGCTGGCTTCATCCTTAAATAGGGGCCACCTGATTCACACCTGTTTTTTCACAAAATTTATGACCTCAGTGATTGAATGCCACACTGCTATTTTTTTAACACACCCCTTTCAACTAATTACCCAATTGCACAGCCTTACGAGCGTGCATATCATGAATGCTGGGTCTTGTTTTCTGAGAATCTACTGCACCTACTGGTAACTTGTTTGCCACGTAGCAATAAAAAAATACTAAAAACCTGGATTATTCTGGTTAGTCACATTGTACTGCTATTATTTTGAACAATACTGTATAATGATAATCCATTTTGGAATAAGGCCGTAACAAAGTGAAAAAGTAACCAATACCATCCCTACTGTGAAGCATGCTGGTGGCAGCATCATGACTCAGACCTCAGACTGGGTTGACTGTTTATCTTCCAACAGGCACACAGCCAAGATGACAAAGGAGGAGCTATGGGACAGCTCTGTGAATGTCCTTTTAAGCATACTTTATTCATACATTCATTTAGTCAGATTATATTTTAATATACTTTTTATATATATATATATATATATATATATATATATATATATATATATATATATATATATATATATATATATAAAATTAGTGTATCTATTTTATTTCTGCTTTTAATTTTATTACCCTTTTCATACTTTATAGTACTTTATATACACATACATGAATTAAACAGAAGGGATGGATGGATATGTATGACAGATATTGACACAAGTACAGATTAAAGTATGTAATAAAATATGTACTGTGCCGAAGGGGGTGTTTTTTACTTTCCATAAGTGGGAAAACTGTAATGTTTTTGATACACTGTGTTTGAATATTTTACAACTGTAATAAACATATCTTTACAAAAAAACATTACTTAGGTGAATGGTGAAGTGTTACCAAAATGTTAACAAATTGACAAAATGTTTAACCACAAAACAAAACATCAACTTTCTTTGCATATTCATGGTTCTTGCCTCTGTTGTCTCTCTATCACTCTAGCTTTAAATTATTCCAGCTGTTTTGTGACTACATGTAGTCAAAAAATAGAAAAATTCTAATTTCAATGTAAGAATAGTGCAAATATGTTTTGTTTAAAAAAATAAAATAAGTGTCAGTGAAATATCAAATGGAAAATACAATGCTTACCATGTATATAAAATAAATCTTTTTAAATTTGGATTGTAGAATAATAATAATAATAATAATATATATATATTTTAAAGATGTATTTTTTTATAACCTCTTCATGCTAATAAAGCATAATTAAATTGATTCAGGTAAACAAAGAGAGTAACACAAAACATTTCTAAATCCTAATATAAAAGGCTAATACCAAACTAAGTTAAAAAAAATCCAGGAAAATAAGTCCAGAACAGAGTTGTGATGGCAAAAAAACAGGTGTAACAAATTACATACCCACATTACTGTAATTGATTAGTTTTTTTTTTTTTTGTGAACTACTTTTTAAAGTAGTTTTTAAAATCTGTAATTTTAATTTTACTTAAGTATGCTTTGTTTGAAGTATTGCACTTAACTACATTTTTAATCATACCTGTTACTAAGTAAAAATAAAATAAAATAATGCAAGCCAAGAAAAAAGAAAACTACTCCAGCCCCAGAAACTACTGCACAATTGGATTGATAGGTGGGAGAACAAACCCCCTAAACTCACAAGAATGAAAGATGGAGATGGACAAGTCAGACGCCAGTGATGCAGACCCAGCTGAAAGTGTAATGCTGTCGAAAGGAGGTTCATTGCCTGCGTTCACTGTCTGAATTTGCATTTGCAATTTCTCCCATTATCATAAATGACATAACAGGAGATCTTTTTTTTTTTGCTGCATAACTCATATTAGACTAAAGTAATGGACCGTGGTGTTTTTGTTATTAAACTTTAATTTGAAAGGTTTTCTTTTAATTTAAAACAACTAATTTGAGATCTATATTCCCTTGTCCTTTTTCTCTTCAGTAATTCACATATGAAGAATAGACCCCAGGTTCTGTGCATTTTGTTTACAAACACTGAATGGGTCTACGAGACAGGAATTTACATCAAGTCAAAAGTCTAGTATAACTTTAAATATAATCCTATGATATTTTCTTTTGCACTGGCATTAATTCTCGCTATATGAGATACCTGTCTGTGATGCCGCGTTCTATTTTCTATTATTACATGTTTCTGTATAAAATGAATGCTTTCCATAGACGTGGCATAATCATGCCACAGTTGGTATTGTGATATTAAGAGTCTTAAGAGGTGGATTGATAGGTAGGACACAACTGAAGACCTGGGTGTGAAATGCACGACCCACCACTGCATTTTTTTTTATTGCTTGAAAAAATATATATTATTTTCATTTTGTTCGACCGATGGCTATCTTTTTTAACTAAAAGAAGACATTCTTTTTCCAGACTTTTTTTGTTTTGCAATTCTCGGCCACCGTACATTCCCTCACGTGGCAAGGCGTGATTTACCGTAAATCCGCGATAAACGACACCACATTTAGTCAATATAATACAGATTTGGTGTTGACTGTTTATAAGTTTGGGTTTCTTGCAACTTCAGAACAGATAAGTAAATTTAAAGGCTTGTAGTATGTATTTGATAATATGAAATTATTGCTTAATCAACAAGTTAATGTTTGGTGTCCTATAGGTTTGTTGTACTTGACATGGTATTATTTTTCTGGTACTGCATTTACCAACAGTTTTAATTAACAAGAGAAAACGAGTTTTGATATTAACGGTGCATTTCGTGTGTAAGGTCCTTAGACCTTACACGTGAATGTTTTTGCGCGTTGAATAAGAGATTTACGTATGCCCACCAATAGCGTTAAAGAGTGTGGGGGCAAATACGTGGCAGTTAAACATTGTTGTGCCGAAACGAAGTCGAAGGATTTTCGGAATAAATTTCAGGTGGTACTACATCTTTAATAAAAGTAAGGCTCTTTTTTTTATTGTATTTTTTTAATTTTTTACATTTTGCACGAATTCTTAAAGGAATTAGACTTTTTGCTTGTCACTTGCATACTTTTAGGCAAATGTTTCTTGAAAAAAAAAAATCAAGGTCTTAATTGATGTGTACAACTAAGATATTTTATTTATTTATTTTTTTAGGATTTTTATGACGTGTAGTAGATAAAACTAATCTTAACTATGCTTTTAAAGTTAATTTGTTTAAATATTTGAGATGGTTGCATAGCATATATGGTAAATATTTGATTACAGTTGATTGGGAGATTCTAGAAAGATCTCCGCTATCCGCGCAGCTTTTGCGAAAGGCGAATCTACTTTTTATTATTATTATTTTTATTTTAATAATTATTTATTTATTCGTTTGCTTCAGTACCAGAAACCAAGTAAGTAAATACATTTACATTGCATTTAATTGCATTTAAATAAAAAAAAGTACCAGCAGTTGAAGAGGAACAGTACAGAATGATGATTACTTGACAAATTCAAATATGAAAGACTGCTGGATTGTTCTAAGAAACCTTACAGTATTGTGATTGTTGGTGCTTATAGTTGGAATATTTTAGATTAATAAATATTAATGTTCATTTTACGCTGTTTTTTTCTTTCGATTTTCTTTTCAACCGAAATGTCCCGTTAATCAAAAATATCCTTTATGTGCCTTTGGTTACCACAGCATTCATAGTCAGTTTAAAAGTGCTTTTTTGGCAAATAATCTGGCCTAAGTGAAGGCCCTTGGTAAAACTATCGAAAATGGCTATTAAATAATTGGCTGTAAACTTTATTTTGTGACTGATTTGTTTTATTATTCAATGTGCATATTTTTATTGAGGGAAATCTAATTTGTATAATTTTGTTTAATTAGTTTAATTTATTTATTTATTTTTTAATCATGTTACATCTAAAATGACCACATAAGATTTGGAATAAACGTAAATATATATATATATATATATATATATATATATATATATATATATATATATATATATATATATATATATATATATATATTTTTTTTTTTTTTAATTTATGATCTTATTATCTCATTATAGTGTCTCTGGTTTCAGTATTTAAATCTACTATATTCTAATGGAAGTGCTTGTCTTGAGTACACTCCATTTCCTCCTTGAATTTATTAAGATGAGCATCAAGGATAAGGACTTGGCAGCCCATTGTGCCATGGATTCATAGTTTTCAGCTTTGTGATTGACCAAGAATATGAAAACATATCACAGTATTGCAGGTACTTAAAGTTTGCCAACATGACCACTCTCAACTGCTCACTTTCACCTCTCTCAAGTTATTTTTGTTTGTCTTTTGCTCAGTGTGTTATTTAATTGGTACCTAGGTAGACCTCAAAAAATGACTCCAAAAATGTTTTATATTTTTTATATTCTGTGTGGTTGTCATTTCACAGCAGTGACAGTGATTAATCTTTTCCAATAAGTTTAAATAGATTGTTTACCTTTAAACCCATTTTTTTCCTTAACATGCATCATCTTTTGAATATTAGAATAATAAGACATCTTGTTACCCAGCAAATAAAATCAGTATGAACAAAATTAATCTTTGCAATGCAGAGGAAACAGAAGTTGCATCTGAAGTGGAATTTAGATATATTTACACACTGTTTAATGCAGCTTAGAGGGAATTGTATTGTTTTAACCTGAAGTAACCAAAGCATAAATGTTTTGATAATTTAAACATGAAACATTGAACACTGATATTTACCCTGTGGCTTTTTTCAGCCACTTGATGTTTTTATTCGCTGATAACTTTACATGTGTTTCAGCTAATGGAATGATTTTTTTGTAAGAAAATGACTTCTGCAAAAAATTTGTGAAAAAAAGATTTTTGAAAAATGATGCATCAGCAGTTTTCAATGTAGAAAGAATATACCACTTCATGATGATCGGGCTGAAAAAAGCCACTAAGTTTAAGTGCTGTAAAAATATATCAGATCAATATTTATTTCCACTTTTTTCACTTAAGTCTGTTAATCAACCTCAGTTCTAAACAAAAGTACAAAAAAAAAAATTTTTAATCCAGGATTTTTTTTTTTTATTACCAATTAAATTAGTGACGTCACTTTTATATAAAAAGTAATTGTAAACTGGATTTCTTTTAACCATTTATCACAGGCTTGGATGTGTCAAAGATAGGGGAAAAACTGACTTTTATGCATGGTTAATTTTTTTGCAGCATCAGTTTGATGATTTTTCCTCCATTGACTCCCATTATAACGACATTTTTTTTTAATTGCTCCACCATGAAATTTTATATGCATGCATTTTTAAAAATCAGTTTTGCCACCCTTTGCCACAGGTTATATTTGTTTTGTATACGTTTTTTACTGTTGGCAGGCAGGTGGCGCCAAGAGACCATGAAATAGAGCTGTGGAAAGAAATCTTAGTTTTCGCAATTTCCGCACACACGAAAGCACGCGCACACACACACACGCACACACACATGCACATACGCGCACGCGGAACACACGTGCAAACTCATAAAAACACACCCAACACACAAACACTAGAAAATTGCAAACGAAAACTGAAAATAGGAAAATGAATGGAAATCGCCATAGGACGCGAATCGTCAATGCGGAAACTAAAATTTCTTTCCACAGCTCTATTTCATGGTCTCTTGGCGCCACCTGCCTGTCAACAGTAAAAAACGCAAATATAACTTGTTTAAAAAGAGTGGCAAAAATGATTTTTAAAAATGCATGCATATATAATGTAATTTTGGAGCAATTTAAAAAAAATGTCGTTATAATGGGAGTCAATGGGGAAAAAATCATCAAAATAATTTAAACTGATGCTGCAAAAAAACTAACCATGCATAAAAGTCAATTGTTTCCTAATCTTTGATACATCCAAGCCTGTGATGAATGGTAAAAAAAAAAAAATCCAGTTTACAATTACTTTTTATATAAAATATTTGTGTTTTTTCCTATTTTTGTGACGTAACTAATTTAATGGGCAATTAAATTTTTTTTTTTGTAGTTTTGATCAGAACTGAGGTTGATTAACAGATTTAAGTGGAAAAAAGGGGAAAAAAATATTGATCTGATATATTTTTACAGCACTTAAACTTAGTGACTTTTTTTCAGCCCAACGGTGGATTCTGGAAGGCTGGATAAGGGTTAAGATTATAAAAAAAAGAAAACATACTTTAAATGTGAAATAAAAATCGCCAGTAGGTGGCAGCAAGTCACGGTTAGTATGTGAGTCATTGCGCTTGAACCGAATCATTAAACCTGTTGATTCATTCGGGAACGAAACACCATTATGTCACTTTGAGACGAAAAATAGTCCCAACATTGATTCCCAATCAATGGTATAAATGTACACATTTTCTGCCCAATATCGTGAATTTTGTCATCATTGTAAATACATTTTAATAACCTGAATCATGCAGTAAAGGAACACACTTGAATTGCACACACACACACACACACACACACACACACACTAGTCTAACCTACTAAACTTCATCACATAATGTGTGGGTTCTGTACTTTTCTCTATAATTTTTTTCTATATGTTTTGTACTATGCTCGATAATATTATATATAATATATATAAAATATATAATATTTCCACCTGTTTTTTCAGCCATCTAAATAATTGAATTCAGGTGTTCAAATTGTTTTGGTTACAAGTATAAAATCAAGCTCCTGGGCATGCAGACCACTTCTACAAACATTTGTGAAAGAATTGGTCCCTCTCAGAAGCTCAGTGAATTCCAGCATGGTACCAGGATGCCATCTGTGCAATAAATCCAGTCGTGACATGTCCTTGCTTCTAAATATTCCACAGTCAACTGTTGGCGGTATTATAACAAAGTGGAATATTGGCAATGACAGCAACTCAGCCACGAAGATTCAGGCCACGTAAAATCACAGAGCAGAGTCAGCGGATGCTGAGACGCATAGTGCATAGAGGTCACCAACTTTCTGCAGAGTCAATAGCTATAGACCTCTAAAATGGCCTTCAGATTAGCTCAAGAACAGTCCGTAGAGAGCTTCATGGAGTGGGTTTCCATGGTCTAGCAGCTGCATTACAGCCTTATATCATCAAGTGCAATGCAAAGCATCGGATGCAGTGGTGTAAAGCACACTGCCACTCAGAGGTGGGAAGTAACGAAGTACAAATTCTTTGTTACTGTACCTTAGTAGATCTTTTTGGTATCAGTACTTTAATCCATTTACATGTTTCTTCGCTGATTCTAACTTCTACTTATAACCACTGTGCTCTAATCAGCTGGGTGATGAAGTGTTTACAAATTCAATGTGTGCAGTGTACTACTGAGCATGCGCTTATTAGTACACTGCACACATTGAATTTGTGAACACTTCATGCAACGTTTGGATTGGTTACTATAAATGAGTAATATACAGGTAGTCCTCTCTTACGATGGAGATACGTTATGACAAGCCCATCGTAAGTCTAAAATATCGTAAGTTGAAGATGGTACTATGACTGTGACAGTCTTTCCTGCTTTATGCTGCTTTTCAGCTCTAAACTGATGGCTTTCCTCCTCTTTTTTTTTCACTACAAGCAGGAGACATACTTAGGTGCATGGAAGACATGCTTTTATGACTTAAATTGCTGTTTGAAACCTGAAAAAATACACAATGAGACAACTTTACTCTGTTGACCGATAGCGAGAGTGGGGCATCTCACAGGGTGAGAGATACGCTCATACCAGCTGTAAGACAGTAATTCTGATAGATTTTAGAAGAATCTGCAGTTTATGAATCACCCTTGAAGAAAAGATTTTTGCACTGTTTTTAAAATGGATTCAGTACATCTGTGCATCAATTCACATTTACATAAAGGCAAACGCCACAGACTTTCCTATCTGTGCTGAAATATATCTCTTGTTTTAGTGGTACAAATAACAATGAACATAAAAACACAAACAAATCAAGTAATAGTAGTCGACTGAAGTCACCTGGCATGCACTAACTATGTGTAATTTTTCATTTTTCTATGTCCTCCTTATTTCTTATGTCCATACTTTCTATCAGCAAGCATTACTACTGTTATGTCATTGTTTATTATGCATCTGTATCCAGACTGAGGAGACGATAACGTTACCGTGTTCATTGATCACAAACAGAGTAATAGAGTTTATATGATTCTAAATATCCAGACCCCAAAAGGGCAGCAGGGAAAGCAGAGGATCAGAATTAGTAGTTTGACCATACATTAGGTACTCTGCTGTATGGTTTGACTGGTTTCTCCCTCACTGATAAAATTTCATTGCCATATTATCCTGATGCTTATTTAATACATTAATATTTTATCTAAAAACTATGACGAATGCTTCTATTTGTTTCTGTCAGAAGTACAAGCTCACTGCAAGAATATTTAAGAATATTCTATTTATTTGTTTTCTCTTTCTCCTCCTCTCACTGCCTCTCTCTCATTCACAAACTCTCTCACTCTCGCAGAAGTGTGCATCAGTGAGAAATGCAATTTCAGTTGGTGACGGTTTGGTCTGTGTGCTGGCTGTGCTGTGAAATACAGGCAGATATCTTCACATCAATTGGTAAAATGTTAATTCTTTTTTGTAATGCTTAATTTTTTTTTACAATTCCTATTTATTGTTAGTAGTCGAAACTTGTTGACAATAACTTTAACATTTGGACAGAATGCATGATATACAGTGAGGAAAATAAGTATTTGAACACCCTGCTATTTTGCAAGTTCTCCCACTTAGAAATCATGGAGGGGTCTGAAATTGTCATCGTAGGTGCATGTCCACTGTGAGAGACATAATAAAAATAAAAAAATTCCAGAAATCACAATATATGATATTTAAACGATTTATTTGTATGATACAGCTGCAAATAAGTATTTGAACACCTGAGAAAGTCAATGTTAATATTTGGTACAGTAGCCTTTGTTTGCAATTACAGAGGTCAAACGTTTCCTGTAGTTTTTCACCAGGTATGCACACAATGCAGGAGGGATTTTGGCCCACTCCTCCACACAGATCTTCTATAGATCAGTCAGGTTTCTGGCCTGTCACTGAGAAACACGGAGTTTGAGCTCCCTCCAAAGATTCTCTATTGGGTTTAGGTCTGGAGACTGGCTAGGCCATGCCAGAACCTTGATATGCTTCTTACAGAGCCACTTCTTGGTTATCCTTGCTGTGTGCTTCGGGTCATTGTCACGTTGGAAGACCCAGCCTCGACCCATCTTCAATGCTCTAACTGAGGGAAGGAGGTTGTTCCCCAAAATCTCGCAATACATGGCCCCGCAATACAATCCTCTCCTTAATACAGTGCAGTCGCCCTGTCCCATGTGCAGAAAAACACCCCCAAAGCATGATGCTACCACCCCCATGCTTCACAGTAGGGATGGTGTTCTTGGGATGGTACTCATCATTCTTCTTCCTCCAAACACGTTTAGTGGAATTATGACCCAAAAGTTCTATTTTGGTCTCATCTGACCACATGACAGGGGAACCTTCCGTGCCATGCATGATTTTAAACCATGACGTCTTAGTGTATTACCAACAGTAACCTTGGAAACGGTGGTCCCAGCTCTTTTCAGGTCATTGACCAGCTCCTCCCGTGTAGTCCTGGGCTGATTTCTCACCTTCCTTAGGATCATTGAGACCCCACAAGGTGAGATCTTGCATGGAGCCCCAGTCGAGGGAGATTGACAGTCATGTTTAGCTTCTTCCATTTTCTAATGATTGCTCCAACAGGTGACCTTTTTTCACCAAGCTGCTTGGCAATTTCCCCGTAGCCCTTTCCAGCCTTGTGGAGGTGTACAATTTTGTCTCTAGTGTCTTTGGACAGCTCTTTGGTCTTGGCTATGTTAGTAGTTGGATTCTTACTGATTGTATGGGGTGGACAGGTGTCTTTATGCAGCTAACGACCTCAAACAGGTGCATCTAATTTAGGATAATAAATGTATTGGCGGTGGACATTTTAAAGGCAGACTAACAGGTCTTTGAGGGTCAGAATTCTAGCTGATAGACAGGTGTTCAAATACTTATTTGCAGCTGTATCATACAAATAAATAGTTTAAAAATCATACATTGTGATTTCTGGATTTTTTTTTTTAAGATTATGTCTCTCACAGTGGACATGCACCTACGATGACAATTTCAGACCCCTCCATGATTTCTAAGTGGGAGAACTTGCAAAATAGCAGGGTGTTCAAATACTTATTTTCCTCACTGTATATATATATATTAGGGATAAACCGAATATTCCGCCGCCGAAAATGGGCCAAAAAAGCATTTTTGGTTTTCGGCCGAAAGACTTTGATCACCGAAAAAACATGGGCAAAACAGTTTGTTGTGATGACACAAACAGAAACCGCGCCCTGCACGTGCTTGTCTGCGGTGTGGACGTATTTCAGTATATCTTGGAAAAAGACCCACGATTAGCGATTTGCAAAACATGTAATGCCGAAATGTCTGCAATAACTTTCTCCACGTCGGGTTTAATTTATCACCTGAAATCCAAACATCCCGATCGCTATACTGAATATGAGAATAACGCGGCACAGAAAAGCAAAACCCCTCCGAGCACGCACACTCAGCATCCAGGGTCTGTGGTGCCACGGCGCCAAAGTGAACAATACCTGGGCGTGCTGCTTTCTAGGTGTGAGGGCCTGGGCAGAGAAACACACAGAGTTGAGGTGGTGGGAGTATTAGATTTTAGCTGGGCCTGCTTCAGATGTAAGTCACGATATGCTTTTCCACCTTGTGTGCCTCCACCTTGTGCAATTCGAACGATACCTCACCTGTCTTCAAAAGGCAGACACAGAACCGAAGTAGTGCTTATGATAGCGAGTAAAGATGAGATAATCTGTGTGAGGCAATTTACTCAACACTAGTGGCAGTCGGGGCTAACGATCCACAGAGCCACAAAGCATTTTCTCTTAACTTTCATTCCTTTTTTATTGGAGGAAAACACTTAACACGCAATTAAACTCTTTGCATTTGTATTCTCGACTCGTGCTTGTCTGTACATAGTGGGACAATTTAACAATTTTTTTGCAATTTTTTTATTACATTAAAAGAAAAATGCAAAATTCACAAATTGAGTTTAACTTAGATAACTGCATGTACAGGTGTTCCTAATAAAGTGGGTGTGACTTTGTTGATGTTTTTAGCCTTGGGAGTTTTTTGCTAATTTGTTATGGAGCTCTGTGCATATAAACTTAATTTATACAATATTTTAAGATATTAATTTATACTGTTGAATTGTTAATGAAATGTTATCCTTTGTTCAGCTTGAAGCATCCCTACAATGCCCATTTTACAAGACTCTGCATTAGCTTAATCAAAGTTAGTTGCATTGCAAGTAAGTTGTGATTGCTAATAACAAATGGTAAATGGCCTTTGACACGTTGCAAAATGCAAATGTAAAAATATTGTTTAACGATAAACATTTCAACCCAAGTCTTTTAAAAATAATACGGTGTTAAATTATTGCACAAATAGTTTTTCCACTCTTATCTCACCCTCAGGCCAGATGACGGACTTGATTTTTGCGGAGAGGGATTTGGTTCAGTCCCTGAAGGAATACATCCAAGCAGAAGAGTCGAAGCTTAATGCTGTAAAAAAGTATGTTCTTACACAAGGCAAATATTTTTCACAAAAGTGCAGGTTATTCCAACAACAAATGGGAAAGGGTTAGAGGGAAGGGGTGTGATTTTGAGGTTTCCACAAATGCTGGCAATAAAGTATGAGTGGTAATGTACAAAAATAATTCAAATAAAATTTTGTTGCCATTTCTTGGGTCCCTTACAGCTGGGCAAGCAGGCTGGAGGTCCTAACACTTGCATCAACTTCTGATCCAGAAGGGTTTTTGGCTCATCCAGTAAATGCTTACAAGCTGATGAAGAGACTTAATACGGAATGGTCTGAGCTAGAAGGTCTAGTGCTACAGGACTCTTCAGAAGGTAAACAATGGGCTTTACTTTCAGTTGGTTAGAATTCGAGCAATTTGTTATAGATTTAATTTTTTTAATTAAAATTATCATAAATTTATTAATAATGGGGAAACTGGTGCTACTTTTTTTTTTTTTTTTTAGGTTTTTGGTTTTTATTTTAATTTGTTGTTTCTTGTGTTTGCATGAAACGTTCTTTATGTAGATTTCTTTAGTATGTAGAAGGTGGTATAAAATGCATGAAAGGTATTAGCCTATGAGGAGAAATATCATTTAAAAAATGAATCAGAATTGGTAGAATCATGGTATACATTAACTAATAATAAAGGCAAATTGCCACCTCACAGCTATGGAGTCCCTACTGTAATACTGTGCTCAGATTACTGTTTTTGATCTTTGCATTCTCTAAATTTAGTCATGCAGAGATGATTCATAATGTCCAGAGAGGAGCAGAATTACATGATGATTACTGGTAGTAAAATCAGTAAAATATCATTGCCCTAGTGGTGTAGTGTAGGGTTCAGTAGAGCGATGGAAGATTGAGAAAAAAGCTGGCCCTGAACTTGCTGGTCCGAATTTTCCTTTTTGATGGAGGGAAGTTGAACAATTTGTGACTGGGGTTTAAGGAGTCCCTGATGAGGACTTGTGTTCTGCACAGGTATCTTTTGAGTCAAAATCAATTTTTGGCTAATTATTTTGGCTTTTTGTCGAATTTCATCCAAGCTGGTGCAGCAATGGAGTTCATTTAACATTTGAATAAATTCAAATAATTCAACATTTATCTTGCAGAAAGTGAGGGTGCTGCACATGTCCAGACTACTTGGGTTTGGGGAGAAAGGGGGGTGTGACGGGAGTCTAACTTAATTTTGGAGAGCTCAAAAAACAATTTTAGATTGGCGCACACATATTAATTTTGCAGTTTTTAAAATTAAGGATAAAGCTTATGGGGTATATTTTTAAAATTTCTCCAATGTGTTTGAGAGGAAATTCTTCATCGTTTGTGATAGTCAAAAGACATAAAATTTAATACAATGAAATAAATTATGAAATAAACAATGAAACTATATATGAAACTATATATGAAATACAGTAATCCCAGCTTTACCGCTGTTCGTTTATCGCAGATTTGCATTTGCCACATAACTAATTTATTTTTATTTTAAATAAAATTGTACTCTTACAATCAGTGTATATCTTGTACAAACAATCATGTAATTAAATTTGTATTAATGACATGTTAGCCACAGCAGCCATGAGTTGCACTGGAACATCGTGTGCATTGTGGGCGTCTCTAAATGCCCAAATGTTAATGGATATGATGGAAGTAGTTCTAAAACTACTTCCATCCATCCATCCATTTTCTCCCGCTTATCCGTAGAAACATCCGTAAAACTACTTCCATCTTATCCAATTACATTACATTAACATTTAGTGTTTTAGTGATTACATGATTCTGCATACATACTTAAGTTAGTGCTAAAGAATGTTATGTTTTAGCCAGGTGCATCCCTGTACAGCGTAACCTGGCACAAGGCCCCATGTCCTCACTTAAAAGACTGTATTGCCAGTTGCTGCTAACGCATGTCGCTGCTGAATATTCGCTGTTTCTTGACTCTGCCATCTTCTACACCTGCACCTGAACCAAGAATGTGGCCATCAAACCGGCTGGTTTGTGTCCCACAAGTCTCTGATGCCCGAACGGACATATGTCTCCCTGATACCAACCCATTTCCAGTGTTCTATGCTTTAGAGACAGTGGCATTGCCTAAAAGACAGGAGGTGGAGCTGGAGGTAGCAAAGCTGAAGATGTTGAGGTTTCCATTAGGAGTGACAAGGATGGACAGTATTAGAACGAGATTATTAGAGGAACAGCGCATGTAGGATTTTTTGGAGACAAGGTGGGAGAGGTGTGATTGAAATAGTTTGGACATGTACAGAGTGGGGACATGGGGTATATCGGTAGGAGAATGCTGAGGATGGAGCCACCAGGAGGGAGAAGAAGAGGAAGACTAAAGAGGAGGTTTATGGATGTGGTGAGGTAAGACATGCAGGTGGTTGGAGTGAAAGAGACAGATGTAGTGGACCGGGGGGTATGGAGAAGGATGATCCGCTGTGGCGACCCCTCATGGAAGAAGCCGAAAGAAGAAGAAAAAGATAAAGACAGTATTGTAACAGTGCCAGTGCTGATTCATGGATTATTGTAGGTGTTCATGATTATAGGCCCACCTCACCTGTATGTGATGATCTTTCTGGTCAGGCCAGTGAAGATTAGCTGGGGATATTTCCTATATTTCCTATTTTGTCTTATGGTTATTAATAACAAGATCCAACAAGATCCACAGCAGTAGCTTGAAGCGGCTTCTTCGGATCCAAAAATGGTGCTTTCACCATATTAAGCTCGAACTTTCACAATACATGGACACCAAAAACAACCAACAATCTGCATGATGAAGTTATTAATAACCTTCGCGACCTCGGCTTGCTGCGACCTCGGCCACAAAGACCAGGCCCCCAGCCCTCGGTGTCACCTGATGCCGGTGGCCGGGAGAGGGGACGTCGGAAGCGCTGTTCGAGGAAGCGGAAGTGCGGCAAGCGGGTGGGTGTCCGTGCTAGGCTAAATGCTAACCCTAGCCAGCCGGCTCTCCTGTAAATTTTTCTTTCAAACGTCTGCTCCCTGGACAATAAACTGAATTACATCCGACTCCAGCAAACAACACGGCGAGAGTTTAGAGACTGTTGCGTCTTTGTTTTCACAGAGACATGGCTCAGCAACAGAGTTCCGGAAGCCGACATCCAGCTAGACGGGCTAACCGTGTTTCGAGCCGACAGAAACGCAGCTCTGTGTAAGAACTCTGTGCTTGTTTCACGCTACTGCTCATCGCTAGTGGAGTTTGTGACTGTTACATGTAGACCATTTTATTTACCACGGGAATTCACCACTGTTTTCATTGTCGGAGTGTACATTCCTCCCAGTGCTAATGCTAAGGATTTACTGAGTGAACTCTACGGCTATTAGCAACCTACAGAATGCTCACCCCGACCGATTGTTTATTATCGCCGTCTCCGGCCATGGTTTCAACCATGTGAATCTCAGGACTGTGCTTCCTGTACTTCCTAAATTCCAGCAGCATGTGGACTTTGCAACGAGAGGAGCAAACACGCTGGATCTTGTTTACACAAACATCCCCGGCGTGTATCATGTGGAGCCCCGCCCCTATCTCGGACAATCAGACCACTGCTCTGTTATATTAATTCCAGCATACAGACCGCTCATCAGACGCTTTAAACCGGTTCTGAAACAGGTGAAAACCTGGCCAGAAGGAGCTACTTCTGCTCTTCAGAACTGTTTTGAGTGCACTGACTGGGACATGTTTAGAGAGGCTGCAACCAACGGCGATTCCATCACCTTGGAGGAGTACACATCAATACCAGCTACCAGCTACATCAGCAAGTGCGTTGATGATGTGACCATCTCCAAGACCATCACTACACACTCCAACCAGAAGCCGTGGATGACTGCAAATGTGCATGTGCTGTTGAAACAAAGAGACTCTGCCTTCAGAACAGGGGACAAGACGGCCTTAAGAACAGCAAGGGCCAAACTGTCCCGTGCCATCAGAGAGGCGAAGCACGCACACGCAAAGAAAATCCACGACCACTTCCAGGACAGTGGAGACAACTGGCGCATGTGGCAGGGCATCCAGGTGATCACGAACTACAAGACAACATCACCTGCTTGTGACCGTGATGCCTCCCTACCAGATGCGCTGAACGACTTCTACGCCCGGTTTGAGGTACAGAACAACGTAAAGTCGAGGAAGACTACTTCATTGTTCCCGTGCCGAAGAAATCTACTGTCTCCTGCCTCAATGACTGTCGTCCCGTTGCACTCACACCCATCTTGATGAAGTGCTTCAAAAGGCTCGTCATGAGTCACATTAGGACCCAGCTTCAAACCTCCCTGGACCCCATGCAGTTTGCGTATCGTCCAAACCGTTCCGCGGACGATGCCATCTCCACAACCCCTACATCTGGCCCTCACCAACCTGGACAAAAAGGACTCATATGTACGCATGCTGTTTATTGACTTCAGCTCAGCATTCAACACAATCATTCCTCAGCACCTGATCAAGAAGTTGAGCCTACTGGGCCTGAACACCTCCCTCTGTAACTGGATCCTGGACTTCCTGACTCGCTCAGTGATTGGGAACAGCATCTCCAGCACCACCACACTGAGCACTGGGGCCCCCTCGGGGCTGTGTGCTCAGCCCACTGCTGTTCACTCTGCTGACTCACGACTGTGTAGCAATGCACAGCTCCAACCACATCGTCAAGTTTGCCGATGACACGACGGTGGTGGGTCTCATCAGCAAGAACGACAAGTCCAGCATACAGAGAGGAGGTGCAACGGTTAACAGCCTGGTGTAAAGCAAACAACCTGTCTCTGAACGTTGACAAAAACCAAAGAGATGGTTGTGGACTTCAGGAGAGCACAGAGCGAGCAATCTCCAGTGATTATTGATGGATCCTCAGTGGAGATGGTCAAGAGCACCAAATTCCTTGGTGTTCATCTGGCAGACAACCTCACCTGGTCACTCAACACCAGCTCCATCACGAAGAAAGCCCAGCAGCGTCTCTACTTCCTGAGAAGCCTGAGGAAAGCCCATCTCCTTCCCCCCATCCATGTTCTACATAGGGACCATTGAGAGCATCTTGAGCAGCTGCATCACTGCCTGGTTTGGGAACTGCACCGTCTCGGATCGCATGACCCTACAGAGGATAGTAAGGACAGCTGAGAAGATCATCGGAGTCTCTCTCCCCTCTGTTATGCACATTTACACCACACGCTGCATCCGCAAAGCAAACAGCATTGTGGATGACCACACACACCCGTCACACACACTTTTTACTCATTTCAATCCATTCCACCACCATTTATTTACTTATTATTATTTATACTTGACCGTACTACACTCTAACTGCTGTTTTTTGCACCTTTCACTTTATTATACTGTAATATAATATAATATAATATATAATACTATATGTTTCTGCTATCAGGAAAACGGTTCCGAAGCATTCGGGCCACCACATCGAGGCTGTGTAACAGTTTCTTTCCTCAAGCCATCAGGCTTCTCAATACACAGAACTGAAACAGAACTCACACACACACACACACACACACACTCAAATGTGTGTTACCGAACTGTACAACCTGGACTTAACACTTAACACACACTCATTACTCATCTCAATCCATTCCACCACCATTTATTTACTTATTATTATTTATACTTGATCGTACTACACTCTCTAACTGCTGTTTTTTGCACCTTTCACTTTATTATACTGTTTACATGCTGTCTTTTGCACCTCTTGACTGCTGCTGTTTTTTGCACTACATTGTTCTGGTTATGTTCACTCCCGGGTATTGTTTTTAGGTTTACTGGTCGGCGCTATATTTGTTTTTTGTGTTGTCTGTCTGTACTGTTTTTTGTCTGCACTGTTTGCACTAGGTTGCACTCGATGCACTTTATGTAGCTTTGTGTTGTGTTGTAGCTCTATGTTGTTGTGTAGCACCAGGGTTCCGGAGGAACGTTGTCTCGTTTTTACTGTGTACTGTGTACCACTCTGTATAGTCAAAATGACAATAAAAGCCTCTTGACTTGATTTTTATTTTTCCTTCTGCACATTCCCTCACATCATGCCTCTGTTCTTACTGGCGAGGTGGCCAAGAACAATTTATTCTGGTCAACATTCTGGTAAACTTCCAGAACAATGTGTCCATTGCTGCTGTGTGATGTGTTATTTTTTTTATTTAGAGTGTGCAGTCTGTTCAATATATGTTAACAAATTATCTTACACTCCCAATTTAATCTTTCTTTATTATAAAATACTACTTCTGACGTATAAAGCACTTAATGGTCTCGTGCCGCAGTATCTGAGTAAACTTCTGTACTATTTTGATCCCCACGCCTACTTAGATTAAAACCTGCAGGCTATTTGTTGGTACCTCAAATAATAAAGACTACAGCAGGGGAGGCAGATCTTTCTCTTATAAAGCCCCACAGTTATGAAAGAGCCTTCCAATTAGTGTTTGAGTCGAGCCTAAACAATTTATTTAAGTAAGTCTTTTATTTGTATGTTTTCCTTGTTGAAGGAGCAGATCTGGAGGGATCACAGATATGTTTGGTGAACAGGGATATTTGTATATTTGTATGCCGTCATCACCTCACTCTCATGTGTTCACTCAAGTTTGTTCATGGTGGATTGTTGGGTCCTCTCTTATCCCAGAGATCCTTGTGGTACCTTCTGGTTCTCCCTTTTAGTTAAGCTGCCATAGCGAGTCTTGCCAGAGTCCCCAACACAGTGTTCTTAACTTTTATATAACAATAAGGATACTTAATAATCCCAATCAGTTACCCATCTTCTCTCTCTCTTTCTCGGTCGAGTAAAACATGCTCCTGAGGTACCAGTGACCAATGTTCCTGCCCTGCCCCTCTCCTCCTATCTGCCCGCTTTGTCCCAGCCTGCCTCTGGATGGTGTTCTCTTCAATTGTAGGCTACTTTGTGTTGCTGGGGATGGTTTCACATCAACGGCCTGGGGATCCATGAAATTATGGAGTAACACAGAAGCTTTGATTTTGATGTCAACAGTCTGCTACACTGACTCAGGTCTACACCTTAACATCGCTTAGCTGTAACAAATGGACATTTGGTACCATCCAGATGAGGATGGGTTACCTTTTGAGTCTGGTTCCTCTCAAGGTTTCTTCCTTCTGCCATCTCAGTTAGTTTTTCTTTGCCACAGATGCCATCGGCTTGCTCATTAAATACAAACTTACACTTACAAAGAACATCTTATTCATTCTTTCTTACCACATTATCTGTGTAAAGCTCCTTTGAGACAATGTCCATTGTTAAAAGCGCTACACAAATAATAATGATATTAAAACTATTAAAACTTAATAGTGGACTAATATGCACAGGAAACTTGATTCTGTGTGTGATTCTGATCATTTTTAATACATTTTTCAGTTTTGTGTGATATTTTTAAGTGTGTTTTTTAATTTGTAGCCATATGTACCGTATACAACTCTACTTCAAAGCAACAACATTTTACTGGACTGAAAACTTTAACATTAACATGTTGTTTCTTTAGATGTGACTTGATATTTCAAGCCATATTACTATTAACATTCAAACAGGTGGTAATTTAAAGTGGTCACTTGTTGATTCCCTACAGAGCTGGGGGATGGTGTGTTGTTACTTATGTCTCTCAGGCCGGGTTGTATACTGAAAACTGATTTTCCAGCTTTTTAGAGTAGCTCTTCTTAGCCAATCTAATCTAATCTCCTTTGTCAGTGTGTTCCTGGCCTGATTGTACCAGATTTTGTCCCTATTTCTGTAGGCATTCTCTTTGGCCTGATAAAGCTCTCTGAGTTTTACTGTGAAAAATGGCTTATCGTTGTTGTATGTTAAATTAGTCCTAATAAGAATGAATATTCTTCTTCACAGAAGCTGATTTAAGATGTTAGAGTCTGTGAACTGCCCGGGGTTGGGGCTCGTATGCGAGCGCCTGGTGGCCGGGCCTTCCCCCACAGGGTCCGGCCGGGCTCAGCCCGAAGGAGCGACGTGGGGCCGCCTTCCAGTGGGCTCACCACCTGCAGGAGGGACCGTAAGGGGCCGGTGCTAAGAGGATCGGGCAGCGGTCAAAGGCGGAGGCCTCGACAACCCGATCCCTGGGCAGTAAACTAGTCGGGATCACCTCTACGCACGGCCTGGGCTCTGGAACCACACTCCTCGAGAGAGGATGGACTCTTTAAAACTCTGGAGCTGCACATGGTGAAAGGCGTCGGGCTGGTGTGGGTTTGCTTATAGCCCCCCAGCTCAGCCGCCATGTGTTGGAGTTTACCCCGGTGAACGAGAGGGTCGTTTCCCTGCGACAACGGGTCGGGGATAGGCCTCTCACTGTCGTGTGTGCCTACGGGCCAAACGGCAGTATAGAGTACCCGGCCTTCTTGGGGTCTCTGGGAGGGGTGCTGGACAGTGCTCCGACTGGGGACTCCGTCGTTCTACTGGGAGACTTCAATGCACACGTGGGCAGCGACAGTGACACCTGGAGGGGCGTGATTGGGAGGAACGGCCCCCCTGATCTGAACCTGAGCGGTGTTCAGTTATTGGACTTCTGTGCTAGTTACAGTTTGTCCATAACGAACACCATGTTCAAGCATAAGGGTGTCCATCAGTACACGTGGCACCAGGACACCCTAGGCCGTAGGTCAATGATCGACTTTGTGGTCGTTTCATCTGACCTGCGGCCGTATGTCTTGGACACTCGGGTAAAGAGAGGGGCGGAGCTGTCAACTGATCACCACCTGGTGGTGAGTTGGATCCGATGGCGGGGGAGGAAGCTGGACAGACTCGGCAGACCCAAGCGTACTGTGAGGGTCTGCTGGGAACGTTTGGCCGAGCCTCCTATCAGAGAGATTTTCAACTCCCACCTCCGGCGGAGCTTTGACCAGATCCCGAGGGAGGCCGGAGATATTGAGTCCGAGTGGACCATGTTCTCCACCTCCATTGTCGAAGCGGCCGCTCGGAGCTGTGGCAGTAAGGTCTCCGGTGCCTGTCGAGGCAGCAATCCCCGAACCCGGTGGTGGAAACCGGAAGTAAGGGATGCTGTCAAGCTGAAGAAGGAGTCCTACCGGGCCTGGTTGGCTTGTGGGACTCCTGAGGCAGCTGACGGGTACCGGCAGGCCAAGCGAACTGCAGCCCAGGTGGTTATCGAGGCAAAAACTCGGGCCTGGGAGGAGTTCGGTGAGGCCATGGAGAAGGACTATCGGCTGGCCTCGAAGAGATTCTGGCAAACCGTCCGGCGCCTCAGGAGGGGAAAGCAGTGCCCCACCAATGCTGTTTACAGTAGAGGTGGGGAGCTGTTGACCTCAACTGGGGATGTCCTTGGACGGTGGAAGGAATACTTCGAGGATCTCCTCAATCCCGCCGTCACGTCTTCCATTGAGGAAGCAGAGGCTGAGGGCTCAGAGGCGGACTCGTCCATCACCCAAGCTGAAGTCACCGAGGTAGTAAAGAAACTCCTCTGTGGCAAGGCACCGGGGGTGGATGAGATCCGCCCTGAGTACCTCAAGTCTCTGGATGTTGTGGGGCTGTCTTGGCTGACACGCCTCTGCAGCATCGCGTGGCGGTCGGGGACAGTGCCTCTGGAATGGCAGACCGGGGTGGTGGTCCCTCTTTTTAAGAAAGGGGACCGGAGGGTGTGTTCCAACTATAGGGGGATCACACTTCTCAGCCTACCTGGGAAAGTCTATGCCAGGGTACTGGAGAGGAGAATACAGCCGATAGTAGAACCTCGGATTCAGGAGGAACAATGTGGTTTTCGTCCAGGCCGTGGAACACTGGACCAGCTCTATACCCTCTACAGGGTGCTGGAGGGTTCATGGGAGTTTGCCCAACCAGTCCACATGTGCTTTGTGGATTTGGAAAAGGCATTCGACTGTGTCCCTCGCGGCGGCCTGTGGAGGGTACTCCGGGAGTATGGGATCGGGGGCCCTTTACTAAGGGCTGTCCGGTCCCTGTATGACCGAAGCAGGAGCTTGGTTCGCATTGCCGGCAGTAAGTCAGACTTGTTCCCGGTGCATGTTGGACTCCGGCAGGGCTGCCCTTTGTCACCGGTTCTGTTCATAATTTTTATGGACAGAATTTCTAGGCGCAGCCAGGGGTCGGAGGGTGTCCGGTTTGGTGACGACACGATTTCGTCTTTGCTCTTTGCAGATGATGTTGTCGTGTTGGCTTCATCAGACCAGGGCCTTCAGCATGCACTGGGACGGTTTGCAGCCGAGTGTGAAGCGGCTGGGATGAGAATCAGCACCTCCAAATCCGAGGCCATGGTCCTCAGTCGGAAAAGGGTGGCTTGCCCACTTCAGGTTGGTGGGGAGTTCCTGCCGCAAGTGGAGGAGTTTAAGTATCTTGGGGTTTTGTTCACGAGTGAGGGAAGGGTGGAACGGGAGATTGACAGACGGATCGGTGCAGCTTCTGCAGTAATGCGGTCGATGTACCGGTCTGTCGTGGTGAAGAAGGAGCTGAGCCGCAAGGCAAAACTCTCGATTTACCGGTCAATCTACGTTCCTACTCTCACCTATGGTCATGAGCTCTGGGTCATGACCGAAAGGACAAGATCCCGGATACAGGCGGCCGAAATGTGCTTTCTCCGCAGGGTGGCTGGCCGATCCCTTAGAGATAGGGTAAGAAGCTCAGTCACTCGGGAGGAGCTCGAAGTAGATCCGCTGCTCCTCCACATCGAGAGGGGTCAGCTGAGGTGGCTCGGGCATCTGTTCCGGATGCCTCCTGGACGCCTTCCTGGGAAGGTGTTCCGGGCGCGTCCCACTGGGAGGAGACCCCGGGGAAGACCTAGGACACGCTGGAGAGACTATGTCTCCCGGCTGGCCTGAGAACGCCTTGGTGTCCCCCCGAAAGAGCTGGAAGAAGTGTCTAGGGGGAGGGAAGTCTGGGCATCTTTGCTTAGACTGCTGCCCCCGCGACCCGGCATCGGATAAGCGGGAGAAGATGGATGGATGGAGTCTGTGAACTCATCCAGATCAGAGGCAGCAGCTTAAAAAACACTCTAAGTGGTAAAAACAGGCTTGTAATACCTGCTTTGTTTTATTGGTCCATTTATTTACAGTTCTTACTACAGGCTTAGCAGATTTAAGTTTTTGTATGTTGGAAGAAGATGAACCAGGCAGTGGTCAGCGAGTCCTAAAGCAGCTCTGTGGTTGGAGCGATATACATCCTTGATTGTGCTGTAGCAGTGGTCCAAAATGTTTGTTTCTGGTAGGGCATGTACTATGCTGTATGAATTTTGAAAGTTCTCACATGATGTTTGCTTAATTTAAGTCCCAGAGAATGAATATAGCAGAGTCCAGGTGCTCAGTGTCTGTGATTAGATGGGTCAGCTGTTGCAGCGCTGCATTCACACACGTTTGCAAAGTAATGTACAACACTGACCAGAATGAACGAGGAAAACTCCATCAGCAAGAAGAAAGGTTTTTCAGCTTATATAGAGCGCCTATAGATCAGGACAGCACAACTTCTTCAAAGCTGTTACATCTGTACACCAGCTTTCATTGATGTAAAAGCATGTTCTACCTCTTCGCAATTTCCCTGCCGATTCTTTGTTGCGATCCTCTCAATTCAATTAATTTTTATTTGTATAGCGCTTTTAACAATGGACATTGTCTCAAAGCAGCTTTACACAGCTGATGTGGTAAGAAAGAATAAATAATTCAATTCAATTCATTTTTATTTGTATAGCGCTTTTAACAATGAACATTGTCTCAAAGCAGCTTTACACAGATAATGCGGTGATTAAAAATGATATGTTCTTTATGAGTAAGTTTGTCCCTGATGAGCAAGCCGGTGGCGACTGGCGACTGTGGCAAGGAAAAACTCCCCAAGATGGCATAAGGAAGAAACCTTGAGAGGAACCAGACTCAAGAGGGAACCCATCCTCATCTGGGTTACACCGAATGTCCATTTGTGGCGGGTATACAATGTTGCGGGGTGCAGTGATGATGATCAAAAGCGAAGTGTATTTCTGAGTCAGTGTAGGAGACTGTTGACATCAACTACAGTCCAATCCAGGCAGGCCTGGATGAAGTGGGAAGATCCACGGGGGGGGGGAGAGGGGCAGGAACAGTGGTCACTGGAGCCTCAGGAGCATGTTTAACTCGACCGAGAGAGAGAGAGAGAGAGAGAGAGAAGAGGGTGACAGGAAGAGAAGGATATGGATTATTAAGTGTACCTATTGTTGCATGAGAGTAAAAGTCACTGTGCAGTTTGGACTCCGGCAAGACTCGCTATAGCAGCATAACTAAAAGGGAGAACCAGAAGGCAACACAGACATGAGGGATCTCTGGGATAAGAGACGGCCCACCACACCACCATTAACAAACCTGAGTGAACACGTGAATGTGAGGGGACGACAGCGTACAAATATCCCAGTTCACCAAACACTATATCAATGTTCCCTCCAGATCTGAGCCTTTACCTGAGAAAAAATCTACTGATTAAAGGCTTGACTGAATAAATATGTTTTCAACCTCGACTTGAACACTGAGACTGTGTCTGAGTCCCAAACACTGGTTGGAAGGCTGTTCCATAACTGCGGGGCTTTATAAGAGAAAGATCTGCCCCCTGCTGTAATCTTCATTATTGGAGGAACCAACAGATAGCCTGCACCTTTTGATCTAAGTAGGCGTGGAGGATCATACTGGTACAGAAGTTCACTCAGATACGGTGGTGGGAGACCATTAAGTGCTTTATATGTCAGTAGTAGAATTCTATAATCAATGCGAGATTTGATTGGAAGCCAGTGTAGACTGATTAATACAGGGGTGATGTGGTCATATTTCCTAGATCTAGTGAGGACTCTTGCTGCTGCATTCTGAACTAACTGAAGCTTATTTATGCACCTACTCGCACACCCAGACAGTAAAGCGTTACAGTAGTCTAATCTAGAAGTAACAAAAGCATGAACTAGTTTTTCTGCATCCTGTAACGACATCATATTTCTAATTTTAGCAATATTTCTAAGGTGAAAGATGGCAATCCTGGTAATATTATTCACGTGAGCCTCAAAGGAAAGACTCGAGTCAATAATCACAGGTCTTTGACAGCCGTACACGCTGAAACAGAAACACCATCCAGAGATGTTAGGTAATCGGAAAGTTTGCTTCTAGCTGCATGTGGTCCTAGTAAAAGTACTTCCGTCTTATCTGAGTTTAGCAGAAGAAAGTTATCGAGCATCCACTGTCTAATGTCCTTTACACATTTTTCAACATTGTTAAGCTGAGATCTCTCATCTGGCTTTGCTGAAATATATAGCTGTGTATCATCAGCAAATAAGATTGTGCTTTATAAATATAAGTTTGTCCCTAATGAGCAAGCCGGTGGCGACTGTGGCAAGGAAAGTCTCCCTGAGATGGCATAAGGCAGAAACCTTGAGAGGAACTCAAGAGGGAACCCATCCTCATCTGGATGGCACAGAATGTCCATTAAGCTCTTAACTGCTGGAAGCCCGGCAGATAACCAGTGTCCGAAATAGCTACATTCAGCCAGCTTTCAGTGAAACACAGAGCAGAATTTAAAAAGGCCTTATTTGTCCCAGAGAGGATAAAATTTCATCTATTTTGTTAGATAGAGAGAGAATAATCGCCAGATGGATACTAGTTCTAAAGCTACACTGTCGGAGCTTGACCAGCGTGCCTGACAAATTGTTTGAAGAGCACCACTGCTCTGCCAGCTACAATGTTTAGCAAACTGGAAATAGTGGAGTAGTGCGAAACAAGTGTTTACTGTAAAACCTTTTATAAGTATGGTGAGAGTGTGAGGTGTTATTACCAGTTAGGACATCATGATTGTGTCCTGTCTGCTCATGTTATTACCACATTTATGTGGAACTTCAGATTGTTAGAACACCACTTAGGGACCTATTTTTTTTACGGCTAAACACATTTCTTTGAAATTAGCAGACATGACACCATCATGACATCCTAACCCATACAACCCATACAAATTTTTTCCTAATTATGCTAATAATGTCCCATTAAAATTATCGCCTGTTTGAATATATGTGAGTCACATTAAAATCAACAACTATGTGAATGTTAGAGGTAGTTTATTTGTTTGGGGATGTGCATTACTATAAGATTAATTTTTCACCAGAAAATTGGTCATCGTTTGAAAATAAATAAAAAATTTCAAAGCAAAAAAATATATTGCACAAAACTGAATCATACAGAATCACACAATTGCATATGCATAAAAACATGATTTTGTTTTGTATTTTTTTGTGATTTCTTTTTTCTTCCTTTTCTCCTTTCTATGTTTTGCACTTTTTTTTCCCCAGTTTTGCAGTTAAAGTTTTTTTGTAGGGTGTTTTTTTTTTTTTTTTTTTTTCCATCATCGGCTTGCACTGTTACAATAGGAAGTTTCAACAGAAAGAGCTAAACAAATAGAGTGAGATGAATTTGCATTGGCAATTGTGTTTTTTGTTTATACTGAAAAAGTGGAGGAGGTGGCATTTGCTTAAAGCATCAAACTGTCTTCACCAGCTTGCCTTCTTTTATAGTACATTCTGGGGCCATTTGTTCCACAGCACCCAGCTATTCACATGATACAAAAGAAAAAGCAATTCAATTCATTTTTTTTTTTTTATTTGTATTGCGCTTTTAACAATGAACATTGTCTCAAAGCAGCTTTACACAGATAATGTGGTGATTAAAAGTAAATATGTTCTTTGTAAGTAAGTTTGTCCCTGATGAGCAACTGTGGCCAGGAAAAACTCCCCGAGATGGCATAAGGAAGAAACCTTGAGAGGAACCAGACTCAAGAGGGAACCCATCCTCATCTGGGTTGCACAAAATGTCCATTTGAAGCAGATATACAATGTTGCTGGGTACAGTGATGATGATCAAAAGCGAGACTGTTGACCTTAACTAGAGTCAATCCATCCTCAAAGCGCCCGTTCTTACTCCGGAATTTCATGGAACCACCCAAGATGTTGATGAGAAACCGTCCCAAGCTGCACAGAGTGGCCTCCAGTCAAAGAGAACACTATCCAGAGGCAAGCCTGGACGAAGTGGGAAGATCCACGGAGGGGAGAGGGGCAGGAACAATGGTCACTGGAGCCTCAGGAGAAAATTTAACGAAGAGAGAGAGAGAGAGAGAAGAGGGTGACAGGAAGAGAAGGATATGGATTATTAAGTGTCCTTATTGTTGTATGAAAGTTAATATCACTGTGCAGTTTGGACTCTGACAAGACTCGCTATGGCAGCATAGTTAAAAGGGAGAACCAGAAGGTAACACCAACATGAGAGATCCCTGGGATAAGAGACGACCCACCACACCACGTCAACAAACCTGACAGCCTGCACCTTTTGATCTAAGTAGGCGTGGAGGATCATACTGGTACAGAAGTTCACTCAGATACTGCGGTGTGAGACCGTTAAGTGCTTTATACGTCAGTAGTAGTATTTTATAATCAATGCGAGATTTGATTGGGAGCCAGTGTAGACTGATTAAAACAGGAGTGATGTGGTCATATTTCCTAGATCTAGTGAGGACTCTTGCTGCTGCATTCTGAACTAACTGAAGCTTATTTATGCACTTACTTGCACACCCAGACAGTAAAGTGTTACAGTAGTCTAACCTAGAAGTAACAAAAGCATGAACTAGTTTTTCGGCATCCTGTAACGACATCATATTTTTAATTTTAGGTGAAAGAAGGCGATCCTAGTGATATTCACGTGAGCCTCAAAGGAAGACTAGGGTCAATAATAAGACCAAGGTTTTAATTCATCAGACCAGTCCAGTCTTTTGCTACCCCACCCCATCCACAGCAAGCTGTGCTGCACTGTGCATTATAATCAGTTACTTTTTAAGCAATGACACACAAACTGTTTTTCCTGCTTCCAATAATCAACATTGATTTTTGACTGTTTCCTTCCTGCCTAATACCTTCCACCCCATGACAGCTTCCAGTATAATTTCTGTTAGTGGTTTTAATATTTTTGCTGATTAGTGTACATCCCCGTAAAACAACACTGCCTAAACCATATTTACAAATGAGCTGTGCATTGGGAGCATAATACTTTACTTTCCATTTAAAGCCATCACCACTTGAGATGGTAGCATTACAAAGTACATAAAATGTTTTAAATGAAATGAGGTGGTGAGCTGGGAAATTCAGAGTGGATACTTTTCTATATTTAATCTAAATTTGTTTATGAAATCAAAAGTATATCTGCAAAAATGAATTTTGATAGACAGACACTTCGCAGAGGGTCTTGTTGATTATCAAAATGAATATTGAATTTCTAGATTATTGTATTTTACAAACTAGTTTTAAACATTGGCAGCTCCTGTCATAATTCTAAATACATGTAGCTTGTATTTTAGTAAAAGTACTTTGTATGAGTTAAATTTATATTCTGTCTCTGTGTAATACCTAATGTATCAAGTTCTTAACCTCTTCCTAGTTTTTCTTTCATATTTTTAAAATTAAGTCTTCATATTCCTAAATAATTCTTAGTTTAGTTTTTTTATGTTAATGTACAGTACAGGAAAATTCTTGTATATTAGATTGTAACCCATGGTAATTTGGTGAAATGGTTAAACATTCCTTGACATGTGTAACAGAAATATTTTAATGGTGATTATTGTGATAAGATAAGATATACCTTTATTTGTCCCAAAGTGGGAACATTTCTGATGATGGAGATAATACATTACTTTCTCTTTTTTCTATTTTTCTACTTCTAACTACTTTCAGGTTTCATCTCAAACATTTCAGTACACAAACAATTTTTCCCAGACGAGGAGGACCAAAAAGGTGCAGCCAAAGCTCTAATGCGTCTCCAGGATACATATCACCTGGACTCCGAGAGCTTTTCCAAGGGGAGACTGCCAGGTCAGAGACACAGCCACACATTTCTTCTGTTTTATTGAAAACAAAATTCTTATATTTAAATATATTTATATACACACATGCACACACACACACACACACACACACACACACACACACACATATATATATATATATATATATAGCAAGGCCCTTAACCCTCTATGCTCCGGGGGTCCCTTACGAGGGAACTATCAAGGTCTGTGACGTCGGAGTGACGTGGGGCCGCCTTCCCGTGGGCTCACCACCTGCAGGAGGGACCGTAAGGGACGGTGCTGTGAGGATTGGGCAGCAGTTTAAGGCGGGGGCCTGCTTAGACTGCTGCCCCCGCGACCCGAATTACGGATAAGCGGGAGAAAATGAATGAATGAATGAATGAATGATGAATATATATATATATATATATATATATATATATATATATATATATATATATATATATATATATATATATATTAGTTTTAGTTTTTTTTTGTTAGTTTTTTTCCATTTACCTCATTTTCTGCAAATACTTTCAAAATATATTAATTCTAGTTTCTATTAGTATTTCAATTCTTGAGCAAGTTACTTCACGTCATTTCACGTTACTTCATGTCATCGGTTTTATGGGATGTAGTATTAAAAAGTGGGTCGCATTAGGATTCTAAGTGGGGTAAAGTGTGGCCTGAGAATTAAAAAAAAAAAAAGACAACAATAGGCTGCAAAAAGTTTTGCAAGTAGGTTCACAAATAGGCTGCAAACAGATTTGCATCTATATCATGACACGTTTGAGTTAACTGCATTGTTTTTTTTCCCCCCACAGTGATGCAAATCAATAAACATTACTGGACTGTCAACTTCTTGCTAATGCCCACTTTCTTCTGAACAGTTACAGCATAAGTTTACTAAACAAACTGGTTATCTATTCAATTCAATTCAATTCATTTTTATTTGTATAGCGCTTTTAACAATGAACATTGTCTCAAAGCAGCTTTACACAGATAATGCGGTGATTAAAAATGAATATGTTCTTTATGAGTAAGTTTGTCCCTGATGAGCAAGACTGGCGACTGTGGCAAGGAAAAACTCCCCGAGATGGCATAAGGAAGAAACCTTGAGAGGAACCAGACTCAAAAAGGAACCCATCCTCATCTGGGTTACACCGAATGTCCATTTGTGGCGGGTATACAATGTTTCGGGGTGCAGTGATGATGATCAAAAGCGAAGTGTATTTCTGAGTCAGTGTAGGAGACTGTTGACATCAACTACAGTCCAATCCAGGCAGGCCTGGATGAAGTGGGAAGATCCACGGGGGGGAGAGGGGCAGGAACAGTGGTCACTGGAGCCTCAGGAGCATGTTTAATTCGACCGAGAGAGAGAGAGAGAGAGAGAGAGAGAGAGAGAGAGAGAGAGAGAGAGAGAGAGAGAAGAGGGTGACAGGAAGAGAAGGATATGGATTATTAAGTGTACCTATTGTTGCATGAGAGTAAAAGTCACTGTGCAGTTTGGACTCCGGCAAGACTCGCTATGGCAGCATAACTAAAAGGGAGAACCAGAAGGCAACACAGACATGAGGGATCTCTGGGATAAGAGACGGCCCACCACACCACCATCAACAAACCTGAGTGAACACGTGAATGTGAGGGGACGACAGCGTACAAATATCCCAGTTCACCAAACACTCTATATCAATGTTCCCTCCAGATCTGAGCCTTTACCTGAGAAAAAATCTACTGATTAAAGGCTTGACTGAATAAATATGTTTTCAACCTCGACTTGAACACTGAGACTGTGTCTGAGTCCCGAACACTGGTTGGAAGGCTGTTCCATAACTGCGGGGCTTTATAAGAGAAAGATCTGCCCCCTGCTGTAATCTTCATTATTGGAGGAACCAACAGATAGCCTGCACCTTTTGATCTAAGTAGGCGTGGAGGATCATACTGGTACAGAAGTTCACTCAGATACGGTGGTGCGAGACCATTAAGTGCTTTATATGTCAGTAGTAGAATTTTATAATCAATGCGAGATTTGATTGGGAGCCAGTGTAGACTGATTAATACAGGGGTGATGTGGTCATATTTCCTAGATCTAGTGAGGACTCTTGCTGCTGCATTCTGAACTAACTGAAGCTTATTTATGCACCTACTCGCACACCCAGACAGTAAAGCGTTACAGTAGTCTAATCTAGAAGTAACAAAAGCATGAACTAGTTTTTCTGCATCCTGTAACGACATCATATTTCTAATTTTAGCAATATTTCTAAGGTGAAAGAAGGCGATATCTAATCAATAGAGGTGCTGTAAGCAGGGCTGCTGCATTCTTATTTGACAGTTGACATGGCATAGCAGATTAAATGCTATAAGGCAATGTAACTATTGCTTCTGCTTAGTTTAATACTCATGTAATACTCGACACAGGCGATGTGAGGTAATGCCACAGGTGGCAGAGGTAGGGTGTCAGGATAAAACAGGTGGAACAGTCAAGTTAGAGATTTTTAAATTTGTAATTAAAATTGTACTCAAGTATGTTTAGATTATAGTATTGTACTTAACTACATTTTAAATTATATGCATTACTGTGTAAAAAAAAAAAGAACAAACAAAATAATTAAAGAGAAAAACCCTGGTAACTACTGCACTGATTGATTTTGATGGGTGGAGGAAAATGCACTAAACTACCAAGAAAGAAAGATGTAATCGGACAATATAGACACCTTTCAAATTTTTATGATCAAAGTGTTTGCTCAAGGGAACTGAACTGGCACCTTATAAAAAATTTACATCAAACCTGCGCAAGCATGTTGGGGTAGGCTAATGATACTTAAACAGTAATACCTCGGTACTTGGTAATTCGTTCTGGAACTTGAGACGAGTGCAGGAAGAGTACTGAACAATGTTTTTTTTTTTTTTTTTAATGCAGTACTGTATAAGGAATAATGGTGTTCTTACTATTAAAAACAACTAGTTTGAGAAATATATATTCTTTTTGAACTACTTGAGTCCAACCCTGCTTAAAAAAAAAAGTAAAACTAAATTGTACTTTTTCCCTGGTGGTCTAGTGGTTAGGATGCGGCGCTCTCACCGCTGCGGCCCGGGTTCAATTCCCGGGGTCAGGGTACCAAACCCAGCAATTAGGGTTGCACAAGCCAGTGCACTCTTAGTGCCATTTCCAAGCCCAGATAAATGGGGAGGGTTGCGTTAGGACGGGCATCCAGCGTAAAAACGTGTCAAATCGAACATGCGGATCACAAATACGTATGATCTACAGTGGCGACCCCTAATGGGAGAAGCCGAAAGGAAGAAAGTTTACTTTTACTTGAGTAGATTTTGAGACTGGTAAATTTTTCTTGTACTCATGTCAAATGTCATTAAAGTAACAGTACTTTTAATTTAGTTGAATATTTTATTACTCGTTCCACCTCTGGTTATCAGGTTGCAAGTAAGCCACACTGCCACACTATCATCAACAAACGTATGTAAACGCATGTGAGTCGGGGGATGACAGCATCAGAACATCCCAGTTCACCAAAAGTAAATGTGTACAAATATAAATATATATATACAGTACAGACCAAAAGTTTGGACACACCTTCTCATTCAAAGAGTTTTCATCTCGGGGAAAAACTCCCCGAGATGTTATGTATATGTTATGTGTTAATTCATAGTTTTGATGCCTTCAGTGTGACTCTACAATTTTCATAGTCATGAAAATAAAGAAAAAAAATTTTTTTTTTGGTGAGACAAGCCTTTTTGTTCTTTTTAGTCAGGAGTGGCTATTGCTGTCAGGAATCCCCCTGCCACGCCCCCCTCGGAGGCTGTCAGATGTTGGGATTCCCTGACGCACCGCGCTACTGCTCTCGTGCGTGCCCCGCCCGCACGGAGCTGCTCGCAATCGGGCTTCACAAGGAGCAGCTGAGGCTCATTTCCATTGCCCATCACACCACCTATAAAAACCCCACACTCACCTACACAGATGGTCCGTTATTGCATGTAAGTGTGTGTAGTCTCGTGTGTGTCTGTGCAGGTTCCCGGTGGCGCGCTGCTCAGCGTATGCTTCTCCCGCTACGCACCTTCTCATTCCGGATTCCTCGTTATCTCCACGGCGGCGTGTGCGTTTCCTGGTGCGCCTCGGACTTCTGACGCTTCTCCGTCGCTGCCTCCGCGCCGCACCCCGCACCGTGGATGATATTATTATTATTATTATTATTTGTATTACGGACTGCCATTTGCCGGATTATCCCGCTCTGCGGGTGCTTTATGTTGGCTCTGCCTTTTTGTTTAAATAAAAACGCCGGCTCCTATTCCTGCCTCCGCCTCCATATGCGCAGCGTGACAGAATAACGGATCGATACAGAAAGGAATAAAGACTGAAAAAGGGGGGCGCAAAAAAGAAAAGGAAAAAAGGACATGATCGGACTAACGCCGTGGTCCCGGCGCGAATCGCAACTCGGTGGTCGGGTTCGCTTGGCCGCGATTCAGCAGCAGCCAAGCCCCGCCTCCAGGAAAACCCGAAAGCTCGCGGCCGTCTCTCGGTCATGCTCGGCAGCGCCACACCCCCTTGATGACATCACGGGTCTCCCGAATCGCTTTATTCCGGCTGAATGGGGGAAGTTTTTACGGAGCGTGAGTGAGTATATGGAGTCGTCTCCGTCCAGCTTCCCGATGGAGAAGGCCAGGATCGCGTGCGTCATGTCTCTTCTGACGGGGGAGGCGCTCTCTCTCGCCATAGAGTTGTGGGACACGAATAGAGGTGAGTTTGGCTCATGCACCCGGTTCCTCCAGCTTCTCACCAGGGAACTCGGGATGGTCACGGCTGATCTCCATCTCCTTACCCCAGCCTCCGAAAGCACGGTTCCGCACCTGAGTCTCCTGGAGATCTCCGCTCTGCTTCAGGCCCTCCAGGAAAGCTCTGCTCCGCCTCAGGTTCTCCAGGGGATCTTCATCCTGCTCCAGAATCTCTGGGATGGCTCCCAGGACCTCCCGGAGAGCTCGGTCCCGTCCCAGGACCTCCAGGAGTGCCCAGTCCCGTCCCAGAACCTCCAGGAGAGCTCTGCACCGCTACAGGTCCTTCAGGAGAACTCAACTCCGATCCAGGTCTGCCCCGGGAGCTCGGCTCCGCCCCAGGACCTCCTGGAAAGCTCGGCTCCGCTCCAGGACCTCCTGGAAAGCTCGGCTCCGCCCCAGGACCTCCCGGAAAGCTCGACTCCGCCCCAGGACCTTTTAGAAAGCTCGGCTCTGCCCCAGGACCTCCCGAAGACCTCCGCCCAGCTCCCTCCAGAGAGCTCCGCCAAGCTCCAGGTCCCTCCAGAGAGCTCAGCCTCACTCCATGCTCCTCCAGAGAGCTCAGCTTCGCTCCAGGTTCTCCAAGGGAGCTCCTCTCTGCTCCCGGTGCCTCAGGAGAGCTTCACTCCGCTCCAGGTTCTCCCAGGGAGCTCCTCTCCGCCTCCGAGCGACCCCTATGAGCTCCTCTCTGTTCCCGAGCGACCCCGTAGCTCCTCTCTGTTCTCGAGCGGCCCCGAGAGCTCCTCTCTGCCCCAGAGAGTCCCTGAGAGCTCGGTTCCGCTCCAGAGAGTCCCCGAGAGCTCGGTTCCGCTCCAGAGAGTCCCCGAGAGCTCGGTTCCGCTCCAGAGAGTCCCCGAGAGCTCGGTTCCGCTCCAGAGAGTCCCCGAGAGCTCGGTTCCGCTCCAGAGAGTCCCCGAGAGCTCGGTTCCGCTCCAGAGAGTCCCCGAGAGCTCGGTTCCGCTCCAGAGAGTCCCCGAGAGCTCGGTTCCGCTCCAGAGAGTCCCCGAGAGCTCCGCTCCGCTCCAGAGAGTCCCCGAGAGCTCCGCTCCAGTGTCCCGTGGAGTGCTCCGCTCCAGTGTCCCGTGGAGTGCTCCGCTCCAGTGTCCCGTGGAGTGCTCCGCTCCAGTGTCCCGTGGAGTGCTCCGCTCCAGTGTCCCGTGGAGTGCTCCGCTCCAGTGTCCCGTGGAGTGCTCCGCTCCAGTGTCCCGTGGAGTGCTCCGCTCCAGTGTCCCGTGGAGTGCTCCGCTCCAGTGCCCCGTGGAGTGCTCCGCTCCGCTCCAGTGTCCCGAGGGGAGCTCCGCGTTGTCCCAGGACCTCCGTGAGGGCTCGGCTCCGTCTCAGGATCTCCGTGAGGGCTCGGCTCCGCTCGTGGATCTCCGTGAGTGCTCGGCTCCGCTCGTGGATCTCCGTGAGTGCTCGGCTCCGCTCGTGGATCTCCGTGAGTGCTCGGCTCCGCTCGTGGATCTCCGTGAGTGCTCGGCTCCGCTCGTGGATCTCCAGGCAAGCCCCTCTCCGCTCCCAGGCTGCCCAGCAGGCTCCAATCTGCTCCCGAGAGTCCCAGAGAGCGCCCCTTCGCCCAGGGGTTTCCCTGTGCACTCACCTCGACTCCAGGACTGCGAATGGGAAGTCGAACCGCTGCCCCCGGGCTCCACCGAAGGCGACGGCTCACCCCACAGTCCTGCAGAAGGCAAAGTGACGCCTCAGAGTTCCTCTCCGGACAACGCCACATCCCCGAGCTCCTCCCACGGCGACATCTCGCTCCCGAGCTCCTCCCACAGCGACGTCTCGCCCCACAGACTCACAGAAGGTGACGTCGGTCCTCCAGGTTCCTCTGACGGCGACGTCAGGCCTCCAGATTCCTCAGAGGAGGACATGGCACTCCAGGGGTCCTCCAAGGGTGTCGCACAGCCTCCTGACTCCGCCGAGGACGTCCTCCAACCTCCAGTCGGGGTCGTAAGCACCGTCCAGTTCCGGTTCCCCGCCGTGGAGGTTGCTCCGCCTCTGAAGACCACCGGGGACTTCGCTCCGTCTCCGGCCTCGCTAACTGCTCACCCCCGCCTCCGGGTGTCTGTCCCTTTCAGGTCCCTGTGGGTGAGAAGGCTCCGGTCCAGACCTCCGGCGAGGACATCGCCCAGCCTCAGGTCAGCACCAGGGACGTTATGCCCTTCCTGGTCGATGTGGTTGAAGGGGCCCCCGTTCCAGGCCTCCGCGGGGGCAGTCGATCCGTTCCGGGTTCCCGTGGTGGCCGGCCCGCTACTACAGACCACCGCCGAGAACGTTTTGCAGCTTCCAGTCTCCACTGAGGGCGTCGCTCCGCCTCCAGTCTCCCCTGAGGGTGCCGTGCAGCTCCTGGTCGGCAGCTCCGCCGTCGCTCCATCTCCAGTCGACGCCAGGGGTTTTGCTCCATTCCTGGCCACAGCGTTAGGATGTGCTCCTTGGTCCCACAGTGTCCATGGTCCTCTTCCAGCTCTCCTCGGGGGTGATCGCTCCGTTTCGGGTCCTTCCCGGCTTTCCCTGGCTCCATGGCGGTTCCAACCGGGTCCCTTTAGGCCCTGGACGTTCAGGGGGGCCGTCCTCAGAGTGCCCCGGCCCACCGGGCTTTCTGTGGGTTGGGGCGTCCGGTGCCGCCCCTTCGGGGGGGGGGGTCAGGAATTCCCCTGCCACGCCCCCCTCGGAGGCTGTCAGATGTTGGGATTCCCTGACGCACCGCGCTACTGCTCTCGTGCGTGCCCCGCCCGCACTGAGCTGCTCGCAATCGGGCTTCACAAGGAGCAGCTGAGGCTCATTTCCGTTGCCCATCACACCACCTATAAAAACCCCACACTCACCTACACAGATGGTCCGTTATTGCATGTACGTGTGTGTAGTTATATATTATATGTATATAATATATATATATATATATATATATATATATATATATATATATATATATATATATATATAGGTGGTGTGGTCATGTAGTTTTAATGTATTTCCCACATTCGATCTGCTTGACGTATGCTGCAAGGAGAATCTATATCTCATAGATGATTTCTTTAATGTTCAAGTGGGTATTTTGGTTGCTTGGTTATGTAGTATTTTAGGATTTTGCATGAGGCATTTCTCCAAGTGCTGTATCTGGACCAGATCTGGTATAACAATAGTTGTTGTGGACCCTGAGTTTTGCCATCACATAAATCCTGATGAACCCTTTTCAGCAGGGAATCCATTTGTGATTAAGCTAAAGCAGTTGGAACTAAAGACATTCCTTTAGAATATCCAGACTCAAAAGAGGATCCATCCTGTGTTTACCAACTCTGTTCAGGTACTGCAGTTATAAATTAATCTCTTCTATAACTATGTACTCTATTGTCAAAAGAAAAATTGTGTAACCAAGAAATGTATTACACATTTATAAAGATCCCTTCATTTAGTCATGCTCTTTTTTTTTTTCTTTTTTTTTTGATGGTAAAAGTAGTCAAAATATATTTGGTAGTAAATTTTTAATTCATTGCAATCCAAAGCCATCTTCATTGATTTTAAGTTGTCGCATACTCATCATTTAAATATAGAGAGACTTAAGACAATATATACTGTTACGGATTGCCCACTGATACTGGCGATGTTATGTTATTGAGTCATCAGATAGAATTTGGTCGTTCATTGCACAAACTTTATCCTGCGCTCTAACATAGCATCACCTGTTGTGCATCGAGAGTGCGACTGCGCAGTTGGCATGGCACTGCCTATGTGCAATGCTCAGTTCGCCCATGTCTTGCAAGCCGCACCCTGTTCATTGCCTACAGCTTTACCAGGGATGCTGCACACTCACCACTTACACCAAAAGGGAAAGAATTCACAACATGTACAATGAAATATATGTGCAGTGGAACTTGGATCTTGGTGCAAACAGTACAGTAGAACAGTGCAAACAGGGTTTTTAGAATAAGGAAATATTGCACAAGTTGTACTAATAACTGTTAACTAATAATTAATAACTACTACTAATAATAGTAATGATATTAATAATAATAAATAATATAGTTCTGGGTGTAAAGTGTTTGGTGTGTTAGCATGGGAGAGAGGGCCAGACAGCTTGGTTTGTTATATAATCCCTCAGTTCTTAACAGCTGTGTTGGGGTGGACAGATGATGGGGTACCCAGATGAGGATGGGTTCCCTCTTGAGTCTGGTTCCTCTCAAGGTTTCTTCCTTATGCCATCTCGGGGAGTTTTTCCTTGCCACAGTTGCTCATCAGGGACAAACATACTTACAAAGAACATATTTACGTTTAATCACCACATTATCTGTGTAAAGCTGCTTTGAGACAATGTTCATTGTTAAAAGCGCTATACAAATAAAAATGAATTGAATTGAATTGAATGATCCGCTGTGGCAACCCCTAATGGGAACAGCCGAAAGAATCAGTGACGTCTAGTTGTCTTGACATCTTTTTACACAAATTGAAATTTCTGCTTGTTACACCACTACACTTGAATAAATGCAATAATTACTTTAACCTCTTGTCCTATTATTTTTGTCCAAACAACCCTCAACAACTAAATTGTTATTTTTTCCACACCCCTTTAGGCCTATTCAAGGTGGGAACATAACAAATGGGGGCTCATCCGGGATTTCCTCCTATATTATATTAGAGAGCCAAAGACAGAGCCAACTCAAGGGGGTGGGGGAAAGTAGAAAAAACAGCGCAGACATGTAACAGAGTGGCACAAACCTGGATGGGTTGAATCCTTGGTAATGTTGCAAGCTCTCTTGTGTAGACAGCTACCATAAATCATGTAGAGGTTGGGGAGCTTGGTTTCCACAATCCTCTGTGCAGTCTTAACTGTCTGAGCCAGGTCTCTCTGGTTCTTTGCAGTGCAGCTGGTGTACCACACTGTGACACAGTGACTGGGAATGCTCTCTATCATGTTCCTGCAGAAATTGTCTAAGAGCTGAGATGAAAACTTTGTCTTTCTTGAGCTTTCCCAGGAAACAAAAGCCTCTGCCGAGAGGGGGGGGTGAGCTCCTTTTTGTTTTTGTTGTGTTCAGAACTATGTTGATATCCACACACCTCTCAACCAGATGTTAAAGTCCAGAATCCATATACAGAGTGTGGTTTTTAATCCCAAGTTGCTTTGCTTGTTCACCAGTTTGTGGGCACTCTTTTGTTAAACTCTGAGCTAAAATCTATGATTAACATCCTAACATATGGGATGCTCCAGATGGGACAGGCTTGGGTGAAGTGTGATTGAGATTGCATCCACTGTTTATCTGTTCCTACTGGTAGCTGTCTAGATAAGTGGGGATGCTGGCTTTAATGTCTGAAAGGACAGCTTCTCAAAGCACTTCATAATAATTGGTGTCAGAGCAAGTGGGAGATTCAGGTCATTCAGACACCTTACTGTTAATTTTTCTACGCCACAGGAACAATAGTGGTGAATTCGGTACATCGTGAATGTCCTTAATCATTCCAGCGGCGACTCCTATTAGAGGTCATTCATTTTTCGACAAGAAAGAGAACTCCAAGGACGAGAGTTTGACTGAAAAGGAAATTCAACATGGTCACATGACATTGCACACGTTCAGGGAGACAAGTTCAAGGTCCAAAAAAACTTATTTTGCTGGTGTTAGTAAATTCTGGGGTGACCTGTGTAGGAGTAGATACAAGCATCTTACACATTACCGATTAACAGCCATAATTCAAACAGCATTGGGACACACATGCACATTTATTAGGTAGTTCCCAGTTAAAAAATTAACGTGAATGCTGTTTTTTTCCATTGCAATCCTGCCTCTGTGTATTTTTGCTAGCACAAAAGCTAAGCTTATTAAAAGAGTGAAATACTCAATAATCTGATTTTGCACATTGTTAAAACCACAATTACAATAATAATACACACCCCTAATACTTAATGTAAATAAAGACTTAAAATTTGTATCTATGCCTAATAATTCCTAAGCAAAAACTATTAGCATATGGCTTGACTAAAATTAGTTTTAAGCCTCTCCCCTTCTGTATTAATTGTTATTTTAGTTACCAACAAATAGCATGCTCCTTTTAATGGAAGTCAAGTCAAGTTTATTTTAATAGCACTTTTCACAACAGACATTGTCTCAAAGCAGCTTTACAGAATTTAACAGTTAAGGTGAATGGTGTGCATTTCTCCTTGATGAGCAAGCCATGGCGACTGTGGCAAGAAAAAAACTCCCTTGAACAGCCATGGCAGATAATAAATGGGCCTCAGGCTTTAAACTTGAACTTCTTTATTTAATTTTCTTTTATTCCATTTCATTTGTATAGTGCTTTTAAAGATGGACATTGTCACAAAGCAGCTTTTCAGAATACATTTTAAATACAGAAATTAATCTTTAGGTTTTAGATCAACATTTTTTATTCTATGTAGAAGCATAATATGATCTATCAAAGATGCACTAAAATTAATCTGTCAGGATCTTCCGGGCACACGGCGCGCACTCCCGGGTCGGCGGCTATCTTGCCATTTTTTCTGTGCCTCCCTGTATTTAAGGACACCCAAGACTTTAGTTTAGGGCCAGATTATCTCACCGGCTTCCAAAGTCCCTGAGAATATTCTTGCCACCCTGCCTGCTCTGGTTCCTGATCCTTTTCCTGAACCTGACCCCTGTTCTTCTCTGCTTCTGGTTTGGACTCTGGACTGGTTTTTTTTTTTTTTTCGGTTTATGTTTCTGCTCTGCCCTTCCTAGTTCTGTTTGGGTTTCTCGCACTGCCCCTATTGTTCTGTTTGCCGGCTTTGATTTTTTGAGAAGGGAAGAAAATAGTGCATGCAGGGTGGAGAAGAGTGGCAGGAGTGATTTGTAGGTAGATTTGATTTGAAGAGTATCTGCAAGAGTGAAAGGGAAAGTTTATAGGACTGTGGTGAGACCTGTTAAGTTGTATGGTTTAGAGTGATGTATATTTCTTGTCTTGATGGAGTGTAGATGTTGCTTGGAATGAATCTTCGCAGACACTGTTATTTCTTTGTAAATAAAGTTTTTATTTAACACAGAAATTCAGCATCTTCACGAGCCTCCTGGATCAGCTCGGAGTCGGCGTATGGATGAATCGACGACTCCCGATCCATGGCTACACACACGTTAAATAGTTTGCCCGTTCTCTGGGTCCACCTCTTAATGTATAACAGATGTATATGAGCCTATTTCGCAATAATGTTTAACACAAAGCGTAGCCTGTCTTTGTCCAGACTAAATGTATCTCAGATGTACCAGAGCTCACTTTTCCAGACCATTCATCTTAACATCTAGTGAACGGGTCAGAAGTCGTCTCCCAAGAGGACATGCATCCTGGATCATATTTTATACTTCGGCTCATACTGCTTTAAGGACGACAGCCCGTCTCATTTTCCCAGTCATGGCTCTTAAGATAAACACTATGGGCCTTTCATACATTTGGCTTAAAGGAAAACATCTGGCCAGACAGTTCAGTATAGGAGCAGAGAATTATCTTCAGCTCCTTCATGAATTTCATCAGAAGAGAAATAATCTGAATTAAGGCATTCAGACACTACATATTTAAGATATTACATATTTAAGATACTATAAGAGACAGTGGCATTGACTAAAAGACAGGAGGTGGAGCTGGAGGTAGCAGAGCTAAAGATGTTTTCGTTGAAGTGATGAGGATGAACAGGATTAGAAATTTAGTTCATTAGAAGGACAGCTCATGTAGGGTGTTTTGGGTACGAGGTGAGGGAGGTGTGATTGAGATGGTTTGGACATGTGCAGAGGAGGGACATGGGGTATATCGGTAAGAGAATGTTGAGGGTGGAGCCACCAGGAAGAAGGAAAAGAGTAAGGCCAAGAAGGAGGTTTATGGATGTGGTGAGGGAAGACCTGCAAGTACTTGGTTTGAAAGAGACAGATGTAGAGAACAGGGGGGTATGGAGACAGATGATCCGCTGTGGTGACCCCTAATGGGAGAAGCTGAAAAACAAGAAGAAGATGGTACTCCCTCTCATTACTCAGACAAGTGACATGGAGCTAATTGCAGCACTGTATAGTAGTGAAAAACAAAGCAAATAAAACACATTGGAAATTTCTGCCAAGGGTGCATTGAGAAGCCAAATATTTCAATTTCTGGTACTAGCTCTCCCCTTTCTGGAACAACCATTGCCAAAGCCACATGAACCACCTTTTACATTTATATTAACAACATTTGGCATATGCCCTTATCAAGCGCAACGTATGTGCTTTAAAGTTTATATTAATAAATACTAAGAAATCCAATAGTCTAAAAATATACTGGGAGAGAGAATAGTTGGAATACAAGTTGGTAATATAAGAAGTAATTTAAAGACTGCCAGTGACTAAGCTGTTAAGGTCAGAGAGAAGGAACTGTGCAGCAACTGTGTAAAAATGCACAGCTAGATTCTCATTAAGTTTACCAATGACATGAATGTGGTGAGTCTCATCAGCTTCAAGTGACTTCATGAGGACACAGTGATGACTCCCCACTGAACATCAACGGCTCCTATGTGGAGATCGTTAAGAATACCAAATTCCTTGCCATTCACCTAACGAAGAACCTCAACTGGTCCCTAACCACATAAAGAAAGCCCAGCAACATTTCTACGTCTTAAAAAAAAAGCTGAGGAAGGCCCAGCTCCCACCTCCTATCCTCACCACGTTCTACAAGTGAGCATTGAGATAATCCTGGATCAGCTGCATAACTGCTTGGTTTGGGAATTATGCCATGTCGGACCCCAAGACCCTACAGCGGATAGTGAGGACTGCTAAGTAGATTATTGGGGTCTCTCTTCCCTTTATCATGGACATTTATACAATACATTGCATTCACAAGAGACACATACTTCTCACACCCATTCTTCACCTTCCTGCCATTGGAAAAAAGGTGCCAAAGCATTCAGGCCCTTACATCCAGATTGCATAACATTTTCTTTACACAAGGCATTCAAATACTCAATACAAATCATGGCACACACATACACACTCATGAGCAAACCCATTTAACTGTTTGCACAAAATTGCTGTTTTGCACAAATTGCTGCTTAAAATATTATGTGGAAAAAGCATTTGCACAAAATAGAGCTGTAAAAATAAGGTGGTAAGGTGGTAAAATTCATTTACCACCTTAACTAGTGCCGTCTCTGTGCTATGATGAGGCCTAAATCCTGACTGATACATTTCAAAACTTTTATTCCTAAGTAGATGTGAGCACAACTGCATTGTTACAACCTTTTCTAAAATATTGCTGATAAAGGGGAGGTTTGATATTGATTTTGATCGTTGGACAGCTGACAAGGGTCAAGGTCAGGTTTCTTAATTAGGGGGTTAATAACTGCCAGTTTGAAGGATTTAGGTACATAACCAGTGCTAATTTAAAGGTTTATAAATTAAAACAGGTTCTATTACCTCTGGAATTATCTCAAACACAAACCTGTGCCAGATTCACCAGGAGTGTGGAAGAAAGCGGAAGACAGATATTCAGGTCTCAGTAAGTGCCAAAAAGTTGATGTGAGGCTATTGCTAAAATGCAATCTGGTTTTCTCACACCAGACTGGCAGTGTCAGAACAGATATACCACTGCTGTTTCAAATTCAGACACCAGTAGAGAGTAGATAATGTTACTAGTAGTTATGCCTCTGGTTTGTAAGTGTAAGCTTTTGGGTCTGTGTGATGAGCTGACAGGGATAGGCTTGAGTCAGTTACACTGCTAAGCATTAAAAAGAAATGTGAAAATAATGTGGGCTTTTTACTGGCTGCCAATTATGCTTCAGACTGCTACAGACAGTAGTGTCTGACGGGGCAAACCTTCAATATATCTTAAAAAACCCTGCCCACATTTCACACTTCACAAGACTGAAACTACTCTTGAATAATGACCAGATAGAACTAATTAGAATAAAAATAACACTTAAAACAAAGCTAAATCAACCATGTTTTTTAGAAGATTAAGGTGGTACAACTGTGTCGTGCCATTTTCCATTTAATTTAACACATTGTCATCTGAGCACCCTCTTGTATGAAATTGTAATTATATTTATACGGCTTTGATTGATTCCTGTAAAAGGTGGAACCACCAAAGGCATTGATGAGAAACCGTCCGAAGCTGCACAGAGTGGCCTCTAGTCGAAGAGAACCCTATCCAGAGGCAGGCCTGGACGAAGTGGGAAGATCCACAGAGGGGGGAGGGGCAGAAACAGTGGTCACTGAAACCTCAGGAGCATGTTTAACGAAAGAGAGAGAGAGAGAGAGAGAGAGAGAGAGAGAGAGAGAGAGAGAGAGAAGAGGGGTGACAGGAGGTAAAGGATATGGATGCAAATCCTGCACAGAGCCTCTAAGGCCAATCCACACAAATTCTCCCTCAACAACATCTGACCTATTTTATGTTTTAGACCCAAGTATTGGATTGTGACAGATGATTTTGTGGAAACTCGTGCACATCTCAATGAATACACCTAATTTTTACCTGCCAAGCTGAACCCAATGCCTCACTATAAACCAGGCATTTGTAAATTGACATTTAGTTACAGCTTTAATGGTCATGGCCTTTGGACCAACACCTTTACATCAATCACATGGTACTGGTTCTCTAAATGCATTTGTAAGCACATTGGCATTTGCACTTGTGGCCTGTGTGTCACCAAACTTAATTGGTGAAGAAACAGAAATGAATGACTTTAAATGAAATGGTTTCAGTGATGCAGGGAGAAGGATACTTTGGGGTAGATAAGATCAAGATCAAAAGGCAAAAAGGGAGAAAGAGTGGTACCCTTGGATACACCACATATTGGCCTTTAATATTCAGATGATAAACTGCTTTATTGCTATACAATTGTTTCTTCTTGCCATGCTTCTCTGCCTGCAGCCACCTTTTGACAATGTGTCTTGAGATGTTAGTTGAATGTGAAGAGGCAGCCAGGTTTAGTGAGTATCAGCAAGTACTAGCTGTCCTGTTCAGTGGTTTGACCTGTTGCAAAATAGCATGCTTTAGTGTTGGGTACTCTAGCAGTTTTATGACTGGAAGCAATAGTGATTTAAGTGGGGCTTTCCTTAACAGTTGCGTCAGCTAGTAGAGTTCTGCCAATGCTTATGTTGAAGGCTTCTTCTGGGTTATGAATGGATGGTGGAGCTAATGGAAGTGAGTGGTAAGATAAACACAGCTGTGTTTTACTAAATAGTGTCCTGTTTTAGTCATTGATTGAAGGGATAAAAGAAGGGAGAGATGAGAGCTGATAAAGAGAGAGCTGAACCCACCGTGCTGTGTTTGTGTGCATATTTTTCCTGACACTGAATAGTGAGTTTTACAAAATGAAAATACTTGTTTGAGTTGTCCTAAACATTCCACACCATGTTTTGACAGTTTACAAGCCCAAACTGACAGGAAGGCTAATTTCTAGAACATTCCCAGAACAATATCGCCTGTTATTTTCACAGTACCGTTTTAATGAGCCTGTGTCCACTGAAACCTCAGATATTTAATAATGTGTTACTTTAACCTATGGTAAATGCTTATAAGTCTGTTATATTTTTTGTTTTATATGTAAGCACTTTCCTAACTTTTGTCCATAGGTGTGCGCTACAGTGCATTCCTTACTGTAGATGACTGCTTTGACATGGGAAAGACAGCTTACAATGAAAATGACTACTATCATGCAGTGCTGTGGATGCAACAGGCCCTCCAACAGATGGATGCGGGAGAGGATACCAAAACATCCAAGTCAGACATCCTGGACTACCTGAGCTACTCAGTCTATCAGATGGGAGATGTTCCCCGAGCAATCGAACTCACCAGACGCCTTGTCTTTATTGGTAATCAACTCTAAAATCACATCACAGAACTCAAAGGTTATCAGAGACAAATCCATATTTGGAATCAAAATTCTGGCAAACAAGATTTAATAATTAAATTGTCACTACTTGGAAAATAATTGACAATAAACAAACAAAATATCACTAATTCAAAACATTTCAATAAACAAACATAGATATGTCCCAATACAAACATGCCCAATAATATAGTGCCACCCCTCACACTTGATTGACAGCTTTCTGTGTAAGGCATTGGAAATGCAAATGCAAAGCCATGCAAGGCTTTGGAAATTTACATGCATATAGGATTCGTGATTTCTTTTGATTTTTGGCAGGCTACAACACAGACAGTGAAAAAGCTAACTTGGTAATTAATATTGTTATTTAAATATAATTTAAAAGACAGGAAATACAGTTGCTTTTTCATTTGAAATTTAGCAGTCACTGCAAGTTTGTGAAATTTGTAAAAAATATATATATTTATATGTGCATACATAAACAATATTATATTACATATATTTGTTAGGGCTGTCAAAATTCAATTACAATTCAATTCATTTAATTTGTATAGCGCTTTTAACAATTAACATTGTCTCAATGCAGCTTTATACAAAATGTACAGGTTGTTAACGCATGAACGCAAATTCGTCTTAACAACACCAAATCTATTTATGCAGCATACATTTCTCTGTGACCAGTCTGCACCTTCACTCTCCTTTATGTTGAACGAGAGCGGACAACAAAGACTCTTTTGAGCACTTTTTATTCTGAACAAATAAGTAGAATAAATTAATGAAGAAACTTCAGTCTGTGACCTTCTCAAACAATTTCAGCACTGACCGCTCCTCAGCCACGCTTACTGCAAACTGAGGAAAAGCACCCGAAACTGGAACATAATTAAGAAGCCACGTACCATATTTAACAATTTAAAGTGCTAAAGAATTTTACATATAACTATAGAAACTTCTCAAAATAAGTTTAATATTAAAGAATAATCTCCAGAGTGTAAAATAATTAAATAAATATAAAATAATTAATAACAAAAGGGAAAGATTTTAAGTAAAATATTTACATTTATAACATCTCTTAGAATTAGAGTATTTAAAACTTGCAATGTATTAATTTAAGGTACATTTAGAACAAATAATGTGTGGTTAATTTGCAATTAATCACAAATTAACTCATGACAATCGTGATTAATCGCGATTAAATATTTTAATTAATTGACAGCCCTATTATTTATATATAATTTACATGTTCAATTTGTATTAGCATAACTAGAATAGTTGTTTTAAATAGAGGTTTCATTCTTCATTACAGATTTTTGTATTAACCATTTATTTGTTGGATCAACTATATTAAAATATTTAATGAATGAATGGTTACTGCAAGTATTAATTGCATTAATCAGTTATTAATTTATTCTGTTTTTGAATATTATTAGATCCAAGCCACCAGAGAGCAGGAGGGAATTTGCACTATTTTGAGCAAATGATGTCCAATGAACAATTGGACAAGGAACAAACTACAAAGGAGCCCACTGGAGAGTCATCCATTCAGCTGGCAACTTATGACCGCCCAAAAGATTATTTACCTGAGAGAGAAACCTATGAGGCCCTGTGTAGAGGAGAGGGGGTCAAAATGGTGAGTGCAATAAAGAGATACCTTGAAAATATATTTTTATAAAGCCTGTAAGAAATATTAAAATAAAATATAACCATTCTGAAGATTACCCAAACCCTGTGAACCTAACTCTAGTAAAGCTGATGGTTCTGTGTATTGCTCTTGGTTCTCTGTGTGTCATTAAAACAGCTTTTTCCTGCAACAGATCCTTTAAGGAAATAGGTGGGATTGCCACCTCACCTGTTCCATGCTTGTTGTTCCAACAGAGGCCAGACTTTTGTAAAGCTTAGTATAAATGTGTGCATAAGCTAAACTAAGGGGCGGGGGGGCATCTGATTCTAGATTAGAGTTTCGGAAAAATAGATTTTTTTTTTTCATTCATGACTTTATGTATTCATGCAGATATGCTGATGAATGCCAATCACCTATTAAAATACCATGCACATTCAGAGCACAGCTGATTTGTACTTGGTAACACACAAACTCGCTAAAAATATGTTTGCACAGTGGGTATAATGAGGGTGTTTGCACATTAGCAGTTAGGTCTGAAACAGAGCACAGTTCGCATAAAAAATTTGTATTATGAAAGCTGTCATGCGGACAAAAAAGTACAATGTAAGATTCTCATGATACCTGATACCGAGGTGCTACCTTTTACATTTTTAGAAAATAGTTTAAGAACTATTCTAATATCTTTTTTTTAACTTGATAAACATTTTTAAATCTTAATCAATATAAATCAAATTGTTAATTCAAGTACCTAAATAATTTGTAAGAAAAATAATTGTGTGCTTGTCTCAGTTTTTTTCATTGCCTGTAGTTAACCTTGTCTTTATGACAGTAATACCCAATGTTGCATATTGTATTTAGTTCTGATCTGTTTTTGTTTTCAGCATCTGTATACAAATATTTTAAGCAGCAGACTTTTTATTGTTAGATACTAAGGTTGATTTTCAAAAATTTTTTGCCACAGACTCCGCAGAGATTTAGCAGGCTGTTCTGCCGCTATCAAAATGGGAACAGGAACCCACGTCTTCTGCTTAAGCCTATGAAGGAGGAGGACGAGTGGGACAATCCACACATTGTCCGCTATCTGGAAATGCTTTCTAATGAAGAGATTGAGAAGATCAAAGAACTTGCTAAACCTAGGGTGAGCCCACTCCAGATACATGATAATATTAACTGTAACTAGATACAAACTTAAAAACATAGACATAGAATAGCAGAAGTATATTATTTATTGTGCAATGGGTTATGCGTTTAGAAGTTTTATCTAACCTAGAGTAGCATGCAAAAGTCTTAGATTTTGTGTCAGCAGATTTATTATTTATAAAAAATGTTTTACAGAGAAATGTTTGAATGTACAACCCCAATTTCAAAAAAGTTCGGACATTGTGTAAAATGTAAATAAAACCAGAATGCAATAAATTACTAATCCCATAAATTCATATACATTTTTTGTATGATAGAACTTTCAAGATTTCTTGATAACTTGGCAAACTGTGCTCACAGACAATGATTTCTGGAGGTGTTTCTGGGCCCATGCAATGATCTCTATTACAGAAACCTGCCTGTTTTTAATGCAGTGTTACCTGAAGGTCTGAAAATCACACGCATAATATATTGATTTTTGTTTGCCGCTTTGAAAATCACAATTATTTTATATTTTATTTAAAATGGTACATTTCCTCAGTTTAAACATTTGATATATTTTCTCTGTTCTATTTTTATTAAAATCTGTGTTTCTGAGATTTAAAATTTTAGAATTTGTGTAATAAAAGAAAGTAATATTTTAATTACCAGACCACTAACCCTACATAAAAACATAATGGTAGGCTGTCTCATATTTGACCAAGAAACAGAACTGCAACAGCCAAATTGTCAGAGAGAACTGTTGCAGACGCTGCTTGATGTCAGTTCTATTTGAAAACTACATGAGTGGAATCTTTATACTACTTTACTAAGTATAAATGTTTGTGCAATGGAGTCAGCTAATCGATTAACAATTAATGTATTTATTCCTAACTCTTTTAGCTTGCAAGAGCAACTGTGCGAGATCCAAAAACTGGTGTATTGACAACAGCACATTACAGGGTCTCCAAGAGGTGAGTCATTGTTAAAGCAGTACTTTTATTATTGTGGAATATGAAATAATTCAGATATATTGTTTTAAAATAATGTTCAGGTTCTCTAAATGCTAGGCAACTGTTTTCTACCTGCTGTATCTCTGTTTGTTTGATAATTTTAGTGCATGGTTGGAAGGACATGAAGACCCAATCATTGCACGTGTCAATCAGAGAATAGAAGACATTACTGGTCTAACAATTGATACTGCAGAACTTCTCCAGGTAATTCAACTTAGATATTTAGTATAATGTCTTGGCCATCACCTTTTGCAGTTTTTCCAAATCTTTGCCAAATGCTCACCTTTTTCTTAAGTAACAAATAGGAAGGAAAGAGCAAATATTAAAGTCCAGAACTGCTTATCTGCTTACACTCACAAGTAGTTTTGGACTTGTCAAATGGCAGCAGGCAGAGCCTGGAGTCACATAAACCAAACAAAAATAGGCCATTGTATTTTAGAATTACCTTAAAGTACTAGTAACATAACTTATTCTTGCCAAATGCAAGAAATATAAATCTACAAAACTAACAAAATAAATACAAGCATATCAGTAAAAAAACACAAATGTACTAAAAATATATTTGCTAGGTAGTTGCTGGGTAAATTAAGAGCACTATACATTTTTTAAGCAACACAAATCATATAGCCCTGTTTAATCATCAATGCCTATAAAAAAAGAAATCTGGAATTGTATTCATTCCTTAAACAAGCATGAATCCTATCACTGATTGGCAGTCTTGCTATATGTTCTTGAAATTTTGTGGTTTCAAAACCCTATACAACACTAAAAAGTGTGGACATTTTAGAGTCACCAAATAAAAAATGTTGAAGCAATTTAGATAAAGAAAAGTAGTTTGCATTTTCCTACATATCAGAAATAACTTGTTTTCAAGCCAGTGATCGATGTTTTTGTCTCATTCTAAACACTAATGTAACACATAAACCTTGAGGCAAAACTTTAACTGTTATTACTGTGGCTGAACAAAATGCATCTAACATTACAATACCTAGGCCAATAATAGTCTAGCAAGCTTATTAACTTTGGGTCAAGGGTATACATGACACAATATTTTAAAAAACATAGAGCTTATTTTACACTAAAAGCATTGGGGCCTACCTGCGAGCATTGGGGCATAGAGCATTTATTTCCGTGCTTTATTGTAGTGGTTTAGTAAATATAACCTTAAATCTGTCAAATATTCTGATTATTTTATATTTGTACTGCCACTCTATATGTTCATTTATAGTTAATTCATGTAATTAATATGATACATATGATACTATATTCAACATAGTAATTCTACTACTACTACTAGTAATAGTGGGATATATTAGTATAGTAAGTAGTCTAGTAGAAGTATAGTAAGAAAAAAGAGGTGAATATAATAATAATTAACAAGTAATAATATAAGCAACATGTGTGTGTGTATGTGTGTGTATATATATATATATATATATATATATATATATATATATATATATATATATATATATATATTAGAAAATTAAGTTTAAACATGTTTAATAAACGAAAAATTATGGTCATTAAGGTTACACTGGATTTATTTAGTACTGGATTATTTAGACCAGAGTTTTTGCAACATTATTATGAAACACATGTTCATTTATTACCTTAAAACAATACATATGTGTAAATATATACATAAATATATACATTACATACATACAATTATGTGTGACTTTGTTTTGAAAATGCTGTACAGTATGTGAGGGAGTGTTAATAGTCATGAATACTGATGGGTTATCACACCTGGGGAGAGAATGACCAACCCCCTAATGGGTCTATCAAGGTGGAATTCCACTGACAAATCTAAAAGGAAGGATTTGAGGAGACCTAAAGAAAGTGTTATTTCTTATAGGGCACAATGCTTCCAAATAAGAGTGACTACGTTTCTCTATTTAAATAAGTTACACGATTTAAGACATGTGATATCCTAATTGAAGAAAACATTCCTATAATTCAATAAATTATTTATATTGTTTTTCTAGGGTACCAACAAATTTGTTCTTGTTCTTGTCAATGTTTTAAAGTAATTTTCCTGTTTTAAATTACATAAATCATCAGTACACCTATTGTAGCACGCATCAGTAAAACAAATGTTTGGTGATTAAAAATTGTTATTTACCGTAATTTCCGGACTATTAAATGCACCTTAATGCGCTCCCACTGAACCCACTTTTTTTTTTTTTTTTTTTTTTTTTTTTTTTACATAAATACGCCGCACATGTCTATAAGCCACAGGTGCCTACATTGAAACAACTTTACACAGGCTTTAATGAAAGACAGTGCCTGTAACACAGCTTTTTCATGCCAGGTTGTTTTCAGCCTGACGAATGATTCTCCTTTCCTGTTGACAGTCCGAGTAAGAGGCAGGTCAAATGTCAGAGGAACCTAATCCATATTTACAATGTCAGGCGGGCCAAATCAGTGGGAGCATGCTCGAATAAATATAAAGAGTTTCATTGGTTCACCTTAACCCTTTCAGCAATTTAATTGGTCCAATGTTACAGGGCTCAGTTTTTTTGGCTGCATAAGGCTTATAAAACCGGGGGAAAAACGGGAAAAATCCATAAATTAGCCGCTTCATTGTTTAAGCCGTGAAGTTCAAAGCATGGGAAAAAAGTAGGGGCTTATAGTCTGGAAATTACGGTAGTGGTTTAAAAATTTTTTTATCAGTGGTCGAGTAGGTAGTGGAGCACATTTTTAAAGTTGCCTATAAATACACGGATTTAGTGAATGGAAAATTTATAGCAGCTTCTCCGGAGACAAGAATACCACATCACGATACTGTACGAGATTTAATAAATAAATACGAGTGAGAATAGTTAACCTACATAACCTACTCTAATATGGCAATTAAATGCACTAAACGATGACGTTTTTTTTTACCAATATCCTTGTATGCGATTTCAGCAATAAAAATGCAATTTTTTTCTAAAAAGGAAACAAATTGCAAACCCGATTCCAAAAATGTTGGGACACTGTACAAATTGTGAATAAAAAAGGAATGCAATAATTTACAAATCTCAGAAACTTATATTTTATTTACAATAGAATATAGATAACATATCAAATGTTGAAAGTGAGACATTTTGAAATGTCATGCCAAATATTGGCTCATTTTGGATTTCATTCTACATATTCCAAAAAAGATGGGACAGGTAGCAAAAAGAGGCCGGAAAAGTTAAATGTACATGTAAGGAACAGCTGGAGGACTAATTTGCCTTAAATATTGGAGCAATAACAGAAAGGAGTTTCTCAGAGAAAAATTGCAAAGAGATTAAAGTTATCATCATCTACAGTGCATAATATCATCCAAAGATTCAGAGAATCTGGAACAATCTCTGCGTAAGGGTCAAGGCCGGAATACCATACTGGATGCCTGTGATCTTCGGGCCCTTAGATGGCACTGCATCACATACAGGAATGCTACTGTAATGGAAATCACAACATGGGCTCAGGAATACTTCCAGAAAACATTGTCGGTGAACACAATCCACCGTGCCATTCGCCGTTGCCCGCTAAAACTCTATAGGTCAAAATAAAACCCATATTTAAACATGATCCAGAAGTGCAGGCTCATTTAAAATGGACAGTGGCAAAGTGGAAAACTGTTCTGTGATCAGACGAATCTAAATTTTGGAAAACTGGGACACCATGTCATCCGGACTAAAGAGGATAAGGACAACCCAAGTTGTTATCAGCGCTCAGTTCAGAAGCCTGCATCTCTGATTGTATGGGGTTGTATAAGTGCGTGTGGCATGGGCAGCTTACACATCTGGAAAGGCACCATCAATGCTGAAAGGTATATCCAAGTTCTAGAACAACATATGCTCCCATCCAGACGTCGTCTCTTTCAGGGAAGACCTTGCATTTTCCAAAATGACAATGCCAGACCACATACTGCCTAATTTTTCTGGTTTAGTTTCGATGAAATGTCTATTTTTTTTCTTTTCACTGTGTGCCATTTTCAGCCCATGAACCTGTTTTCTGTCATTGTGCAGCTTTTTCTATCTACCACTTGTGTATCATTTACTGGCTATCACACACCATACATGTAGGCTAGTTTACGAAGCTTACAATGGCAAATTCAAGAAGTATGACGTGGAGGAGACAGAGGAAGTCAGCAATGTAAACATGACTGAGAACAGAGACATATCTGATCACCTGATTATCATCTTTTCTCTGCTTGTGTTCTATATGGTGGATGTTCAGCCTGGATACATTTATTAGGTAACAAAATTTAAAATGAGTTTTTTATTAATATATTAATTAGGGCTGTCAAAATTGTGTTAATGCAAATGTATTTTAACGCCAATAATTTTATTAACACAATTAATATAGTGCGCATTTCTGTTTGACCATTGTAATTAAAAATATAAATAAATAAATATAAAACAGGCGAAATTAAAACCCCAGGTACCTGAACTCTTCCACTTTCACCACCTCTTCTCCTTGCAACTGCACCATTCCACTGCCCTCCTCTCATTCACACACATGCACTCTCTCTTACACCTACTGACTTTCATTCCCCTTCTCTCCAGCATGTACCTCCACCTCTCCATGCTCTTCTTAACCTGCTCCCTACTCTCACCACAAATCACAATATCATCTGCAAACATCATAGTCCACAGAGACTCCTGTCTGACCTCGTCCGTCAACCTGTCCATCACCACTGCAAACAGGAAAGGGCTCAGAGACGAATCTTGATGCAATCCAACCTCCACCTTAAACCAGTTTGTCATTCCTACTGCACATGTCACTGCTGTCACACTGTCCTCATACATGTCCGGCACCACCTCACATACTTCTCTGACACACCTGACTTCCTCATACAATACCACAACTCCTCTCTCGGCACTCTGTCGTAAGCTTTCTCTAAATCCACAAACACAAAATTCAACTCCTTCTGACCTTCTCTATACTTCTCTATCAACATTCTCAAAGCAAATAATGCGTCTGTGGTGCTCTTCCTCAGCATGAAACCATACTGTTGCTCACAGATGGTCACCTCTTCTCTCAGCCTGGCTTTCACTACTTTTTCCCATAACTTCATGGTGTGACTAATCAGCTTTATTCCCCTGTAGTTACTGCAGGTCTGCACATCTCCTTTATTCTTAAAAATCGGGACCAGCACACTCATTCTCCATTCCTTAGTCACCTCTATTCCTCAGGCAAAATATTTTATTTGATTAACAACCCTAATAATTATATGACATCAGGTCCAGTTACCAGTGTGACACTAAAACAGGTAGTAGTAATGGCTACTCTTTACTTAAGTACATGTCAAAGCCCAAACTCCTTTACTTTAACTTGAGTAAAAAAGTATAGTCAGTACTTCAACTTTTACCACAGTATTTTAAAACATGGGTATCTGTACTTCTACTTAAGTGAAGGATGTGTGTACTTTTTTACCACCTCTGTTTATTTAGATAGATAAAAATAATCATTGTCCACATTGTGTGGATTTAATTGTTCAGTTTTTCCTAATTAAATCTTGGTAGATTTGTTTTAAGAAAGCCTTCTACATGTCTTTTTTGTTTGTTTGTTGTATTTTTTCTTTATTTACGTCAACCTGGCTTTTTTTGTGGAGGTCTTAATTAATATATTATTAAGTAAAAATGTATTAAAGCTAAAACTTTTTTATTTACAATCTATTTTTTTTCCTCTAATGTAGGTTGCTAACTATGGGGTTGGAGGTCAATATGAGCCACATTATGACTTTTCAAGAGTAAGTACATTTGTGAAAGGCTCCTGGTAGTTTTAATAGAATATTGCTGTCACACTTTTTTGTACACTATAAAGACAAATGTTCACTTAGACACCTGACCTTTACACCAATAGGGTAATGAACTTACATTCTAAATACATAGACATTACTATGGATTCAGTTCCCTCTTTTCAGCTATAACAGTTTCCATTCTTCTGGGCCTCCCCCAAAATGTTTCCACAAAGATAGAAGCAAGGCATTGTCTAAAATGTATTGCTATGCTGAAGCATTATGATTTTCCTTTAATGGAAGTAAGGGCCTAACTGCTACAATGCAGTCAAGCAGGTAACATTTATCTGGAATCTGCCAAACCAAGACTCACCCATTAGTTGCTGGGGTAAATGCTTCCATTGTCCAATAATACAGCTTACAATTGACTATGGAATATCTAGGAGGGATACAATTACATGAACTGACTTTTCACCTCTTCTTCACAATATCACGCTTGAATCCACTGAGCAATATTCACAAAATCAATTTTCTTTGTGTAACCTTGTGTTTATTTTAATGTGGTTAGAACCTCAAAGATGAGAGCCCGTCCAGTTGATCAGTTCAGTTTGGATTAAAATTACTGATGTCTGTTGCAGCGTCCTTTTGACAACAACCTCAAGGTTGATGGAAATAGGCTTGCCACCTTTCTTAACTACGTAAGTACATGTATTCTCTGAAGCAAGCAGTTTCATTACTTTGTTTTTCTGTCAAAATTTTATCTTCATAGAAAGATGAGACCGAGGCTTTCAAATCATTAGGCACAGGAAATCGTGTGGCTACTTTTTTAAATTATGTAAGTATGTATACCCTGAGTGTTCATGTTGAGAATAATAAAATTTTAATTTACGACTCGATTTCACAATTCCAGGGTCATGTCGTAATTTAATGTGCTCTTTTTCAATACTGTCATCATGTGTTATAAGTTAATGTTTTTAAACATTGCAAATTTGATTTGCAATTTGATTTAGCCTAATTGTGTATGGGTCGATAGCTGTGCTTCAAATATTATTAGTAATGCAAAGGTGCCATGGGTTTTTTAATATATTGTTTAAAATGTAGATTTATTGCAAATAATTACAAGAATAGGCCAAATATACAACTAATGTCCATGGATCACAATGTCTGCCAGTGATGTTTCAATTAAATTGGCATGTGTACAGTATATACAGACATATCAGAAAATATTTTGACATTGCGAAGTTAAGGCTAAGTCAATTGAAACGTCTTAGCTAAGTGTGAATAATTATTTTATTATTTAATTTACAAGTAAGTAGATAAAAGCTCTAGTGTTTTTTTTTAATGTGGTATTTAAATTTTGTATCTGTTGCTGTTAAATCTCTAAATAAACTCTAAAGAGATAGATAAAAACTAACATTAGAGATATAAGAAGAACATACACTGTGGCAAACCACTGGTGTGGCTTAAAATGAAAGAATGCACAACAACATTGTGGATTGCAGATTGCATTGTCATAATCTCAGTGATTTATGTTATTTAAGATAGATCTGTCTCTGCAACATTATTGAGTACAGTATTGAGTTTGTCATCTGTTGCGTGAAACTTTTTACATTAACAACTCTATCAGTCTTTGATTCAGACAGTTTCTCTACAATTTAACAAATGGAATAGAAAAATAAAGTTAGAAAGTGGTAAGGTTGCAATAGAAAATAGAGAGTTTATTTCTACTTGCATATTACATACATCTATGTATTTTTTACACATCATTCACACATGGATATTATCCTTTTTAAATTACATTTCCATTTCTTATTCTAATGGCAGATGAGTGACGTGGAAGCTGGTGGTGCCACTGTGTTTCCAGATTTTGGTGCTGCTATCTGGCCAAAAAAGGTAGAGTTCATCACACATCAGCATTTAGTGAAGTGGTTTAGAATAAAAGTTTCTGTCTCATCCATGTCTGATACTAAGTTGGGAAGATACCTTTATATATGCTTGTATAATAGGTAAGAAATCTATAAGACATTGATACAAGTCACAAAGGTTCTGGAACCAAGATTAATCTCTTTTTTAAAGCACACTGCCATCTTAACAAATAACTTTATCTGTGGAAAAAGTGGAAGGTTTTAGACTGGCTGTGCCAATGACCAGACCTTAACCCAGTTGAGCAGCATACAATGCAATAGTCAACTTAACTTTTTTTTAAAAGGCATGATGACAAGGTTAGTTTATATTTTTTCTTGTTTTGTTTCTAAAATGTTTCATCTAGGCTTTCCTTAGTTATAAATATAATAAAGAAATGACAAAAGAAAATGTCAAATTTGATGCAAATCAGATGTGCATACTGTGTTGACTTTTTTAAAATTCCACGCAAAATGGACATATTGCAAACTCGATTCAAACACGGGAAGATGGGGAAACAGGGCAAGCTAACGAGCCAGTGTCAACAGTTGCATTAAATGACCAACAAGCAATTAAAATGACTAATATGTGATGATGCTACAGGTTGATGAGCACTTCTTGTTGGGTTTGGTTGGGAAGATTCACCAAACCCAATGATCTTGCTGGTAGAGCGGAATTGTGGGATCAGTTCGAGCAACATTGTAGTTATCAAGCATCCACTGCCTAATGTCCTTTACACACTCCTCAACATTGTTAAGCTGATCTGTCTCATCTGGCTTTGCTGAAATATATATATATATATATATATATATATATATATATATATATATATATATATATATATATATACAGTGCCTTGCGAAAGTATTGAACTTGAACTTTGCAACCTTTTGCCACATTTCAGGCTTCAAACATAAAGATATGAAACAAATTTTTTGTGAAGAATCAACAACAAGTGGGACACAATCATGAAGTAGAACGAAATTTATTGGATATCTCAAACTTTTTTAACAAATAAAAAACTGAAAAATTGGGCGTGCAAAATTATTCAGCCCCTTTACTTTCAGTGCAGCAAACTCTCTCCAGGAGTTCAGTGAGGATCTCTGAATGGACCAATGTTGACCTAAATGACTAATGATAAATAGAATCCACCTGTGTGTAATCAAGTCTCCGTATAAATGCACCTGCACTGTGATAGTCTCAGAGGTCCGTTTAAAGCGCAGAGAGCATCATGAAGAACAAGGAACACACCAGGCGGGTCCGAGATACTGTTGTGGAGAAGTTTAAAGCCGGATTTGGATACAAAAAGATTTCCCAAGCTTTAAACATCCCAAGGAGCACTGTGCAAGCGATAATATTGAAATGGAAGGAGCATCAGACCACTGCAAATCTACCAAGACCTGGCCGTCCCTCTAAACTTTCAGCTCATACAAGGAGAAGACTGATCAGAGATGCAGCCAAGAGGCCCATGATTACTCTGGATGAACTGCAGAGATCTACAGCTGAGGTGGAAGACTCTGTCCATAGGACAACAATCAGTCGTATACTGCACAAATCTGGCCTTTATGGAAGAGTGGCAAGAAGAAAGCCATTACTTAAAGATATCCATAAAAAGTGTCGTTTAAAGTTTGCCACAAGCCACCTGGGAGACACACCAAACATGTGGAAGAAGGTGCTCTGGTCAGATAAAACCAAAATCGAACTTTTTAGCAATTGTAGCAATGCAAAATGTTATTTTTGGCGTAAGAGCAACACAGCTCATCACCCTGAACACACCATCCCCACTGTCAAACATGGTGGTGGCAGCATCATGGTTTGGGCCTGTTTTTCTTCAGCAGGGACAGGGAAGATGGTTAAAATTGGTGGGAAGATGGATGGAGCCAAATACAGGACCATTCTGGAAGAAAACCTGATGGAGTCTGCAAAAGACCTGAGACTGGGACGGAGATTTGTCTTCCAACAAGACAATGATCCAAAACATAAAGCAAAATCTACAATGGAATGGTTCACACATAAACATATCCAGGTGTTATAATGGCCAAGTCAAAGTCCAGACCTGAATTCAATCGAGAATCTGTGGAAAGAACTGAAAACTGCTGTTCACAAATGCTCTCCATCCAACCTCACTGAGCTCGAGCTGTTTTGCAAGGAGGAATGGGCAAAGATTTCAGTCTCTCGATGTGCAAAACCGATAGAGACATACCCCAAGCAACTTACAGCTGTAATCGCAGCAAAAGGTGGCGCTACAAAGTATTAACTTAAGGGGGCTGAATAATTTTGCACGCCCAATTTTTCAGTTTTTTATTTGTTAAAAAAGTTTGAAATATCCAATAAATTTCATTTCCACTTCATGATTGTGTCCCATTTGTTGTTGATTCTTCACAAAAAAATTACAGTTTTATATCTTTATGTTTGAAGCCTGAAATGTGGCAAAAGGTCGCAAGGTTCAAGGGGGCCGAATACTTTCGCAAGGCACTGTGTGTGTATATATATATATATATATATATATATTTCAGCAAAGCCAGATGAGACAGATCAGTTTAACAATGTTGAGGAGTGTGTAAAAGACATTAATTCAATTCAATTCAATTCATTTTTATTTGTATAGCGCTTTTAACAATGAACATTGTCTCAAAGCAGCTTTACACAGATAATGCGGTGATTAAAAATGAATATGTTCTTTATGAGTAAGTTTGTCCCTGATGAGCAAGCCGGTGGCGACTGGCGACTGTGGCAAGGAAAAACTCCCCGAGATGGCATAAGGAAGAAACCTTGAGAGGAACCAGACTCAAGAGGGAACCCATCCTCATCTGGGTTACACCGAATGTCCATTTGTGGCGGGTATACAATGTTGCGGGGTGCAGTGATGATGATCAAAAGCGAAGTGTATTTCTGAGTCAGTGTAGGAGACTGTTGACATCAGTGTAGGAGACTGTTGACATCCAATCCAGGCAGGCCTGGATGAAGTGGGAAGATCCACGGGGGGGAGAGGGGCAGGAACAGTGGTCACTGGAGCCTCAGGAGCATGTTTAACTCGACCGAGAGAGAGAGAGAGAGAGAGAGAGAGAGAAGAGGGTGACAGGAAGAGAAGGATATGGATTATTAAGTGTACCTATTGTTGCATGAGAGTTAAAGTCACTGTGCAGTTTGGACTCCGGCAAGACTCGCTATAGCAGCATAACTAAAAGGGAGAACCAGAAGGCAACACAGACATGAGGGATCTCTGGGATAAGAGACGGCCCACCACACCACCATCAACAAACCTGAGTGAACACGTGAATGTGAGGGGACGACAGCGTACAAATATCCCAGTTCACCAAACACTCTATATCAATGTTCCCTCCAGATCTGAGCCTTTACCTGAGAAAAAATCTACTGATTAAAGGCTTGACTGAATAAATGTTTTCAACCTCGACTTGAACACTGAGACTGTGTCTGAGTCCCGAACACTGGTAGGAAGGCTGTTCCATAACTGCGGGGCTTTATAAGAGAAAGATCTGCCCCCTGCTGTAATCTTCATTATTGGAGGAACCAACAGATAGCCTGCACCTTTTGATCTAAGTAGGCGTGGAGGATCATACTGGTACAGAAGTTCACTCAGATACGGTGGTGCGAGACCATTAAGTGCTTTATATGTCAGTAGTAAAATTTTATAATCAATGCGAGATTTGATTGGGAGCCAGTGTAGACTGATTAATACAGGGGTGATGTGGTCATATTTCCTAGATCTAGTGAGGACTCTTGCTGCTGCATTCTGAACTAACTGAAGCTTATTTATGCACCTACTCGCACACCCAGACAGTAAAGCGTTACAGTAGTCTAATCTAGAAGTAACAAAAGCATGAACTAGTTTTTCTGCATCCTGTAACGACATCATATTTCTAATTTTAGCAATATTTCTAAGGTGAAAGAAGGTGATCCTGGTAATATTATTCACGTGAGCCTCAAAGGAAAGACTCGAGTCAATAATCACACCAAGGTCTTTGACAGCCGTACACGCTGAAACAGAAACACCATCCAGAGATGTTAGGTAATCGGAAAGTTTGCTTCTAGCTGCATGTGGTCCTAGTAAAAGTACTTCCGTCTTATCTGAGTTTAGCAGAAGAAAGTTATCGAGCATCCACTGTCTAATGTCCTTTACACATTTTTTAACATTGTTAAGCTGATCTCTCTCATCTGGCTTTGCTGAAATATATAGCTGTGTATCATCAGCATAGCAATGGAATCTAATACCATGTTTATGAATAATTTCTCCAAGAGGCAGCATATATAAAGAGAAAAGCAGAGGACCTAAGACAGATCCTTGAGGAACACCAAACTTTACCTCAGAGAGTGTGGAGAACTCACCATTAACATCAACAAACTGATAGCGATCAGTCAAATAAGACCTGAGCCAAGAGAGAGCCGTTCCCTTTATTCCAACAACGTTCTCAAGTCTAGCAAGTAGTATAGTGTGATCAATGGTGTCAAAAGCTGCACTAAGGTCGAGCAAAACAAGTAAGGAGACAAAACCCTGATCAGAGGCCAATAACAGGTCATTTACCACCTTAACTAGCGCCGTCTCTGTGCTATGATGAGGCCGAAATCCTGACTGATACATTTCAAAAATATTATTCATAAGTAGGTGTGAGCATAACTGCTGTGCTACAACCTTTTCCAAAATTTTGGCTATGAAGGGGAGATTTGATATTGGTCTGTAGTTGGACAGCTGACATGGGTCAAGGTCAGGTTTCTTAATTAGGGGGTGGATAACTGCCAGTTTGAAGGATTTTGGTACAAAACCAGTGCTAATGGAAGAGTTTATTATTTTTAAAACAGGTTCAATTACCTCTGGAATGATCTGTTTAAAGAAACTTGTAGGCAAGGGATCGAGAATGCAGGTTGATGATTTTGATGAGGAAATTAATGAAATTAAGTCATTCTCGTGAATAGGAGTAAAACTTTGTAATTGATTGTCTGTTATAATTACACTGCTGTCTACAGGGTTACTTGTAAAATAATTTGGCTTTATATTAACCGTCTGGATTTTTTGCCTGATGTTTTCAATTTTATTATTAAAAAAAGGCAGTTGGCAGTGGATGCTTGATAACTTCCTTCTGCTCAACTCAGATAAGATGTGAATAATATTACCAGGATCGCCTACTTTCACCTTAAAAATATTGGTAAAATAAGAAATATGATGTCGTTACAGGATGCAGAAAAACTAGTTCATGAAAAGCAGTGGCCTAAGACTGATCCTTGCGGAACACCAAACTTTACCTCAACAAACTTATAGCGATCAGTCAAATAAGACCTGAGCCAGGAGAGAGCTGTTCCCATTATTCCAACAACGTTCTCAAATCTAGCAAGCAGAATAGTATGATCAATAGTGTCAAAAGCTGCACTAAGGTCGAGCAAAACAAGTAAAGAGACAAAACCCTGATCAGAGGCCAATAACAGGTAATTTACCACCTTAACTAGCGCCGTCTCTGTGCTATGATGAGGCCTAAATCCTAACTAGTAGATTGAAAAAATGCTATTACTAAGTAGATGTGAGCATAACTGATGTGCTACAACCTTTTCATAAAATTTGGAGATAAAGGGGAGGTTTGATATTGGCTTATAGTTGGACAGCTGACAAGGGTCAAGGTCAGGTTTCTTAATAAGGGGGTGGATAACTGCTAGTTTGAAGGATTTAGGTACATAACTAGTGCTAATGGAAGATTTTATCAATTTTAAACAGGTTTACTTACCTCTGGAATTATCTGTTTGAAGAAACTTGTAGGCAAGGGATCGAGAATGCAGGTTGATTATTTTTATGAGGAAATAAGTGAAATTGTCATTCTCTTAAATAGGAGTAAAACTTTGTATTTGATTGTCTGTTAGAATTACACTGCTGTATACAGCGTTATTTATAAAATAGTTTGGATTTATATTAATCGTCTTAATTTTTTTGTTCAACTTTATTATTAAAAAAGTTAATGAAATCATTACTACCTATTGATGGTGTGCATGTTAGTGCAGTGCTTTTATTTCCTGTTAATTTTGCTTAGTGCTGAATAAAAATCTAGGATTATGCTTGTTATTGTCTATGAGGGTGGAGAAATATGCTGATCTAGCAGCACTAAGATATTTTCTATAACTCAGGAGGCTCTCCTTTCATGCTATTTGAAATACTGTCAATTTGGTTTTCTAATTTCTAATTTCCAAGTGGTCTGTTTAAAGGTGCGCATATGATTATTATACCACTGTGCTAATTTTTCCTGCCTGATCATTTTGGTTTTAAGGGGAGCTACATCATCTAGAGTGTAACAGAACGTTCATTTTAGGTATTCAGTGGCCCAGTTGAGCTCTGCAGGGTCAGACGGAGATCTAATTTATATAGACATTTTCGGAAGATTATTAATATAACTCACTGCTGTAGCTGACGTGCTGTAAATGTACGCTTAACACGGTAACGTTGCAAGATACTAATGCAATGACTGAGGCAGATTTTAAAAGAGATGAGGTAATGATCCGAAATAGCTTCCGACTGTGGAATTATGACAAAATGTTAATTTTTTTATTCAAATGTTAATAACAAAATAAAGCCCCAGTGCACAGTGTGCTTGTGCTGGAGATGCTGCTTCTAGACTGACTGAGGTCTCCCAGTCAGGAAGTCCGGGATCCAGTTGCAGAGGGAGGTGTTCAGGGCCAGTAGGCTCAGATACTGCTTTAGTAAATGTTTTACATAATTGGGAGGAAGAACATGTGCCAGTTTTGGATTTCTTTTTAAATTGGTGGGAAAATTAAAATTTCCTCTTAAATATCTCCAAAAACTAAGGAGATGGTTATTGATTTGAGAGACAGAGCAAAATTTTACTCTTACATTAACATGTGCAAATACCGTGGTATAATGCTGGACCATAAACGTAACGTGTGATGCATAGACTGATAATGTAAGCAAGAAGCTTCAGCAAAGAATCTATTTATTATATAAATTAATTTCTATTATTTTCCATAGCAGAATGCTTTTGATGTTTTATGGGGCTTTTATTGAAAACATTGACATTTTGTGCTATTTGCTGGTAGGAAAATTATTCCAAAGCTCAGAGGAGTCACTGGAGAAGGTTGTAGCAATAGCAAACTTACAAAAGTTACAAAGCATAGAAAGTATGTACAGAGGTTTTAAGTAATAAAGTACAAATACTTTGTTACTGTACTTAGGTAGATTTTTTCTAGTATCAGAAATTTACTTCACTATTTATTTTTTCACTTTCACTTTCTTTCATTTTTTACACAGATATCTGTAATTTCTACTTCTTACATTTTCAAACCGGGCCCATTACTTTAGTTTTTATTATATAATATATCTATATATAGTTACATATATTTCCTTCTCATTGTGCCCCATTTTCAACTTTTTCCTGTCACTGCACTTTTCAATCTAGCACTGGTGTACCATTTCCTGGCTATCACTCACCACAGACGTAGGCTAGCTTACGAAGCTAACAATGAGCAAGGCAGAAGGCAACAGGAAGTATGACTAACATGGATGAGACAGAGGGAGTCAGTGATGTAAACAGGACTGAGAACAGACATATTCCTGATCACCTTTTCTCTGCTATAAAGAAAAAGTGTTGAGTAAGGTTAACATAATTGTGAATGATAAGAGGCATCCTTTATCTTCTAACTTTTTTTTACCATCTGGCCAAATGATATTGTGTTCCTAGATGCCCGAAAAACGGATCAAAATGATCTTTTATACCTCAAGCAATTAAATTATTAAATTCTTCTTCCTCTAGTGGTAAGTGGTCAGTAAGACTGGTCAATTTAAATCAAATGTGTTAATTTTATTATTTATTTATTTACCGTTCTCTTCTTCTTCTTTCGGCTGCTCCCATTAGGGGTCGCCACAGCGGATCATCCGTCTCCATACCACCCTGTCCTCTATATCTGCCTCTTTTACACCAACTACCTGCATGTCTTCCCTCACCACATCCATGAACCTCCTCCTTGGCCTTCCTCTTTTCCTCCTACCTGGTGGCTCCATCTTCAGCATTTTTCTACCAATATAATTCATGTCCCTTCTCTGCACATGTCCAAACCATCTCAATCTCGCCTCCCTCACCTTGTCACCAAAACATCCTACATGTGCTGTCCCTCTAATAAACTCATTTCTAATCTTGTCCATCTTCGTCACTCCCAACGAAAACCTTAACATCTTCAGCTCTGCTACCTCCAGCTCCACCTCCTGTCTTTTACTCAATGCCACTGTCTCTAATCCATACAACATCGCAGGTCTCACCACAGTCCTATAAACTTTTCCTTTCATTCTTGCAGATACTCTTCTATCACAAATCACTCCTGTCACTCTTCTCCACCCACTCCACCCTGCCTGCACTCTTTTCTTTACTTCCCTAACACACTCTCCATTACTTTGCACTGTTGACCCCAGGTACCTGAACTCCTCCACCTTCTCCACCTCTTCTCCCTGCAACCATTTATTTATTTACCGTTGAACATTAATAACAATAGAGATTACTACAGAGTTGGTCCCACTTTAGCTGCTATAAAAGCCTATAATTTTCTAAGAATGTTTACCAGTGGGTTTTAGACTGCTTTGTTTTCTGTGCAGTCCATTTCAGTTTTTCAAAACTAACTATTTCATAACCATATCTTTACTCACCTCATGTTCACAGAGTTGTTGTCATTCTGGAACAAGCATTCAGAGACAAATATTTGTTTCCAATATTGTGGCAACTGTTGGGCAAAGGCCCACATATGGGTGTTATGATTGGATAACGTTTGGCCGTATATTTTAAGTCTGAATATTATATGTCAGTAGTGCTAAAACATTTAGAATGTTTTATCATTCCTGTGCTTCTAGGGTACCTCAGTGTTCTGGTACAATCTCTTTAGAAGTGGAGAGGGAGATTACCGAACAAGACATGCAGCCTGTCCAGTTTTAGTCGGTAGTAAATGGGGTAAGTGTGGCTTCTACATTACAATTATAAAAGATTTTCAGTAAATTATTTATAGTTTATTTCAGTTGAAAATAAAGGTTTTTTTTTCACATCAGGTTGTAATGGCCTTATTAAAACTTGTCATACATACATTGTACATGTTGTCCTAGCAGACTCCATTTGTATGGTGTATGCATTTCACCACTGTTCTGATATATGCAGTTTGAATTGTCAGATTGTTACAACTCTAATTTTAAATCATTCAAATTCAAGAGATTTTCTAACTGTACTTACAGTTGCATAACTTTTTATTTTACTTTTTTATTTTATTTTTTAAAAAGTCGTCTTCTTCTTTCGGCTGCTCCGATTAGGGTCACCACAGCGGCTCATCCGTCTTCATACTACTCTGTCCTCTACATCTGCCTCTTTAAACCAACTACCTGCATGTCTTCCCTCACCACATCCATAAACCTCCTCCTAGGTCTTCCTATTTTCCTCCTTCCTCAGCATTCTCTTATTAGAGGGACAGCGCATGATATACCCCATGTCCCTCCTCTGCACATGTCCAAACCATCTCAATCGGACTTCTCTCACTTTGTCCCCAAAACATCCTACATGCGCTGTCCCTCTAATAAATTTGTTTCTAATCCTGTCTATCCTCGTTACTCATCAAATAAATCTCGGCATCTTCAACTCTGCCACTATATCTATCTCTCTCTCTCTCTCTCTCTCTCTCTCTCTCTCTCTCTCTCTCTCTCTATATATATATATATATATATATATATATATATATATATATATATATATATATATATATATATATATCTGGGGCCGCCTTGGCCCTTTTGGCTTGAGCATGGCCCCCTTGTGGACACTGGCTTGAGCATGGCTGGAGGCTTGAGCATGGTTAGAGGGGTCTCCTTGTTGGCCCCTGGCTTGAACTTGGCAAAAGGAGACACACTGTTAACATCGTGCATGGAGCTGGCATGCATCAAGGTGGGGATGGTCACACGTTAGCCTCAAGCTGGAGCATAGCATTGAGAATGGCATGTAAGCCCCTCCCCATAGGCCTTGGGCTGGGAGGTGGCTTGGGAGGCCACCCTGTCGACCTCAGGCTGAAGCCCTGCCCAGTCTGCCTCGGTCTGAAGCTTGGCATGAGGCATGGCATTAAAAGGCTGTACTGTTGGCCTCAGGCTGGACCTTGACATGGCGTGTCAAATAGTCATCAACTTTCCTTATTTTTGAGAATGCGATTGTTTATCACTCGCTGAAAGTTTCATCTTCGGCATTTTATTTTATTCGAAAATAGCGTTTGGCATATATTTATTCCATTATATGAAAAGGCTTTGCGGTCCGGCTGGACTCATCTTGCAGTTCGGATTCGGACCAGAGTCCGCCAGATGGCGACTTTTAAATCATTAGGCAGAATTGTCAATGTAATCTGGGCCAATCTGGGCATTACAGTTTTTTTGGATTGCTTACACACTCAAATTAAAAGTAGTACACTATTAGCAAAACCTTACACTCAAGAGGCAAAACATCAGCCCATATTTGCACAACTATAAGCACATTGTCAACCTCACACTTGTTACAAAACTCTACACACATTCATTCATTCATTCATTCATTCATTTTCTCCCGCTTATCCGTAATTCGGGTCGCGGGGGCAGCAGTCTGAGCAGGCCCCCGCCTTCGACTGCTGCCCAATCCTCACAGCACCGTCCCTTACGGTCCCTCCTGCAGGTGGTGAGCCCACGGGAAGGCGGCCCCACGTCACTCCGACGTCACGGACCTTGATATTTCCCTCTACACACAGTGATTTGCAAAACACTAAACACACTTAACATACATTACACACAAAAATCTATCATGAAGTCAGTTCCTTGCAATACCAAAGCACTGACTGTGAAATTACTGCACTGCCAACCAATTGGTTCAACACAGTAATCAGCCGTGCAAACACTTGTTTGCTAAATTGTAGACACACCAATCAGGTGTATAAGCACTATAAAAAGCAGCAGGTGAGTTCATCGGTCTTCAAGCACAATGAAAAGAGTCAGAGAAAGAGTAAGACGAGGAGGAGAACGAGGAGAACAAGTAGAACGAGGAGGAGGACAGGGAGGAGGATGGAGAGGAGATCCAGCACGAGTTCATTTACGTAGATGAGGCTGGGTTCAATCTGACGAGAACATGAAGGAGGGGAAGAAACATCATTGGCCACAGGGCTATAGTCAATGTCCCAGGGCAACGTGTGGGTAATATAACACACTGTGCAGCCATTACACAGAATGGGGTCCTCCACCGCCATGCCCATATGGGCCCTTACAACACAGCATTGATATTTACATTCTTGGACCAATTGCACAACATAACAGCAGCAAATCAAATCGATCATATGCTATACATTGTTGTCTGGGACAATGTGTCTTTCCACCACTCTGCTTTGGTTTAGAACTGGTTTCAGCAACATCCACATTTCACCGTCCTATATCTTCCACCATACCCTCCATTCCTTAACCCTATAGAAGAGTTTTTCTCTTTTTGTTACAGTACAGTGGAACCCGGTTATGTCGATGTCCTAGGGGGTCGGCAAAAAGCATCGAGGTAACCGATGATCGAGATAAACGAAAATCAAAATGGCGGCAGTATATTAACGTGCTTGAAATTTCTTTATGTACATGATGTGCGTTAATAAATGAGAATGTGCATGCACGTGTTTTTGAAGGGTTTTTTACACAACAGCGTTGCCGCGATTTGTTTGATGAAGGCATGTTATAAAAATACATACAATACATGTTTATCTGTCAGGAATCCACCTGCCACGCCCCCTTTGGCCCCCTTCAGCGTGTCAGGTGCTTTCTCGGCCGCTTTCTCTGAAGCTCCCGGCTTCAATCGCGCACATATGGTGCTCGTTTAGCATCATCACCAGCTCCTATTTAAACTTCCACACTCTCACTGTCCGTTATTGTTGGTATATGTTGGTTCACGGCGGTCGTTGTTATCGCTCATGTGTATCCCGGTACGTGCCTTCCCACCGGCACTCTCAACGGATTCCCCCGATCCTGCCGGTGTTCATTCTATGCTTTTGCTCATCCCACATTCCGTGCCGCCAAGCGCGGCTTTGGCCTCCCGTTCATCGCATAACATTTAAAAAACAAAAGGCATATGTGCACTAACTAACAGCAGAGATTCACCAGTATACAATACAACACCTGTAGCAGCTGTAAGGCTTGATTTTTCCGCCACTTCCGCGAGTTCTTCTGCGGCTGCACCAAGATAACCGACGTTAAATGGCAAATCTTTTCCCCCTTGTGCTCGAGATATCAGGGTTCGGCGACATAAAAAAAAGTCGACATAACCGATAAAAAATGCTTAGAAAAAGCGAGAATTTGGCGGTTCCACTTCAAAAATGTCGACTTAATAGGGTTGTCGAGGTAACCAAGGGCGAGATAATCGGGTTCCACTGTATTATGAATCTCCATGTCAACATTTTGGGCGTGTTGACAAATAAATGAGTTTCTTCAGTCTGCAACATTGGTTTTGTGTAGTGTTTGGTGAATTTACATTGTTATATTTGTACTTATTTATATTTATTTATATTTGTACTTTATTGATGGTAATCAATAGGTAATCAATACGCTAATCATAGGGAAGTAGAAGTGCTAAAAGTGTTTTAGGTTTATCACAGCAGAGTGTAACTCGTGCAAACAGAGTATAGTAATGTGAAACGTGTGTTTCATATGGTAAAGTGTGGTTTTTAAACAGAAATGTATAGTTTTTACAAGAGTGTTTAATTATGCAAAGGATCTGTAGTGTTTTGCTAATTGGGTGTGTGGTTGTGCTAATTGTCGTGTAGTGTTTTGAAAACACAGGCCTGTTTTCAGGGCCCGTGTAGCAAAAAAACTACCAATATGAGGGGAAAAAAACAACCTTGCAAGCAACAATACGTGGGAAACAATGAACGAGAAAAAACATAAATGTAAAACAGGAGCAAGAAAGGAAATGGTTCAGTACTTGCTACAAACTAGATGAGTTTTATATAGGAGTTGAAAATAAAGAGGTGTATATATATATATTCACACAATATATACATACAATAATTAACAAATAAACAGGTAACAGGCTCTGAAGTAAAACATGTAAACATCAAAACCAATGACAGGAAGGGTGAACATGACATGAATGAACAAAAAATGCATTTGAGACAGACCAAAACAAAAGCACTACTTCTTCCTCTTCTTCTTCTTCTTCTTTTTTCGGCTGCTCCCATTAGGGGTCGCCACAGCGGATCATCCATTTTCATACCACCCTGTCCTCCACATCTGCCTCTTTTACACCAACTACCTGCATGTCTTCCCTCACAACATCCATGAACCTCCTCCTTGGCCGTCCTGGTGGCTCCATCCTCAGCATTCTTCTACCAATATAACTCATGTCCCTCCTCTGCACATGTCCAAACCACCTCAATCTCGCCTCCCTCACCTTGTCTCCAAAACGTCCAACATGCGCTGTCCCTCTAATAAACTCATTTTTAATCTTGTCCATCCTCGTCACTCCCAACGAAAACCTTAACATCTTCAGCTCTGCTACCTCCAGCTCCACCTCCTGCCTTTTACTCAATGCCACTGTCTCTAATCCATACAACATTGCAGGTCTCACCACAGTCCTATAAACTTTCCCTTTTATTCTTGCAGATACCCTACTATCACAAATCACTCCTGTCACTCTTCTCCACCCACTCCACCCTGCCGGCACTCTTTTCTTTACTTCCCTAACACACTCACCATTACTTTGCACTGTTGACCCCAGGTACCTGAACTCCACCACCTTTTCCATCTCTTCTCCCTGCAACCGCACCATTTCACTGCCCTCTCTCTCATTTACGCACATGTACTCTGTTTTACTCCTACTTACTTTCATTCCCCTTCTCTCCAGCGCGTACCTCCACCTCTCCAGGCTCTTCTCAACCTGCTCACTACTCTCACCACAAATCACAATATCATCCGCAAACATCATAGTCCAGGGAGACTTCTGTCTGACCTCGTCTGTCAACCTGTACATCACCACTGCAAACAGGAAAGGGCTCAGGGCCGATCCTTGATGCAATCCAACCTTCACCTTGAACCAGTCTGTTGTTCCTACTGCACACTTCACTGCTGTCACACTGTCCTCATACATGTCCTGCACCACCTTCACATACTTCTCTGACACACCTGACTTCCTCATACAATACCACAACTCCTCTCTTGGCACCCTGTCGTACGCTTTCTCTAAATCCACAAATACACAATGCAATCCCTTCTGTCCTTCTCTATACTTCACTATCAACATTCTCAAAGCAAATAATGCGTCTGTGGTGCTCTTCCTCGGCATGAAACCATACTGTTGCTCACAGATTGTCCCCTCTTCTCTCGGCCTGGCTTCCACTACTCTTTCCCATAACTTCATGGTGTACTGATCAACTTAATCCCCCTGTAGTTACTGCAGGTCTGTACATCTCCCTTATGCTCAAAGATCGGTACCAGCACACTCCTTCTCCATTCCTCAGGCATCCTCTCACCTTCCAGAATCTTGTTATACAATCTGGTTAAAAACTCCACTGCCATCTCTCCTAAACATCTCCATGCTTCTACCGGTATGTTATCCGGTCCAACCGACTTTCCACTCTTCATCCTCTTAATCGCTGCTCTCACTTCCTCCTTACTAATCCTATCCACTTCCTGCTTTACTAACTCCACATCATCCAACCTTCTCTCTCTTATTTTCCTTATTCATCAGCTGCTCAAAATACTCCCTCCACCTTCTCAACACACTTTCCTCACTAGTCAACACATTTCCATCTCCATCCTTTATTGCTCTAACTTGCAACACATCCTTCCCAGTTTGGTCCCTCTGCCTGGCAAATCGGTACAAATCCTTTTCTCCTTCCTTAGTGTTCAACCTCTCATACAGCTCCTCGTATGCCTTTTCCTTGGCTTTCCCCACATCCCTTTTCACCTGCTGCTGCATCTCCTTGTACTCCTTCCTACTTTTCTCATCTCTCTGTTGATCCCACTTCTGTTTTGTTAACCTCTTTCCCCTTATGCTCTCCTGGGCTTCCTGATTCCACCACCACGTCTCTTTGTCTTCCTTTCTATTTCCAGATGTCACACCAAGTACTTTTCTAGCTGCCTCCCTCATCACTCCTGCAGTAGTTTCCTAATCATTCAGCACCTCTTCAACACCACCGAGCCTCTGTCTGACCTTTTCCCTGAACCTCACACTACACTCTTCCTCCTTCAGTTTCCACCATCTTATTCTTCTTTCAATCCTTACTCTCCTCCTCTTCTTCGCCTCCAAAACCATCCTACAGACCACCCTCCGATGCTGTCCCCTGCCAACACTTTACAGTCTCCAATCTCCTTCAGGTTGCATCTCCTACATAGAACATAATCCACCTGTGTGCACCTTCACCCACTCTTTTTCGTCACCCTATGATCCTCCTTCTTCTTAAAATAAGTATTCACCACTGCCATTTCCATCCTTTTAGCAAAATCTACCACCATCTGCCCTTTCACATTCCTTTCCTTTAGGCCATACCTACCCATAACCTCCTCATTACCTCTGTTTCCTTCACCTACATGCCCATTAAAGTCTGCCCCAATCACCAATCGTTCATTTCTAGGTACACCATCTACGACTTCATCTAATTCACTCCAGAATTTTTCCTTGTCCTCTATCTCACAGCCCACTTGTGGAGCATAGGCACTGATGACATTTATCATCATCCCCTAAACTTCCAGCTTCACGTTTTTTACCCTATCAGAAACTCTCTTCACCTCCACTACACTCTTACTGTACTCTTCCTTTAGAATCACCCCTACACCATTTCTCTTTCTATCCACACCATAATAGAACAGTTTAAACCCACCTCCAATGTTCCTGGCCTTACTCCCTTTCCACTTGATCTCCTGAACACACAATATATCTACCTTTATCCTCTCCATCATATCAGCTACCTCTCTCCCTTTACCAGTCATAGTGCCAACATTTAAAGTACCAACACTAACCTCTACTCTCCTACACTTCTCCTTTCCCTGCCGTCTCTGTAGACGTCTTCCTCCTCTCCTTCTCCTCCTTCGGCCAACAGTAGCCCAATTTCTACCGGTACCCTGTTGGCTAACGACACCTGTGGCAGTCGCTGTTAACCCAGGCCTCGACCGATCCGGTATGAATTTTTTAATTCGTGACCCGCAAATTCGATTTGGCACGTTTTACGCTGGATGCCCTTCCTAACGCAACCCTCCCCATTTACCTGGGCTTGGGACCGGCACTAAGAGTGCACTGGCTTGTGCCTCCCTAATGGCTGGGTTACCAAAACAAAAGCACATGGAGCATAAATACAAAATCTGACAAGCAATTATGGACTCACTGTGTCACAGAAAAACTTGGACAAAATAACACTGAGTGCAATAGTCACTACAAAGTATACAGTAACTGGTTAGAGGTTCAATCCAATGTTTTTAAGATAAATTTACGTCCATAACTGTTTGGCCATTGACAATCATTGTTATTTCAGCTGCCTACTATAGAATTTTTTAGCTGAAATTCCATTCCCCACCGGCTTGCTCTTTAGGAACAAACTTACACTTATAAACAACATCTTATCAATTTCTATCACCACATTATCTGTGATGCGCTATACAAATACAAATTAATTAAGTGAATTGGAAATAAATAATTAACATGACCTTAAAATGCAGACCTTATCCAAATTGGCTGAACAGTGTGGTGTGGTGGTCCTGTATGCGTTTACATAAACATGGAATGGAGCAAGAACCTACTGGTCATTGGAGTATACATTTAGCATAGCTTAATGAATGAACTTACAAATGTTCAACATGATTAAACCATCTGATAAATCTGTATGTGGACTGTAAACGCTGGTGTAAATTGATGTAATCCACAAAAAGATGTATAGTTCACAAAGAGTCTTCCATGATCCGAGGAGATAACATTTATATGTGCCTCGACAATGGCCCAGAAGCATTTACTCTTCAGTACCAACAATTCTGTTGCTCATTGGCAGTTCCTAAATGCAAATGCTGCACTTGAATTTAAATCTATTTGTATTGGTTTGAAATGACAGAATAACACACCTGGCCATGGAACAGCTGGTTGGCCAATTACTTAAACAGTCCCTTAAAGCAGTTGGCATATCAATACTCAGAAATTAATTATAAAATGAAAAACAGCTAAAATAACCATGAAAACAGATATTTATGTACCTGACTGTTTTTTTTTTTTTAGCTATTAAATTAAGGGCAATGAGCTATATGGAATTGAGACATTATTGGTGCTTAACTAGTTTTGGAAATTACCGTATTTTTCGGACTATAAGCCGCTACTTTTTTCCCACGTTTTGAACCCCGCGGCTTAAACAACGAAGCGGCTTATTTATGCATTTTTCCTGGTTTTTTCCCGGTTTCACAAACTTCAAGCCAAAAAACTGAACCCCATAACATTAGACCAATGAAATTTCCAAACGAAAACTAAAAAAACACACCTTACCTGTGTTCTGAGCTGCACGCCATCTGGAGAAAAAACTTTTTTTTTTAAACACACGACGATGCCAAAAGATAAACTCCCGAGAGAAAATGTTGTGAAAGGAAGGAGGAAGACAGTGAACAATGACTTTCTTGGTAGGCTACTGTTTAGATACAAGCCGTTGAGTCTGGGTCATGGGAAAGTTTGCTAACTCCAGTTGCAACAGAAATCATATAAGCACAGACAGTTTTCCAAAACTCGTGCTTTTTTATTTTTCTTGGCAACAGCATTACGGGTTAGTCAAAGAAACTTAGAAATGAGCATCAGAAAATAATAAGGACATATTCCTCGGTCTCCACACATCCAGTAATTGCGGAAAAATGCGGGGCCAGGCTATTCCCAAAATACCGCTATGCTCCTAAAGGAAGTGCAACATATTTCACCCGTTACACCGTGTAGCAGACACTGTCTTTCGTTAAAGCCTGTGTAAAGTTCATTAGTTTCAGTGTAAACAGCTTATAGACAGGTGCGGCTTATTTATGTTTAAAATAAAAATCTTTGTCAAATTCAGTGGGTGCGGCTTATATATATGGGTGCGCTTAATAGTCCGGAAATTACGGTACTTACGATCAGTGTTGGGCAACATTACTTTTAAAAGTAATGCATTACAATATTGAGTTACTTCCCAAAAAAGTAACTAATTACGTTACTTAGTTACTTTTTATGGAAAGTAATGCATTATATTACTTTTGCGTTACTTGTATCTCTTTCACGCCTTACAGGTGTAACAGGTGTAATATAGATATATGATATGACATCGTACATGTGTCTCCCACGGAAAACTTTTAATTTGAGCAGTCAATAGATCTGCAGTCGTGGAAGTTTTCTATATTTCTGTCTCCATTTCCATATATGCAACATTATGCATATGCATAATGTTGCAATGTTGCATATATTCAACATTATACACACACACACACACACACACACACACACACACACACACACACACACACACACACACACCTGTAGTGCTGTGCTTTGCATGCAGATGTTTTTTTTTTTTTTAAGTGGTATTTTTTGCAGTTGACAAGAGCTTTTCACCAACACATAATCTACACTTAAGCATTATTCTTTTCTCCTTTTCCTCGACTATTTCAAAATAATAAGAATACTTCCATCTCAGTAATGTAATGCTCTGGTTTACCATCTCCGCTTCTGACCAGCTTCTGTTCCCACGGCTCGCACATATGAGTGTGCGATTCTACGTGACTACCTTCATTTTAATTCAGTATTTATTTTTTTATGCAAAATAATTTAACTGAAAAGTAATTTGCATTACTTTTTAAAAAAAGTAACATTACTTGTAACCCAACACAGCTTACGATGAATGTTAATGAAAAGTTAAGATTATCATAAGATAGTAGTGGGTTTTTTTTGTTTTGTTTCAGCCAGCAAAATCTCCACTACTGAAAAAAGAAAAAAAAGTGTACACATAGGTTACATTGTCACCTAAATGAATAGTATTATTTTAAGGTACCAGTTTTATCTTCAGCATATTTTTAGCATTTATCAGGCTGTTTCTATTTCATAAAACATTTTTTTGTTTGTTTTATGATAATGGTCATGACACAAACAACTTTATTTTGTTAACACTACATTTTAACAGCAACATTTTATTCTTTTCTGCTCAACAGTGTCAAACAAGTGGATTCATGAGAGAGGTCAGGAGTTCAGGAGACCCTGTGGTCTTACAGAAGTGGACTGATTCTGCCTGCTGAAAGTTAAAAATTTCTGAAACATTTAGACTTATAGCTTCTCCTGCAGTGCCTGAACTGTGATCAAAAACACAACACAATTGAGCATCTTTCACCATGAATGGATGCACTCTGTTAGAAATCACTCAGCTGTTTTGGCAATATTACACACTGAAATAAATTCCGAGGAGAACAGGAATCCGTAGACATTATTACCAAATTGGTAGTATGGGCTATTTCCTGTGCACCAACAAATATATGGTTTTGTGTCTTATTTTATTTAATTTTTTTCTTTTCAACAGTGCATGTTGCTTTGCTACAACAGACTTCTGTATTTTTACCTGTGTCTTTTTGGAGAACTGTATAGAAGTAGAATTGACACCAAAATGCAAGAAATGAGACATAAGACGCATTACTTAAAAAATATATATTTTCTCTGAATAATCTTTTTCTTACCATTCTTAAAGTTTTTTTTTTTTTTCGTTCCTCCTACTGACTTTCATTCCCCTTCTCTCCAGCGCGTACCTCCACCACTCCAGTCTCTTCTCAACCTGCTCCCTACTCTCCCCACAAATCACAATATCATCCGTAAACATCATAGTCCATGGAGACTCCTGTCTGACCTCGTCCGTCAACCTGTCATCACCACTGCAAACAGGAAAGGGCTCGATCCTTGATGCAGTCCAACCTCCACCTTGAACCAGTCTGTTGTTTCTACTGCACGCTTAACTGCTGTCACACTGTCCTCATACATGTCCTGCACCACCCTCATATGCTTCTCTGACACACCTGACTTCATCATACAATACCACAACTCCTCTCTTGGCACCCTGTCGTACGCTTTCTCTTAATCCACAAACACACAATGCTTCTGACCTTCTCTACACTTCTCCATCAACATTCTCAAAGCAAATAATGCGTCTGTGGTGCTCTTCCTCGGCATGAAAGCATACTGTTTCTCACAGATGGTCACCTCGTCTCTCAGCCTGGCTTCCACAACTCTTTTCCATAACTTAATGGTGTGACTGATCAACTAAATTTTCCTGTAGTTACTGCAGGTCTGCACATCTCCCTTATTCTTAAAAACCGGTACCAACACACTCTTCCTCCATTCCTCAGGCATCCTCTCACTTTCCAAAATCTTGTTAAACAATCTGGTTAAAAACTCCACTGCCATCTCTCCTAAACATCTCCATGCTTCTACCGGTATGTCATCTGGTCCTACCGACTTTCTTCACCCTCCTAATAGCTGGTCTCACTTCCTCCTTACTAATCCTATCCACTTCCTGCTTCACCATCTCTACACCATCCAACCTACCCAGCTCGGTCCCTCTGCCTGGCCAATCGGTATAAATCCTTTTCTCCTTCCTTAGTGTCCAACTTCTTATACAGATCCTCGTATGCCTTTTCCTTGGCTCTTTGTCTTCCTTTCTATTTCCAAATGTCACACCAAGTATCTTTCTAGCTGTCTCCCTTATCACTTTTGCAGTAGTTGCCCAATCATCCAGCACCTCTTCACCACCACAGAGCCCCTGTCTGACCTCTTCCCTGAACCTCACACTACAGTCTTCCTCCTTCAGTTTTCACCATCTAATTTTTCTATCAGTCCTCACTCTTCTCCTCTTCTTCGTCACCTCCAAAACCATCCTACATACCACCATCCGATGCTGTTTAGCTACACTGTCCCCTGCCAACACCTTATTGTCTCCAATCTCCTTCAGGTTGATTGGAGACTGACAATGTTCTCCTGCATAGAACATTGTCCACCTGTGTGCACCTTCCTCCACTCTTATAAGTCACCCTATGCTCTTCCTTCTTCTTAAAATAAGTGTTCACCACTGCCATTTCCATCCTTTTAGCAAAATCTACCACCATCTGCCCTTCCACATTCCTCTAAATAAAGCCATACCTACCCATCACCTCCTCCTTACTTCTGTTCATTTCACCTACATGCACATTAAAGTCTGCCCCAATCACCAATTGTTCATTTCTAGGTACACTATCTATCACTTCATCTAATTCACTCCAGAACTCTGCACTGCCACACTGCAAAATTACCAGTCTATACCACAACAAATTCTGCCTTATTTTTTATCCGTCATTTTCTTTCTTTCTTTCTTCCATCCATCCATCCATCCATCCATTCTATACACTGTTGTGTATTCGAGAAGATCATAACCTAGCTACCTTGTTAATAACCCAGGTTTTGCAGTACGTGCTTGAGGGACTGTTTGCTCATACGCATCCAGTAGAAAATGAACAAATAACTGAGACTCCTTGTTCTTCTGAGTTACATTAAAGACTTTTTTTTTTTAATAAATGAATCATTTATGAAAGACCCATCACTACTGCTTTCAGTTCAACACACTTACAAGCTTTAACTCCATAAGATGGCTTCTTTTAAAACTTTGTCTACTTTTCAGTGTTTGTGATTGGTGTGCAGCAGCTAATAAATGCTTGTTTAACTGACATTAAATATGGCAGTAATTCAACTGCCATTACAACTTAGTGTGTGTGATAGTTTTATTTATTTCATCAAATAATTTATTGGCTTAACTCTTCAGCTTGCATGGTCTCTTGCATTAACATCACATTCTTTTTGTGAATTAACTAAAGATAGAAACATAATATTGGTATCTTTTTGTCATTACTATTTGTTATCTATCTAATACATGGATATTCCGAACAATTTTAAAAAAGAATTGCAAACTGTATTTGCAATTGCATGTTCCATATGTGGACGCATAAATTGTGACAAGCCAAATGCAATTGCAAATCTTGCATTACCATTTGCGTTTTAGCGAACGCACAGTGACTGCTTTTTCATTTGAAATTTGGTCAAGTCCATTTGCAACTATTTTATATGACCATGAATGCCATTTGAATATTAATTACCACATTTGCTTTTTCACTTTCTTTGCATTACGTATGTAGCCTGCCAAAACACAAATGTATTTGCAATTGCTTTTGTATTTAATTTTCCAAAGTCTTGCACAGTCTTGCATTTCTGATGTCTTGCACGGTGTCAGGGATCCACCTGCCACGCCCTCTTTTGTGGCTCTCATGCCTCCGCTCTACCTGGAGCTCCGGGCTCAACTACGCACACCTGGGGCTCATCATTCAATTCAATTTTTCATTTTTATTTGTATAGCGCTTTTAACAATGAACATTGTCTCAAAGCAGCTTTACACAGATAATGCGGTGATTAAAAATGAATATGTTCTTTATGAGTAAGTTTGTCCCTGATGAGCAAGCCGGTGGCGACTGGCGACTGTGGCAAGGAAAAACTCCCCGAGATGGCATAAGGAAGAAACCTTGAGAGGAACCAGACTCAAGAGGGAACCCATCCTCATCTGGGTTACACCGAATGTCCATTTGTGGCGGGTATACAATGTTGCGGGGTGCAGTGATGATGATCAAAAGCGAAGTGTATTTCTGAGTCAGTGTAGGAGACTGTTGACATCAGTGTAGGAGACTGTTGACATCCAATCCAGGCAGGCCTGGATGAAGTGGGAAGATCCACGGGGGGGAGAGGGGCAGGAACAGTGGTCACTGGAGCCTCAGGAGCATGTTTAACTCGACCGAGAGAGAGAGAGAGAGAGAGAGAGAGAGAGAGAGAGAGAGAGAGAGAGAGAGAGAGAGAGAGAAGAGGGTGACAGGAAGAGAAGGATATGGATTATTAAGTGTACCTATTGTTGCATGAGAGTTAAAGTCACTGTGCAGTTTGGACTCCGGCAAGACTCGCTATGGCAGCATAACTAAAAGGGAGAACCAGAAGGCAACACAGACATGAGGGATCTCTGGGATAAGAGACGGCCCACCACACCACCATCAACAAACCTGAGTGAACACGTGAATGTGAGGGGACGACAGCGTACAAATATCCCAGTTCACCAAACACTCTATATCAATGTTCCCTCCAGATCTGAGCCTTTACCTGAGAAAAAATCTACTGATTAAAGGCTTGACTGAATAAATATGTTTTCAACCTCGACTTGAACACTGAGACTGTGTCTGAGTCCCGAACACTGATAGGAAGGCTGTTCCATAACTGCGGGGCTTTATAAGAGAAAGATCTGCCCCCTGCTGTAATCTTCATTATTGGAGGAACCAACAGATAGCCTGCACCTTTTGATCTAAGTAGGCGTGGAGGATCATACTGGTACAGAAGTTCACTCAGATACGGTGGTGCGAGACCATTAAGTGCTTTATATGTCAGTAGTAAAATTTTATAATCAATGCGAGATTTGATTGGGAGCCAGTGTAGACTGATTAATACAGGGGTGATGTGGTCATATTTCCTAGATCTAGTGAGGACTCTTGCTGCTGCATTCTGAACTAACTGAAGCTTATTTATGCACCTACTCGCACACCCAGACAGTAAAGCGTTACAGTAGTCTAATCTAGAAGTAACAAAAGCATGAACTAGTTTTTCTGCATCCTGTAACGACATCATATTTCTAATTTTAGCAATATTTCTAAGGTGAAAGAAGGCGATCCTGGTAATATTATTCACGTGAGCCTCAAAGGAAAGACTTGAGTCAATAATCACACCAAGGTCTTTGACAGCCGTACACGCTGAAACAGAAACACCATCCAGAGATGTTAGGTAATCGGAAAGTTTGCTTCTAGCTGCATGTGGTCCTAGTAAAAGTACTTCCGTCTTATCTGAGTTTAGCAGAAGAAAGTTATCGAGCATCCACTGTCTAATGTCCTTTACACATTTTTTAACATTGTTAAGCTGATCTCTCTCATCTGGCTTTGCTGAAATATATAGCTGTGTATCATCAGCATAGCAATGGAATCTAATACCATGTTTATGAATAATTTCTCCAAGAGGCAGCATATATAAAGAGAAAAGCAGAGGGCCTAAGACAGATCCTTGAGGAACACCAAACTTTACCTCAGAGAGTGTGGAGAACTCACCATTAACATCAACAAACTGATAGCGATCAGTCAAATAAGACCTGAGCCAAGAGAGAGCCGTTCCCTTTATTCCAACAACGTTCTCAAGTCTAGCAAGTAGTATAGTGTGATCAATGGTGTCAAAAGCTGCACTAAGGTCGAGCAAAACAAGTAAGGAGACAAAACCCTGATCAGAGGCCAATAACAGGTCATTTACCACCTTAACTAGCGCCGTCTCTGTGCTATGATGAGGCCGAAATCCTGACTGATACATTTCAAAAATATTATTCATAAGTAGGTGTGAGCATAACTGCTGTGCTACAACCTTTTCCAAAATTTTGGCTATGAAGGGGAGATTTGATATTGGTCTGTAGTTGGACAGCTGACATGGGTCAAGGTCAGGTTTCTTAATTAGGGGGTGGATAACTGCCAGTTTGAAGGATTTTGGTACAAAACCAGTGCTAATGGAAGAGTTTATTATTTTTAAAACAGGTTCAATTACCTCTGGAATGATCTGTTTAAAGAAACTTGTAGGCAAGGCATCATCACTTCCACCCGCTCCTACAAAGCTCCTCAATCTCACTCACTCCCTTGTTCGTTATTGAATGTATGGGTTCTTTGGTTCACGCTGGACTCTATGCTTTCCGTTCCGTTCGGACTTCACTTGCAGGATTCTATGCTTTCCGTTCCGTTCGGACTCCACTATCCTGTACCAGCTACGCTTCTCCCCAAGCGCACCTCGGACTCTCTCAACTGTGTGCGTGTGTTTCCGCTCCAGAGCTTCCAGGAGAGCTCCGTTCCGCTCCAGCGCTTCCAAGAGAGTTCCGTTCCGTTCCAAAGTTTCCAGGAGAGCTCCGCTCCACTCCAGGAGTTCCACGAGCGCTCCGCTCCAGCCCAGAGGTTCTACCAGCGCCTTGCTCCGCTCCAGAGTTTCCACAAGCGTGGAACACCTCCTAGACCATCTGAAGGCGAAGTTACTCCATAGCGTTCCTCTCCAGGCAATGTCTCGCCTCTGGGTTCCTCTCTGGGCGACATAACGCCTCCAAGCCCCTCTTCGGGCGACGTCTTTCCTCCAGGTCCCTCGGAGGATGACAAAGCACTCCAGAGTTCCTCTGAAGGCGTCGCTATGCCCAAAGCCCCGGCGAAGGTGTCACTGCATTCCTCGTCTTTGCCGTGGGCGTCGCTCGGCCTCTGGACACCACCGAGGACGTTTTTCTGCTCCCAGTCTCCACCGGGTGCATCACTCGATCTCCAACAAATAAAAATACATTGAATTCGAAATGATTGTGTTATTATGAAACCTATAAATTAAACTTGGATATATTTTAAAGTACGTAATGTGAAGCTTGTATAGCAATACAGATTTACTGTTCTCTAAAATATCTCAACATACAGCCATTATTGTCAAAGTAGCTAGCAATAAAAGTGAGTACACCCTAAGTGATAAGAGCTGTATGTTGTTTAACCATGCAAAGCCACATCATGTTCATGTTTTTGTCTGCTTTTCAGGACCTTGTATTATCTTGTATATTTTGTAAATCTTTTATTGGAGCAGTTAAAATGTGGTGAGAACATTTCTCATACAGACCACAAGTCTTCCCAGAAGAAAGCCTGCAGACAGTTTGCTGTAGACAACTTGTCCAAAAGCATGAATTACTGGAACCTTAGTCTGATGAGACTAAAATAAACTTGTTTGGATCAGAAGGTGTCGAGCATCTGTGGTGATGTTCGTCTGAGAATTAACAAGAGAATTGTGTCTTGCCTACCGTCAAGCATTGTGGTGGTAGCATCACGGTTTGGGGCTGCGTTGGTGCTCCTGGTACTGGGAATCTGCAGTTTATTGAGGAAAATCATGGACTCAACATGTACTGTGACATTCTGAAGCAAAACATGACACCCTTAATTCAGAAACTGTTTCAAACTGCAGTTTTCCAGTATGATTAGAATCCCAAACACACTGCCAAGATGACAAATGCCTTGCTAAGGAGCTGAAGGTGATGGAGTGGCCAAGAATGTCTCCAGCGCTGAATCCTATTGAGCACCTTTGGGGCATGCTCAAGCAAAAGATAGGGCCGCATGTGTCTAACATCCAGCAGCTCCATGATGCCATTATGGAGGAGTGGAAGAGGATCCCAGCAACAACCTGTGCAGCTTTGATGAATTCCATGCCCAGGAGGATTGAGGCAGTGCTACATAATGGTGCTCACACAAAATATTGACACTTTGGACACAGTTTTGTGAATTAAAAATGGAATACAATGATGTGGAAGTTTAAAATTTTAATATTTTATTCAGAATACAACATAGATGACATCAAATGTTTAAACTGAGAAAATGTATAATTTTAAGGGAAAAATAAGTTGATTTTGAATTTCATGGCATCAACACATCTCAAAAAAGTTGGGACAAGGCCATGTTTTCCACCGTGTGGCATCCCCTCTGCTTTTTTATAACAGTCTGCAAAAGTCTGGGGACTGAGGAGACAAGTTGCTCAAGTTTAGGAATAGGAATGTTGTCCCATTCTTTTCTAATACAGGCTTCTAGTTGCTCAACTGTTTTAGGTCTTCTTTGTCGCATCTTCCTCTTTATGATGCGCCAAATATTTTCTATGGGTGAAAGAGCTGGACTGCAGGCTGGCCATTTCAGTACCCGGATCCTTCTTCTACGCAGCCATGATGTTGTAATTGATGCAGTATGTGGTCTGCCATTGTCATGTTGGAAAATGCAAGGTCTTACCTGAAAGAGACGATGTCTGGATGGGCGCATATGTTCTAGAACTTGGATATACCTTTCAGCATTGATGGTGCCTTTCCAGATGTGTAAGCTGCTTATGCCACACGCACTAATGCAAACCCATACTTGTTTTGCACGTGCATAAAAAAAGCTAAAGAATCACAAGAATTTCTACAAGAATTTCTCTTAAAAGAAGAAAATCCTGGCAATTCCACATATCGAGGGGGTGAATGAATAAATTAATGATGGAAAGAATGGACATTTCAGAAAGTATGCTGAAATAAGTAGAACAGTTAAGTAGAGGTACGCAGCAATGACATTTTCAATTATGCAAATAGACAAGTGCAGATAAAAATGTGTGTGTGTGTGTGTATATATATATACATACACATATATATATATATATATATATATATATATATATATATATATATATATATATATATATATATATATACATATATATACACATACATACATACACACATATATATATATATATATATATATATATATATATATATATATATATATATATATATATATATATACACATACATACATACATACACACAAAATGTGTACACATACAGTATGTACAGTGAATTAAGACTATAGCATTGCTAAAATAGCAGATTTTAGAGTGGTCTTTTATTGTGGCCAGCCTGAGGCACACCTGTGCAATAATCATGCTGTCTAATCAGCATCTTGATATGCCACACCTGTGAGGTGGATGGATTCTCTCAGCAAAGGAGAAATGCTCACTAGCACAGATTTAGACAGATTTGTGAACAATATTTGAGAGAAATAGGCCTTTTGTGTACAAAGTCTTAGATCTGAGTTCAGCCCATTAAAAATGGGGGCAAAAACAAAAGTATTGCGTTTATAATTTTGTTTAGTATATATACATGAATGTAAAATTTAAGACATCCTTGATTGTGAGGTATATATAGATATACATAAAATAGAGCAGATGTATGTATGTGTCGCGAATGAGTATAAAAAAATACAATATGTAATATGTTCATTGTATGTACATATTACATAAGTTATATATAGTGTTTCATAGAGTTTAGTGTAGAGTTCAGTAATGTGATGGTGGATGGAAAAAGCTGTACCTGAACCTGCTGGTTCTGGTGCGTATATTCCTGTATCTCCTTCTTGATGGAAGGAGGTTAAGCAGTTAGTTACTGGGTTGTGAAGAGTCTTTGATGATGATGTGAGCTCTGCGCAGACATCTGCTGTGGTGAAGGTGCTCAAAGGCAGGTAGTTGGGTGCCAGTGATGCATTGGGCGATTACACACAGTGGAGCCTCCGTACCATAATCATACCATACATAATTGAGTTGGAGCAGTAAAGAAGTCATTAAAATCCCTGGGGACAGTTGAGCTTTCTTAAGACTCCTCAAAAACTACAGGCATCGTTGTGCCTTTCTAACCAGAGCAGAAGTGTTCTGGTGCCAGGACAGATCCTTAAGAGATGTGAACTCCCAATAATTTAAAGCTAGAGACCCGTTCTACCTTAGTTCCATTCATCTAGACTGAGAAATGTCTCCTGCTGTTAGATTTCCTAAAGTCCATGATGAGCTCTTTGGTCTTTGTGGCGTTGAGGGTCAAGGTTGTTAATGGCACACCATGCTGTCAGGCTTCGGATATCTTCCCTGTAGGCCGATTCGTCAATGTTACTGATCTGGCCGACCACGCTGGTGTCATCTGCATACTTGAAGATTTTGGAGTTATGCAGAGGAGCACAGTTGTGGGTGAACAGGAGTAGAGTAGTGGGCTCAGAACACAGCCCTGTGGGATGCCAGTGCTCAGAATGAGGGATACCTGTTTGCCCAACCTAACAGATTGAGGTCTGTTGGTGAGAAAGTGCAGAATCCATTTGCAAGTGAAGGTGTAGATACCCAGGTAATTGAGCTTAGTGATCAGTACAGTGGGGAGGACTGTACTGAATGCAGAGCTAAAGTCAATGAACAGCATTCTGATGAAGGTGTTGTTTTTATCCAGGTGGTTAAGGGCTAAATGAAGAGCACTGGAAACTACATCCTCTGTCGACCTGTTTGGGTGATAGGCAAACTGCTGTGGGTCCAGTGTAGGTGGTAGGCCTGCAGTGAGATGATTCAGGACCAGTTTCTCAAAGCACTTCATAATAATAGGGTAAATGCAACTGGGTGAAAGCCATTCAGGCATTCGGCAGCTAAGTGCTTAGGCACTGGTATGATGGTTATAGTCTTCAGGCATGTTGAAACCGTGGGTGAAAACTTGTGCCATTTGTCCAGCGCATGCTCTGAGAACACTTCCCGGTATGCCATCCGGACCAGCTGCCTTGCGTGCATCCACTCTGCTAAATGATGAATAGATGTCCATTGTTGAGAGTGAACGTGAACTGTGAGCAGTAGAAGAGTCAGCGGTTGAGGTAGAACATATCTATTACTCATTTAATCAATATAATTAAAAAGTGTATTCCATTAATTCGTTTTATTTTATATATTATACATCCAAGCAGGCATTTTATTTTAAATTGTTAAAAAGGCCAGTTACGAACTTCAGTAAAGTAGCAGAGGAACTGTCAAGATTGAATTAATCTGAATACAGATGGATACGGATACTGGTATCTGGCATTAAACCCCTTTTAATTAAGCATATTTTAGAAAAATGAATGAGTCACTGGAAAGGTTTACCATTTTATATTTATTAACTAATAACTTTTGCATCATTTCTCTGTCACATGCAACAGTTTATGTAATGATAGACAGTAAACAAATAAAAAAAAACAGGAAAAAGATTTCATGTAGCGCCTTAAAAATGACTCAGAAAAGTGCTTTAAAACACTAATTGTTAGATAGCCCTTTTAGTTTTTTTTTTTTTATACTTGTGCCTAGGTACGCTGATAAAAGCAAAAACTCCTTTGGAACCTACCCATAAAATCCATAAGATATTCAGATACATTACATATACATGCCTATTAAGTTATATACTGGACACACAGTAGTTGATAGATACTAGTAGATGGTAGAAGAGGAGATTTACAGTCCCCAGCATATAGGCAACTGCCAATTTATTCTTTTTGCGTGTTTTGACTAACACATTGACAACGTTTTGGGTTATCAAAAGATTATTAAGGCAATGATTCAGAATTTCAGCATTTATTCAGTGATAGTAACATCTATATGTATAAAACAACTTTAAAATTTTACTTTTTGTTTGAACCTAAACATTTAAAAATAATCAAAAACAAACAAATGCAAACAAGAAACACCATGTAAAAATTACACACCTAGATGCAAATATCAAGAATTTAAGGCTGTAATTCTAGTGTATTGTCTCACTCATCTTTTAATCCCACCCCCATGACTCAAAACCACAAAATATCGAAATTAATGATTTTCTCAAAAATACCAAACTTGTATTCTGTTAAAAACCATGAGCTGCAAACATATTCAAACATCTCGAACACATTCTTAATTATATGGGGGCTGTGATTACCACTACAATTATTTGCTTTTAAGCCTCCACATACAGATTTCACATATCCATAGTGAAAGATATAAACAGGCATCTATTTGGCTTGAAAATCAAGGCACTGATTTTTCATTGCCTTAGAAAAGCTTTAAAAATAAAATGGTTTAATTAAATGTCTACCCATTAAAAAGGTTTATTTAAATCAAGTTGTACTGTGTGTCTACTGCTTTTATTCTTCTGCAGAGTGATGACAGGCTGTACGAGAACTGAATATGAAGAGTTTGAATTTGGTTAGGCAATCCCTGGTTGACCTCCTTGTAGTAATACCTCTAGTCAATATATTGTGAAAGCCAGCGGAAGCCCTCCCCATATCCCTCTCTCTTGAGCACGCTGCACATGAACACTTCCAGTGGTCTGGTATTCAGTTCTTTCAGGGGAATATTACCCTGGAGAAAGAGCAGATATATACAATAGATTTGATCATTAATTTTGCCTGTTAACTACAGTCAAAATGTAGAGAAATAAATCTTTTCATCCATGTTTTAGTTCAGCCTTAAAAATTTTTCAACATATTGTGCCAAAAATGATAAAATAAGTTTTTTAAAAAGGCTTGTCTTACCTTGCCAGTTGTCTGTCCATACAATCCAAACATTTCACGAAGTTTCTCCTCACTTATGGCCTCAGGTTTATCAATCTTGTTACCAAGAATCAAAACAGGCACATTTCCAATGGTTTCATCGGTCATTAGTGCCTGTTGTAGGAATGCACAAAGTGTCAGACTTGCATATGATCAAATCTAAGTGCAAAATAGTTGCTCACATGTCATATTTGGTCCTAAAATGTAGTGTGTGTGTGTGTGTGTGTGTGTGTGTGTGTGTGTGTGTGTGTGTGTGTGTGTGTGTGTGTGTGTGTGTGTGTGTGTGTGTGTGTGTGGGGGGGGGGGGGGGGGGTGTTTATTCGGCTATTTTGCTGGACATTGTAGTTGGTGGAGCAGGGCGCTCTTTAAAAGCTTTAAGATGCGTAAGCACGGAAAGCGAGCTTGGCATGCCAGCATGGCTTTAGAACCTCGCAGCATAGTGTACATCCGGCAAATTTTTGCTTTCTACCCAACAAACTGGACGAACTTCTCCTGCTCTCCCGGACAAATTAGGACTTTTTTTTTTTTTTTTTTTTTTTTACTCAGTTGCTCTGTGTTTCATCTGCTGGGCATGCAGCGCATTACATCTGCAGCGCTGCAACTGCTGGCCGATTGGATCGCAGACACTGACCAACAACACCCGGACTCTGCTTAAATCATTCTCGGGGACTTTAATAAAGCAAACTTAACATCGAAACTTCCAAAATTCAAACAGCATATTACATGCCCCACCAGAGACAAAAACATTTTGGACCACTGCTACACCACAATCAAGGATGCATATCGTTCCAGCTGCAGAGCTGCTTTAGGACTGTGACAACTGCCTGGTTCATCTTCTCCCTACATACAGGCAAAAACTTACATGGACCAATGAAACAGAGCTGGCATTACAAGCACTGATTGGAGTGTTTTTGAAGCTGCTGCCTCTGATTTGGATGAGCTCACAGACTCTAACATCTTATATCAGTTTCTGTAAGGATATATGGTATATAAGCCATGGTATACAGCAAGACTCAGACAGCTCAGGCCAAAAAGGATGCCTACAGGAATGGGGACAGAATCTTGTACAATTAGTCAAGAAACACACTGACAAAGGAGATCTCGGTAACTGTCTGGGTTGGCTCAGCTTCACAATCAGACATCAGAAGACCACAGAGGACAGTTCGCACATCTTAAACGATTATTGATGCTCCCCTGCCCCTTCTACAGGAACTGTACACATCCAGAGTGTGAAGCTTTCAGTTGCCCAGAAAATCACCCCGGACCCCTCACATCCAAGCCATATGCCTTTTGGTCCAACCAACTTTCCACTCTTTATCCTCTTAATCGCTGCTTACACTTTCTCCTTACTAATCCTATCCATTTCCTGTTTCACCATCTCCATATCATCCAACCTTCTCCCTCTCTCTCTCATTTTCCTAGTTCATCAGCTGCTCAAAATACTCACTCCATCTTCTCAATGCACTCTCCTCACTAGTCAACACATTTCCATCTCCATTCTTTATTGCTCTAACTTGCAGCACATCCTTTCCAGTTCGGTCCCTCTGCCTGGCCAATTGGTATAAATCCTTTTCTCCTTCCTCCTTTAGTTTCCACCATCTTATTCTTTTTTCAGGCCTCACTCTCCTCTTCTTTTTCACTTCCAAAACCATCCTACAGAACACCATTCGATGCTGTCTAGCTACACTGTCCCCTGCCAACACCTTACAGTCTCCAATCTCCTTCAGGTTGCATCTCCTACATAGAATATAGTCCGCCTGTGTGCACCTTCCTCCACTCTTATACGTCACCCTATGGTCCTCCTTCTTCTTAAAATAAGTATTCACCACCACCATTTCCATCCTTGTACAATGCCTTCCATCTGCCCTTCCACATTCCTCTCCTTAAGGCCATACCTTCCCATTACTTCCTCATCACCTCTTTTCCCTTCACCAACATACCTATTATAGTCTGCCCCAATGACCAATCGTTTATTCCTAGGTACACCATCTACCACTTCATCTAACTCACTCCAGAATTTTTCCTTCTCCTCCAGCTCACAGCCGACTTGTGGGGCACAAGCTCTGATGACATTTATCATCACCCCTTCAACTTCTAGCTTCATGTTCATCACCCTATCAGAAACACTCTTCACCTCCACTACACTCTTACTGTACTGTTCCTTCAGGATCACCCCTTCACCATTTCTCTTTCCATCCACACCATGATAAAACTCCACTGTCCTACGCGTCTGCTTTTTTTTGCCCTCTCTGTAGTCCTCTTCCTCCTCTTGTGGCGGTCGTTGGTAACCCAGGCCTCGACCGACCCGTTATGAATTCGTGATCCACATATTTGATTTGGCCCTGGATGCCCTTCCCAACACAACCCTCCCCATTTATCCGGGCTTGGGACCGGCACTAAGAGTGCACTGGGTAGTGCAACCCTAATGGCTGGGTTCATTATATTTTTATTAATAAATTTCATTATTTCAACATAATTGATATATGACCAAGATGGCGGTGCGTGCACAACGCGAGGCCCAGCGTCTCTTCAGATTTAGCGATTTAGTAGCAATTTCTCCATCAACAGCAAGTTTATCGGCTTGCACACAGCTGACAAGCATTATTAGACATCGGCCACACTTAAAGATACAGGTTTTCAACAGACTTTGAACTCCCTCGGGAAATCGCCCGAACACCGCGGACCGATGATCCTGCTCGGCCGACAGCGAGACCACAGCGCCGGCGCCAAAACCATAAACAAAGGAGGGGCAGCATCAGGGCTAGGCTAAGGCTAAACCCGCATCAACCATCGATTCCAAGCATCTTTCTTGCTAATGTACAGTCTCTTGCAAATAAAATCGATGAGCTGCTGCTCCAGATATCATCACACAAACGGATTAAGGATTGTAATGTCATGATTTTTACGGAAACATGGCTCAACGACAACATTCCCAGCAGCGCCATTGAGCTCGGGGGGGGGTCGCAGTGTTTTTCGGGCGAACAGGACGGCAGAGGACTCTGGTAAGCGCAGAGGTGGAGGTCTGTGCATTTATGTTAACAAATCATGGTGTACGGAATCTACTGTTACTGAAAGTCATTGCTCTGTTCATTTAGAGTATTAAGATGATTAAGTGCAGACCCTTTTATTTACCGAGAGAATTCTCAGCCATTGTTGTGACTGCGGCGGACATTCCGCCGGATGCTAATGCTAAGCTAGCTATGGAGGAACTGCACGCAGCTATCAGCAAACAGCAGTCTGCACATCCCGAAGGAGCTATTGTTGTTGCTGGAGATTCCAACCACTCCAACCTGAGATCTGTTTTTCCAAAATTTCACCGCAATGTCTCCTGCTTTACCAGAGGGGACAAAACACTGGACCAGGTATACACAAACATACCTGGGGCATACACAGCCATTTCCCTCCCCCATTTGGGTCAGTCTGATCACCTCTCTTTGTTCATGCTACCTAAATACACACCACTGTTCAAACGGGTGAAACCAGCTGTGAGGACAGTAAAAGTATGCCAAGAGGGGGCCATTTCTTCTCTACAGCAACAGTTTTAGGATACTGACTGAAACATGTTTGCCTCACAGGCCACACTGGACTCTCACACACACATGGACATTTACACTTCATCTGTTTTGGACCATATCAGCACGTGCACTGACAATGTCACTACCGTCAAACACGTGAAATGCTTTCCTAATCAGAAGCCGTGGATGAACTCTAAAGTCCGTCTCCTGTTAAAAGCAAGAGATTACAGAGGACTACAACAGAGCCAGGGCCAACCTAAAAAGAGGCATCAGGAAAGCAAAACTCACATTCAAAGTCCAGATAGAAGAGCACTTCTGAAGAGCACATGTGGAAAGGCATCCAGACCATCACAGACTACAAACGCA